>NC_030819.1:247602-547602 GCF_001704415.2 Capra hircus | reverse complement strand
TGCTCCAGGCTCCTGGGTCCTGCACACGGATGGGGGTCTCCCTGCCTGAGTCCTGCACACGGATGGGGGTCTCCCCACTGGCTCCTGCACACAGATGGGGGTCTCCCTGCCTGGCTCATGGCACACGGATGGGGGTCTCCTCCCTGGCTCCTGCACACGGATGGGGGTCTTCCCTCCTGGGTCCTGCACACGGATGGGGGTCTCCCCACTGGCTCCTGCACACGGATGGGGGTCTCCCCACTGGGTCCTGCACACGGATGGGGGTCTCCCCACTGGGTCCTGCACACGGATGGGGGTCTCCCCACTGGGTCCTGCACACGGATGGGAGTCTCCCCACCTGGCTCATGTACATGGATGGGGGTCTCCCCCCCCGGCTCGTGCACACGGATGGGGGTCTCCTGCCTGGCTCATGGCACATGGATGGGGGTCTCCCCTCTGGCTCCCACAAACAGATGGGGTCTCCCTGCAGAGAAGAGGCTCCCAGAGACCTGCTTTGTCTCCACCTCCTTCGTTGTCCGTTCCCGGGCCTGGGACAGACCCTCCCCAGGGCTCTGCAGCTCCAGGTTCCCTTGCTTCCCAACCTCAGTGGTCCTCATGGGGTGGCCGCCTGTGTCCTGGGTGGGAAGACCAGAGGGTCTCTGGATGGGGTGAGGCTTGGCTGGTCAGCCGCCTGGATGGATTCCTGGGGAGACCATGCAGATGAGGCCTCCAGATGCCTAGAGTTCCTCAGAAACTCCCCTTCTCGGGGGCAAACTAGGAGTTCCATTGTCTTACCCTGGCTCAGAGGGTCAGGAGGGTGTTGCTGGGTGTCGCACGTGTGTGCGCTCAGTGGCTTCAGTCAACCGACCCTTCCTGACCCCATGGGCTGTAGCCCCTCAGGCTCCTCTGTCCATGGGATTCTCCAGGCCGGAACACTGGAGTGGGCTGCCCTGCCCTCCTCCAGGGGATCTTCCCAACCCAGGGACTGAGCCCATGGCTCCTGAGTCACCCGGGAAGCGGAGCTGAGTGTTAGGAGCTCCCAAGCGTCCTGCTGGGGCAGCTGTCTTCCTGCCCCTGCTCACACTAAACGGCACAAGTACGGGTCAGTGGGGCCCACGATCGGGGTGGGGTGGGGATGCTCCCAGGAGGCGGCTCCACGGTCTCCTCTCCCCAGCCACCAGCTGCCCCAGGCGGGGAAGGACACGATGGGGGAGCGAAGTGGCGGGGCCAGGGGGTCGCTCCATTTCTGGCTCCCGAGGACCCTGCGTACTGTCTCCAAAGTGGCTGCACCCACTTAGTCCCCTCAATGGTGCACGAGCCTTCCCATTGCTCCACACCCTCTCCGGCGCCTGTTATCTGTGCTTTTTGGATACCGGCCCCTCGGACAGGTACGAGTTGATAGCTCACTGGGGTTCTGACTTGCTTTTTCCCGGTGATTAGTGATGCTTCCAGGCACCCTTTGGCCATTTTCATGCCTTCTTTGGAGAAATGTCTATTCAGGTCTTCGGTGCATCGTTCAATCTTTTTTTGTTTTCTTGATATGAGTTATTATGTTAAATGAAACGTCAGAAGGAGAAAGACAAACCCAGCATGCTCCCACTTATATGCGGACTCTGAACAAAACGATGGATGAACAGACAGAGCAACGTGGAGACAGACTCACAGAGAGCAATCTGGCTACCAGAAGGGCGGAGAGCGAGGGGCGGGCGCGACAGGTGAGGGGCATTAAGTGGTGGAAATTACCAGTTAGAAAGTAAGTGAGTCATGGGGATGTAATACCCAGCACAGGCGAAATAGTCAATATTATAGCAGCTCTCTACAGTACACAGTCTATAGAAATACTGACGCAATCAGCGTGTCGCACACCTGAATTAGTGTAATATTGTAAGGCACTGTACTTCAGTCTCAAAAACGACTGTTAAAAAGGGGCAGCTTTGAAATCTACACATCCCCATCCAAATACAGGTTTTCCTCCAACAGGAGGAGATTAGGAGTCGGTCACTGTGAACCTTCAGTTCACATCAGGAAGAAAGCTTGCGTCATGCGATGGGGTCAGAACAAATACGCTGTGAGGTCCTCTGTACATGATCCAGATAAATACGGTGGGTGGGCGGCTCTGAGCACACCTGTCTGGTCAGCCTTGACTGTGAACAAAGTGTCTACGTTTCTCTGCGTTGTACACGCCTTAGACTTTCATTCCAAATGCTAGAAAACTAACTAGAGCAAAACAGGGGCAGTCCTCAGCTGGTTATCCCACGTGTGTGTCTATGTCCTGATAGCCTTCCCTAAGGAAACCGGTTGCCCGCCACGTGGCCTCACTGTAATTTAGTTGCCTTTTTAAAAGCCCAACTCCGAGGGCAGTCACATTCTGAATCCTGGGGGTTAGGGCTTCAGCATGTGGCTTTAGGGGGACACAGTTCAGTCCACAGCAGCAGCCCTCCCCAGCCTTGCCCTGCACACATGGGTCTTGTCCCCAGATGGTGGTCCGGCGTCTAGCAGCAATGCTCAGAGTCAGTGCTGTCAGGAAGCTGGTCCAGCCTTGTAGTTTAATAGGGCTTTGTCAGTCATGTTTCAGGAATAAGAACAATGCTTTCCAGTTTAAAATATCTAAAAATATTAAATATTTAAAATATTAAACTGTCTAAAAATAACCTCCATGTTATCATTTTCTTCTTAGATTTTCTACACATTTTTTCCCCCATAATTTAAAAAAGCATGGTAAGAAACTAAAATTATCAGTGCTTTTAAATTCGGAAACTTTTGTTGAGAAAACGTGAGCCCTGGTTGTTTAAAATCGATGTCCACCTTTCAGAGGGTGCTTCCCCAAGCGTGGGCATGCACCCCAGGGACTGTGGTCTAGGGGCTGAGACGGGACCTCGGTGGCCTTGCTCTGATACATACCTGTCACTGGTCTTCAGTGGATTTGGGGGAAGGAACCCTCTCCCACCGTTAAGGTGCCCTGAGAGGATTAATCTGCTTTTGTAACCCTGCCAGAAACGCCAGCTGTGATCCAGCTGTTGACGAAGTCGGGCCGGGCGGGGCTGGGGTGCGTGGCCGGCTGCCCCGCCCCTGAGCCCTCGGTCCCCGCGGCGCTGTGTCGAGCATCCTGCTTCCTTTGCGGCTGTCTGTTCCTGTGCCCATCCTGTAACTTCCCACTGCCGCCTCCTCTGTGGAACGCGAGTGGCTGATCCACGAGAGAGCCACTGCCGAATTGCACGTGAGCTGCTGGGAATTACCCAAGGGAATGACGCGCCGTGCAATTTTAGACTCAGCAAGGCGATCTCAATGTGAAGCTGGGTACGTTTTTATTTGGAAGACTGGGCTGTACATATAATGATCTAGTTAAACCTGTTAGCGTGTGCCTAGAATTTTGGTTCCAAAATATAGCTTTTAACCAAATGGGAAAGCTTCCTAGAAGATGCAGGACTTGGGTCAGCCTTTTGAGTAGGGCTGAGTGACAGGCTTGGGGCAGCAAAGCACTGCAAACCGGGGCCTGGGGTGGGCGGGCAGGGAAGCAGGGGTGAGTGTCCTGGGCCCCTCGCCAGGTCCCGGGCTCGCCACGCGGCCTGCTCTCCTGGGCTGGACTCGCCCGCAGGGGGACAGAGCAGGGCTGGCGGGAAGTCCGCTTCCTGTTTGAGGTGACGTTTCTCTGTGGCTTCTCCGGCTGTTTTGTTATTAGCAATGCTTACCCAGTGCCAGGCTTGCGGCGTGTACAATTAGCAGAAGCCCCACTTTCCGTCAGTTCAGACGTGAAAATCTGCCTAAGGAGAGTGGAGCGGAGCGGAGCCGGCGGGGAGGGGGCAGGCGGAGTGGCATCAGTGCCCCTGGTCAGGGCGGTCAGCCCGGGGACCCGTCGCACTCGGGCACTCGGGCACTCACCCACCTGACACAGGCCCTCTGACAGCGAGTCGTCCGTGATTTTGCTGTGATTTGGAGTCAGTGTCTCCAGCTTCCTGCAGACTCTGGAAAGTGCACGTTCTCACGCTATGGGGCCCGGGAGGGGAGGGACGTGAGCCCGTGTTTCCAGCAGCTCCCAGGAGACGCTGGAGCTTTGGGGACCATGCTCAGCACAGCGAGGCCCCGGGCCCCTCTAAGTGGAGTCTGAGGACCCTTGGTCCCTGAGCCCTGCACCTTCTGGGTTGGAACCCATAGGAGGGAGGACCCTGGCTGCAGGGACAGAACGTGTGTCCTGGCCCAGTGGGGGTCCCCCTGCAAGGGGCCTCTCCCTGGCTCTGCCCCATCCTAGACCTGGGGCACCTGAGCCAGCTCGCCTGCCCTGAAGTTCCCAGAAGGAGACCCTGGGGCACCAGTTCAACTCAGGCTGGTTATTCGGGAGGGAAGAAAGTTGAGTGCTGAAGAATGGATATTTGAACTGTGGTGCTGGAGAAGACGCTTGAGAGTCCCTTGGACTGCAAGGAGATCTAACCAGTCCATCCTAAAGGAGATCAGTCCTTAGTGTTCACTGGAAGGACTGATGCTGGAGCTAAAACTCCAGTCCTTTGGCCACCTAATGCAAAGAGCTGACTCACTGGAAAAGACCCTGATGTTGGGAAAGATTGAAGGCTGGAGGAGAAGGGGACGACAGAGGAAGAGATGGTTGGAAGGCATCACTGACTCAATGGATATGAGTTTGAACAAGCTCCGGGAGTTGGAAAGGGAGGCCTGGCGAGCTGCAGTCCATGGGGTCGCAAAGCGTCAGACACTACTGAGCGACTGAACTGACTGAACTGAGGGGCTGACATTGAGCCCCTTGCTCTGCTTAGGTCTCCACAGAAGAGATGCCTCCTAGTCGTCCATGTCAGAAAATGCACTTTCTTCCCCTAAGCCTTTTCCCATCCGGCCTCCATCCTATCTCCTAAGTATCCAGAAGCCCCTTCTCTGAACCTTCATCACGGCTGCCTGCCCTGGGAGTGGACCCCCAGCTGGCCTGCACTCTGCTCTCTGCCTGGTCCCAGCCCACGGGCCTGTCCAGAAATCTTGGATTTCCTGCACTTTCCTGCAGAGGTGCCTGGCGGCTCCTCCTTGTCCTCGGGAGGGGCTCTAAAGTCTTCGGTGAGGCTGCGGAGGCTATGTCGTCGGCCCCCACCTCCTCCAACCTCACGTCACACCAGTCACCCCAGGTCTAGGAATCACCCCTTACTGTGGGACCCTAACCCTGAAACTGCAGGGGTTACCCAGCTTCCTGTCATAATGCTGGGGAGGACCACGTGTGGAGGCATTTCTTACCAGGCAGTGGGCAACGGTTGGTCAGGAAGGGTGGAAGGGATGGTGAATAACTTAATAAACGTTTGTTGGCGGGACGTGTGTTCTCCCATCAGAGGGCTCCCGTGTTGGGAGGGGCTTCGGTGAAGAGTCTAACCAAGCCTGTCCGTCACTCTGGGCTCCTGTGTCCCCCTCATGGTGGTCCGCAGGGGGCAGCTGGAGCGCCAGCAGCTGACCGCCCCTCTGCCCTTCACCACGAGCAGCCTTTTCCCGTGAAAGGACCACTCTGTGTCCTCGTCGTCTTCGCTTGTTTCAACTTGGCGTTCCTCGGTCTCCGTCTCATCTGTCCTAGGGCTTTCTCACTGTACTTCTAGTGGGCTTTACACTTGCATCTTAATCTTCCCGCCCCCTTATCTTTTGAGCTTTTTTTCTCAATGGATTTTGGATTTAGCTTTTGTTTAAATCTCACCAGTCGTATCTTATTTTCAATATTACTTCCCTTTTATAGGAGTGTTCCCACACGCAAGCACTCTGGATCAGACAGTTCAAACACAGAGTATCTCCGCGTGAAATTCTTAAAGATGCTATCCTGTACGCTCTTCTAAATGACAAGAAAGCGCTGTCACACGCAGGCTACTAATGCCGGGGTTTTGTGCATGAAGCTAGGTGGGGAGCCGGCTTCTGGGTTTCTCTGGGTGACCAGGGGTCCTGTTCTCGCCTCGCTCATCCACAAGGCCTGTTGGAAATCAGTCTTCCCGCACGTGGACCCATTTCTAACCCCTACACTGGACTTGTTCATCAGCCGCCACCACGCCCTCCTGATTACTGAAACTACACAGCAAGTCTCTGAGTCTGGTTTATGGTTTTCCTGCTTTGCGCTGCCTGTGTGGTGTTTACAGTGATGTGGGTTTCAATGTTTTTATGCAAAAGTAACCTTGAAGTCCTGTGTGCGCATGGCTTTTATTAGCTAATGATTTCGCCGGCATTTTTGCCTTTGTGTACATGGAGGCTTTTGTCCATGCGAAAGGTTGGCCTGTCGTCTCTTATATTATCCGTGACTTTGGTGACCCGCCCAGCAGGAAGAGCTGAGGAACGTTTGTTCTTCCTGCTTTCTCTGGAATAGTCGGCTGATGGAGCTACGCAATGACTGGTAGCACTCGTCTGAAAACCGTCTGTATTTTCTGTGCAGATAGGTTTTAAAATATTGATTCAAGGCGTTTAACGGTTTCAAGATCATTCAGTCCTACAGGGGTCAGTTTAGATAACTTGTTTTATGTAGGAATTTGTTATTTTCGCATTTTTTGCGGATTATTTGCCCTTGATGTATTCTAATAATCTTTGATATTTGAATTTTGCTGTTTATACATAGTTATAATTTTTCATTTATACCATGCATATTTTATCTTGGCTCTTCTTACGTTTATATTCTTCTAGGGTCTGTTAATCTGGCTAATCTTCCTGAGGAGTCAGCTGGGCCTTTGCTTGTCCTTTCTCCCTTCATTTCAGCTGCACGGCCTCTCATTCGTTACCGTCTCCCTTCTTTTGCTCTGTTGACTCTGTTCTGCTGTTCTTGCAGGCTAGTCCATTCTTCCAGCCTTTTAAAATTGTCTGATATAATTTGTGCATGCGTGCTAAGTTACTTCAGGTATGTCTGACTATTTCCGACCCTATGGAGTGTAACCTACCAGGCTCCTCTGTCCATGAAATTCTTTAGGCGAGAATACTGGAGTGGGTTGCCATTCCCTTCTTCAGGGGATCTCCCCAACCCAGGGACTGAACTCTCATCCCTTACATCTCCTGAATTGGCAGGTGGGTTCTTCACCACTAGCACCACCTGGGAAGCTTCTAATATAAATTAAGACTATGAATTTGCCTTCTATCATGACCTTGGCTGCATCTCACAGTTACTGACACCTGGTATTTTTAGTGAGTATTGTTTAACTTCCATAATGATTACTATTTTGACCCAGGAGGCTTTTTCTTCTTCCACTTGTATTGAGCTATAATTGACATTGAGTGCTGTATAAGCTCTAAGTGTACAGCTTAATGATTTGACATCATGAAATGATCACAAGGTTTTTGAAAGTGTGTGTTTTGCTTCACATGAATTTGTGTTAAAATCATTTCATTATTGATTTTCAACTTAACATATTTATTGGACCTAAAATGCTACATAAGATGTATTAAGATTTCAGAAGGTTAGGATGTGGGAAAATGGAAACAGTAAGAGCCCCTGATTGTACGACACATCCTAATTTAGAGATACTAAAAACTGGAAAAGAAGACTGTTTTAGAATCTATAGAATTGTGTTGAAGTCAGAAACGATGAGGCTATATTATATCAACATATTAAAATACGGTGCAGTTAACTTTGTTTCCTAGTACATAGTCAGTATTTGTAAATGTTTCTGGAGTGTTTGAAAAAATTTGATTCTTATCTCTGTTATATTCTAATTTCATCAACTCCTTTCAGAGTATTGTTCATCTATTTTATATCCGTACTGAATGTTGTCTATTTGGTCTATTGATTATTCACAGAATGTATTTTAAAATCTGCTTCTCTGATGCTGGATTTCTCAAATTTTCCTTACAATGTCCCCTATCTTTGTTTTATGTATTTTGATCAAGTTATCAGGAACAGAAGTGCTTAAAACTGTTACACTTTCCTGTTGAATTGAGCTGTTTATGCCTTTATCAATATGCAGTAACCCTTAAAAATGTAACCATTAACACCTTTGGCCTTAATTTTTTTGTTTTCAACTTATACCAATATATTAATATCAGTGTCCCTTGGTTACTTTTTTTAGAACATATTTTTCCTTTTTTGCTTTTGAGTTTTGCCTGTCTAAGCTCTGATTTTTTTTATCTGTCTCTCATAAACAACATATAACTGGGATTTTAAAAATTCAGCATGATAATCTTAACGTTTTAGTTAGAAAGTTTTATTCATTAGTATGTATTGTGATCAGTGATAATTGAATTTATTTCTATTGAATATTTTTCCTCCCTTTCTTAGGCTTCTTTCTGTTCTTACATCCTTCCAAATTAACTGATTTTTAATTCCTTCCCACCTTATTTTCCAACTCAATTTGGAATAGATTCTATTTCTAGGATATGGTTGATTACCGTAAAATGTTAATAATCCATAAGTCATTTGACTTGACAAAGGACACCGCTAATGTTTACCCTCTTTACAAATGATACAAGAGACTGGAAGTTCTTTTATTATAAATTATATGTTATAGCTGTTCTGTTCCTCAGTTCCATTTTGTTATTTTTAACCACACAAATTATATGTTATTATTTTCCACAGCTAATGTTTGTTTAGACTTATCCACATATTTACTATTTTCTTTGATAAACATTCTTTGTATCTCAGATCTTTTTTCTGGGGTCCTTTCTCTCTTCCTAGAGTTTTCCCTACAGAAGTGTCTCTAATGAGGGTCAATCGTGAGATTTTTGAAATATACTTCATCATCATTTTTTAAAATACATTGAACTGACCTATAATTTAAACATCTATTTTTTTTCTCAGCAGTTTAGATATTATGCCACAGTCTTCTAGTTTTCCCTGTTACTGTTGAGAAATCAGCCATATTTCTAAATCCTGTTTTCTTTTAGAAAAGCTATTTCTTCCCTCCCATTGAAGAAGTTTCTCTTTGTCATTTGTATCCATCAATGTCATTAGAATGTGTTTAAATGTGAATTATTTTTAATTACCCTTCTTGGGGTTTATGGACATCCTAAATATGAAGTCATGTCTTTAAAAAAATACTCGGGAAATTTCAACTATTCTTTCTTGAAATACCGTGTCTCTTCCATTCTATTTTCCCTCTAGAATTCTGATCAGAAACATACTCTATTTTCTCATATTATGCTACCCCTGGAAGCGGCTAGTCTCCACTCTTTCTCTTTCCTTTGTTTCTCTGCTCCATTCTGAGAATGTTTTTGCCAGTGAGGTCCATCTTCCAATCATATAATTCTCCCTTTAGCTCTATCTAGTCTGCTTTGCAACTTTTCCATTACAGTTTCCATTTTCAATTATCACATTTTGACTCTTTTAAAACTTTAAGTCTCAGGCCTCCACTCTGCACACAGTCAAGAAAGAGTTCAGCTGCGCTAGCACACGCCACTCGCTGCTGTCCCTGTCACCCGTGGGAAGCCCTTTAGGAAGGATGAGATGGTTGTCTGATGTCACTGACCTTCCCTTAAGTCTTGACTCTGAGGCCAGAAATTGGTTAGGGCGTTTGTCATAGCAGCTCAAGAGAAACCTGTATTTACTGATGTTTAAACCAAACTTTTGCACCAATACTCCTTTGCGCTGTGGCCAGTTTGTCCAAATAGGGAGGAATCCCAGTGGGGAAAACAAACTGTGCTAGAGATCCTTTCTCATTTAGATGACTACTTAATGACTGAATACTAGTTTAGACAAGCTAGGTACCACCTCCTTGACAGACAGGATAGTAACAAATGTTCTCCTGCGGGTTCTCATAAAGTAACGTTTTGTGGCAAACCCTGACTCCGGCTGCTGTGAAGCTACTTATGATCTTTATACCATTTGTTTGAATATTCATATACTTCTCTGCAGAAATTTGTTTGATTATGGTCTGCTGCCTGAGATCCCCTCGGCTTGTTAAATCAGATTAGTATTTTGTAGCATTTCCTTTCTAAAATACAAAAAAATTATTGATTCTGAAAAGCAACTGGCCTTGGGGGTTTCAGGTAAGGGATCGTGGCCCCTTAATACTCAATGCCATTGTGCTCTAGCAAGAATGATACGCCACAAAGTGTAGACTTTACACGCTGCTTGGTTTAGAGTGAACCCTGGATGAACCCGGGCGCTCTGGCGGTTGTTATCAGACCACTTCAGAGCCTCTGACCGTCGTCCTTCCTAAAGTGGTCTTGGGAACAAGGGACAGGAAACGAGGAACTTGGCCCTTGATGCTTATGTGATGTCTTGCCTCCTACACGCCGGTGTGCCAGCAACATGAGCTTTTGGAAACTCACTAGGCACTGATGTGCTTGGAGCCAGCCAGGCTGAGAATTGAAATCTAAGTGGCTCATGGGAATGTGGAACGGCGAGCCTGAGAAATCAAATGAATGAACACAGAATCGTAAGACCCTCCCCAGGTCCTTAGAAGGGGCCATGCAAGAGGGAGGCCAAAGTCTCAGCTTCGGTGGCTTCTCATTGGACACGAGCCCTGACTGGATGGAGTCTCAGCTCCCGTGCAAACCCTGCTTTCGGAGCATCCTTCTGGGTTGGCCGTCGGCTGTGGCCCTGCCCTTCCTTCGCCCCCAAGTTAATCACAGAAGGTTTGCAGGGCCCTGAGCCCTCAGCCCCCTTCATCTCCGCTCAGTCTGGAAGGAATGGGTGTCTCTTCCAGGCAAAGTCTGACGGGCTTGAGGCTGAGACCTTCCAGAAACAGATCCAGCCCCGTGACCCCAGCTGCTTTCTGAGCACAGCCGTGGGCCACTCGCGGCTGCTAATTAGGAAGGCCAGATAAAGGGCGTGCCCTTGGAGTGAGGACGGAGGGGCCAAGCCCAGAGGGGCCCCTCGCTGATCAAGGCCAGAGTTTGGGTGCAGGAAGTGGGGGTCCAAGTTCACACCCCTGTGCATCCAGAATAATCTGGAGTCTAAGGCGGGCAAGAGGTCTCACTGGCCTGCTCACTGCTGACCCCCAGCCCCCCACCGTGGCACACCTGACTGTACCAGCCGAGTGCCGGATTCACACAAGAGGGCTCTGAGCGGGGCAGGAAGGCGACCAGGACTCCGAGGGGCAGGGCTGATGCCAGAGGGAGTTGGAGATAAAACAGAGGTGAGTCCTCTCTGAAAGAAAACGAGGCCTGCCAAGGAGGGCAGAGACAGATCCCAAGCCACTGGTTGGAGAAAGATGGGGAAGTCGTTACCCGAGGGCTCCGGGGTGAAAGCAGGTCTCAGGGAACCGACTCTGGCACCTGGCAAGGGCCAACCACACGGTCCCAAAGCCGCCTGCTTGCTTCCAAACACCGCCTCCCCGGGGCGTTCCCTCCCCAATCCCGCCGACTCCCGCCCCACGAGGGGAGCGGACTCAGCGGCCTGGGAATGCCTGGGCCTGGGACTGTCTGAACGGATGTTAACCGCAGCCGGGCCGTGCTCCAGTGACCCAGGCCGAGACTCGGAGGACACAGCTCGCACTGGGAGAGCTGGAGAACAGCAGATGAAACAGCAGCATCGTTCCTTCCCGGGCGGAGCAGCCCCGCAGTTACCACAGGTGACACCCTCAAACGTGAAACTTCACACGCCAAGGCTTTGAAGTCTGTAGCCGTTTTAAAGCAAGAGGAAAAACCACTTTGCGACGTTAGCGTATTAAATTATAGAAGCCTAAAATATAAACTAGGACTCAGCAACACGCTCAACGTGTTAAAAATATCTTGAGGTGGGAAGAATCTGAACTGGAAGAACTCAAACCTGGGGTGTGAGATCGCGTTTCCACTGAACCACCTGGTGAAGGAGTTGAAGTGATGTTTACCCGACGTGTTTACTGGGAAATAAGAACATTGAGAGACGGGATGGGAGACCAGGAGAGAGGGATTCCCTTCACACCGTTAAGCTCGCCAACGTGGAAAGACCTACACGCAGGCCTAAGGGCTGATCAGGCAAGCCCAGCGGCGCCACCGCCCATGGCAGAGCAGGGGAGCCTTTCCTGAGAGGGCGCTGAGCGCGTCCTTCGGGGGCCCCGCGGCGGGGCCGGGAAGGGAGGCCAGGGCTGCAGGGCGCCGCTGGGCGCCAGGGCGGCCCCGCCGTCGCTGCCTCTTGGCCCAGCGGAGCGGGAGGAAGGCCAGGCCCGCTCGGGCGGCGGCTCCAGCGCCAGGGCGGCCCGGCCTTCAGGCGCCGGCTGCCCGCGCTGAGCCCCAGTGCTTGGCGCGGCTCGGTGGTCGCGCTCTCGCTTCTAGGAGTAACACCCACCGACCGCGAGCTCCTGGGCCGCTTTGCCAAGTAGGACCCGACACCGCCTCTGGATCAAGAGAGAACCTGGGCGAGCGGGATACTTCACAGACGGAGGGAACCAGACAGGCGGGCCCGCGCCCACCGCCAGGGAAGTTAGCCTTAGGCTTCCATCCGATTCTCTGTGTTTGAATTCTCAGCCTAAGGAATGACTTGACGGGCCGGGTCCCGAGCCCCAGAGACCTCACTTGGCGATGCTTCCTCATCACTGGGGCTGCCCAGTGGGCCAGTAGTAACCCCACCTGCAATGCAGCAGACGCAGGAGAAAGAGGTGCTGGTCCATCCCTGGGTGGCGAAGATCCCCTGGAGGAGGGCACGGCAACCCACCCCAGGAGTCTCGCCTGGAGAATCCCATGGACGGAGGAGCCAGCAGCGCTACAGTCCACCCGGTTGCGAAGAGTCAGGCAGGACTGAAGCAGCTGAGCACCTCACTGTTTGCTTTTTTAAAAAATTATATTGAGTATTGTTGCTCTAACTGAAAAAAAATAAATGCATGCTTATTGGAGGAAAAGTGAATGTTTTAAAGATAAAGTAGAGATCATTACATATGAGAAAGTTTATCTCCTGTGCTCACACTTGGCATCATGTCATGAAAATTTCCCCATGAAACGCTTTTCTAAAGTGATTTTTGAATTTTATGCGATAGTCCCTTATAAATGCACAGTTAAGTCAATTTATTTTGAAGAATTTTCCTCTTGATGAATATTTAGGTTTTTATTCCCCAAGTTTGATATAGAAAATGACAATTTAAGTCCTTGGTCATAATCTTAGTGTTTCTTTCCAATTATTTCCTCAGGGGACAAACTACAGTTACTGGTTCAACAGGAGGGAAACATTTTTGAGATACCTGAAGATCTGGACGCCAGCAGAAATTTTGCACAAATGAACACACCCATCAACAAGGTAGGGAACAGGTTCTGATTCCTAGCTGCACTTGGCAATCTGAGTGTTGATATTTTTTAAATGTTTGCCGCTTCGGCCACAAACAATGGTATCGAGTTTAAGTTGTTTGCTTTTGGTCATTAGTGAGGATGAAGAGTTTTCCTCTGGTGACTGGCTGTTTATTGGTCTGCCTTTTTGTAGCCATTATTCTCCTGTTGATTTGCAAGCTCTTTTAACATATTAGGGTGTTTAATGGCTGTTTGGGTATTGTATATATTTTAAATACTTCCCCATGGGCATTTTTAACAGTAAAAAGATACAAACATTTTACGTTGTCAAATCTATCAAAATTTTTCTAAATGTTTCTATTTCAATGCTATGTTTACAAAGTCTGTCTTCACACTCTTAGAAGTAAGCATATAAAATTTTCTTCCCCTGGTTTTTTCTGGTTTATTCGTTGGCGGTTATCTTGTAGTTTATTTAGATGCGTGATGTGAGTACGTGTCAAATTTTACTTATTACTAATAGCAAAGCAGTTATATTGGAAGAATTCACGTAATAATTTTTCTCCACTGATTTAAAATGCATTTTTACATCACATTAAAGACATGGTTTGTTCTATTTCTGCTTTTTTGTCTATGCTCTTGGACTGTCTACCTCACTTCTGGCCGTTGTGTGCGGCTTGAGTTAGTGTTATCCCAGGTTTTATGCTTTACTAGGGAGCTGTGGTCCTTCTCAATTATTTCTCTCTTAATGATCTTTATTTTCCTTGCCCATTCATGCTTTCCTATAAAGTTTGTTATAACTTGGTTAAAATTTGCAAAACTGTGTTGTTGGTCTTTTTACTGGAATTTCTTTCAGTTTTTGAAATAATCTGGGGATGAATTGACATTTCTGGAATATATACTGTGGCTTTCCTATCTACGAATATTAAATACTCCTTATTTTACTTATATCTGTTCCCTCGGGAAATATTTGGTCGATAAAGATGCGTTTCATCATATTTTAGCGTCTTATGCTGTATGGTTTTTCTGAATGGATTTTTCATCATTGCCAACATTTGGGAATTATATTGTGTGTGTCTGTTTTTCTACTGGTTGTCTAAATAGATCTTGAAGTTTCTATTTAGACATTACTTTGAAATTTCTTATTGTTTTGAGAGAGAAGTGGAGGAGAAAATCGCACTATAGGAAAACAGTGGCAATTTTGCCTCTTCCCAGTTCCTCCAATTTCCAGGTGATGGTGGACATAGGAATGCAGGGGCACCCTAGCTTTCTCCTGTCAGAGCACCGTCGCTGTGACGATGCAGACTGCAGAGCCCCCACTTGAATCCACGTCTCTTGTGAGCTGTTAAAATGATACGTAAGTGTTCCCGTTGTCTCCAGCTGATCTCTAAATCAAACTCGCAACGTCTCCTCCACACCCTTCTATCTAAAGAGACTCTATAGCTTTACTTCTGTTGGTCTGAAGAATGTGTGCCGTGCTTGGTCGCTCAGTCCACCTTGGGGAATATGTGCTGTGCTTGGGGTCCACCTCTTTGTGACCGTGTGGACTGCAGCCCGTCAGGCTCCTCTGTCCACGGGGGTCTCCAGGCAAGGATACTGGCGTGGGCTGCCATGCCCTCCTCCAGTGATCTCCCAACCCAGGGACTGAACCGCATTGTGGGTGGATTCTTTACCAGCTGAGCTACCAGGGAAGAATAGAAACTTAGGTGTTTTTCTTTATTTAGTGGCTACTCTTGTGTGTCTAAGACCTGAGTTCAATCCGTTGTCCTCTAATTATCAACGTGAGAAAGTAACTCTGCTCTGAAAGACTGGGAACTTCTCTCTCCTCCTCACCCCGAAATAGTTTCTAAACATTTTTAATGTAACCTGGGATATTTTAAAGCCAGACAATAATGAAGATAATTTATAATACTTTGTTTTCCAAGAATATTTTGCATTTTACTTTAAATTTAGAATGACATTTACAATTGTATAGATGTAATTCTATGGTTGTATTGTGAGGTGCCCATACTGAGTTTTGTGTTCGTGTCCCCATTGGGTTCCCTGAGTCACACACACTTCATTCAGAGAGACTGGGAAGGTGTGTGTGTGTGTGTGTTTTTCCTGATTTCTTCATCTCTGAGAAGTGGTCTTGCTGCTGTTTGCACATGGAGTCTACTTGCATGGGCTAGGGCTTCTCAGCTCAGCACGGTGCACCCCGGAACGTGGGCCCATGCACCCCTGGCCTCTGGGGCCACAGCGATGGAGCTGGGAGAGCATCCGCTTGACTTATTTATCCGTATTTTTACCAGTAACACCTAACTGTAGGGTTGTTTTCTCTATGCTTGAAATTTAATCACAAGTTCATGCTTTATCTCCCATCAGGAGGTGGGGGGGGGTCATCTCTCAGCAGGAGGTGTGGGGGGGGTCATCTCTCAGCAGGAGGTGGGGTCATCTCCCATCAAGGGGTGGGGTCACCTCCCCATCAAGGGGTGGTTCATCTCCCCATCAAGAGGTGGGGTCCTCACCCCATCAGAGGGTAGGGTCATCTCCCCATCAGAGGGTAGGGTCATCTCCCCATCAGGGGGTGGGGTCATCTCCCCATCAGAGGGTGGGGTCATCTCCCCATGGTGGGGGTCATTGCCCCACTGGGGGAGTGTGGTCATCTCCCATCAGGGGGTGGGGGTGGGGGGGTCATCTCTCAGCAGGAGGTAGGGTCATCTCCCATCAGGGGGTGGGGTCATCTCCCCATCAGGGGGTGGGGTCATCTCCCCATTAGAGGGTGGGGTCATCTTCCATCAGGAGTGGGGTCATCTCCCCATCAGAGGGTGGGGTCATCTCCCCATCAGGGGGTGGGGTCTTCTCCCCATCAGGGGGTGGGGTCATCTCCCCATTAGAGGGTGGGGTCATCTTCCATCAGGAGTGGGGTCATCTCCCCATCAGAGGGTGGGGTCATCTCCCCATCAGGGGGTGGGGTCTTCTCCCCATGGTGGGGGTGGGGTCATCTCCCCATCAGAGAGTGGGGTCATCTCCCATCAGAAGGTAGGGTCATCTCCCCATCCGGGGGGGGAGGGTCATCTCTCCATCAGGAGGTGGGGCCATCACCCCATTGGTAGACAGGGTCTATTTCCCCACCCTTGGATTCTTGACTGGCTTGTGACATCCCTTGACCAGTAATCTGTAGGGGACATGACAAACTGCAGGGTCCGCCTTGGCCCTCCTGACATACCCTGAGACCCCCAGTAAGGCAGTGGCCTAGCCTGCGTGAGTCACCATGTGGAGGAGAGCTG
Organism: Capra hircus; assembly: GCF_001704415.2. NCBI lineage: Eukaryota > Metazoa > Chordata > Mammalia > Artiodactyla > Bovidae > Capra > Capra hircus. The sequence goes on along the minus strand of NC_030819.1, from coordinate 531,280 downwards.
GGTGGCCCAGCCGACAGCCCCTGCCAACCTCCAGATGAGATTGGCCCAGCCAGCCCTCCAGCTGGACACGGCTACGGAGGGAGCCTAGGCAAGGCCAGCCCTGCCCACCCAGACCACCCACGCCATGGAGGACAGCACCTCCTTGTCAGCCACTAAGTTTCGGGGCCGGGTGTTATGTAGTGAAACTGAAGGGACGCACAGTCGTCCTGACCCCGAGGAGGAGGGTGACCCCATGAGCCGATGGACTTGACCAGCTCAGCTCCCAGAGGACATTGGGAAGACGGCATCACTGACATTCTGGAGGCCTCTCTGCCCGAGCCGGGCTCACTGCTCCGCTGGAAGCGCAGCTGGACTGGACGGAGGTGGTTTGTGGGCACGTGTCTCGTGGGATGACGTGGGCTGAGGGTGAGACACTGAGCCGGGTGGAGGTGAGGGAGCTCTAGGCGGGGCCTGGGGGCTCGAGGGGCAGCACCCCCAGCCCGGAGCGTCGGTCCCTCCAGACTCAAGGCCCAGATGCCAGGCGTTCGGGCTGACTTGCTCTGCAGGCGGGGTGGACGGAGGACGGGAGGCGTGGAGGGTCTGTGGTCCCTGGCCCCACGACACAGGTTCGGGCAGGTCCCCGGAGAGACGGCAGGTTCTCCTCTCTCAGGAGTCCACGCCTTTAAAGCCAGTTAAGGGGCTGATGAGATCAGCAGCAGCTGGGAGGGGCCTGACAGCTCCTTCCATCCAGCAGACACTTGGAAACATGTGAGGCGGTGCTCACTCGGAGGCGGGGGACGCTCATGGCCCTGGAGGAGCTAGAAGACGGGTCAAAGGTTGGAGGTCGTGGGAAACTACATGAACTTGAGACTCAGGGCTGAGGGAAAGCCAGGTTGAGGCTGCTCAGTGTGGGGGTCATCTTTATGGCCAGAGATGCTGAGTTGGCTCAGCTACTGGCCGGGGGACCGAGGGCTGAGAACAGTCCTCTCTGTCCTGTGCGGCTGGGTCTGGTTGGAGCTGACGTGTTCTGGAGTGAGGTAGTTCTAGAACAAGCCAGCATGCCTGGCCATGTTTTGTCAGACGGGCACCGCTGTGTACATGTCTGATGCCAGGACACTGGTTTATAAAACAGGACGAGGGCCCCAGACTCACCAGGCAGCAGCACCCACGGCTGAGTTCCGCCGGGTGTGGGTGGAGATCCTTCAGGCAGGGCAGGACGGCTGACTCTGGACATCCTCTCCCCTCCTCTGCGGAGGGTGCAGGCTGCGGTGGCCGTGGCCTTGCCGGGCGGGCGTGTGGCCTCTCCCCGGGCCACAAGCAGGTGATCCTGGCTGCCCACTCCCTGTGTCTCAGGGGCAGTGGGGTTGGGCCTCTGCTGCTGACCGGTTCCAGCCAGCCTGTTCCTCGTTCCTCACTGTCTCCATCTCCCGGGGCCGCAGTGACAACAACCACTCAGGGGCTCTCAGGCGGGAGGCTGCTCTCCCGCACCCTAGAGCCTGGAGCTCAGAACCGCCGCTCAGCAGGGCCCTGCGCCCCCTGAGCCTGCAGGGAGGCTCCTTGCAGCTTCCAGTGCTGCAGACAGTCTTCAGGGTCCTCGGCCCAATCCCCACCTCTGTCTGCACATGGTCTGTCTCTGTGCCTCGCCCCCTTCGCATCAGGGCACCAGTCACCCTGGGTGAGGAGCCCAGCCTGCTCTGGGGTGACCTCCTCTAACCTAGTCACGTCTTCAGTGACTCAGTTTCCAAACAAGGTCAAGCTCACAGGCGCTGGGAGGGAGGCTTGCCAAGCCCAGGCCCTGCTCCAGTGCTCTCCCCAGGCCGGGCGCCTGCTGCAGGACTCAGGCTGGGCCAGTGTGTGCGAGGAGGGGGAGGCAGATGACAAAGGGGCTGCACGCACTCACCCTGTCCTGCTTCCGGCACCCTAGTCACGGCCGTCACCAGCGCCCCTCCATACTGCTTCCTGTCCTGAACCTGCCGGCCCCTCTACTAACTCGCGGCGAGCTCTCCTGCTGCAGCCCACAGAGTGATAGTGTCACTCAACTCGAATGTTCACTGGAAGCAGTATTTTCTGCTGAGGTGAACCAACCCGTTTGGGTAGGGAGGACCTACCTGGGGAGAAAGGTCTGCATCCCACACAGTCACAGCTGGCCCCCGATTTGGAACACAGTAGTTTAAGGCAGCTCAGTTGCTCAACCAGAGAAACCCCTGGATGTTACGATCAACACAGCAACAGTTTACTCCTGGTGGGGCAGCTCTCGAGCTTGGGGTCAAGGATCCAGACCCGCTCTGTCTGTCTTGGGCTCATTATGCTGCCCCTGAGGCCTGGGATGGTCTCCATCCCAACAAACTAGAAAGGAGACAGAGAGCGTGGAAGACGCGAGTCACCTTCCTTCATGTTCTGCCGTACCTGCCACTTGCAAGGCCCAGCAGGAGACACAGAGCTGGACGGGACACATGGAGCCTTGCCTCATGGAAAGTCTGGTCTTCTGGGTTCGCGTCACCACTCACCCAATCGGCCAAAGTTCCACAAGTCAGTGCACTTCTTTTCAACTTGGTTTCCAGCTAGGATTTCTATACCCAGCCCAAATCTCAATCAAGACAGATGTTAGACGCAGCATATTCTCCCTTGGGATCACCTGCATCTGACCTGCCCCTGCCCATGTGGACTGTCCCCCCCTCCTGCAGTGATCACCCCTTGGATAACCCCGGTAAACAGGAAATTGGATTGTGGTGTGGCCTCCTGCACAGCCGTCTCCCAGAAGTTTTTACTCTACTTTCTGGGAGGCTTTTCGCTTGTTATAATCCAGTGTCACTTATGAGCTTTTCATTTCCAACGTCATATACTTAATTTCAGTTTTGGGCTCCGAACGACCCCCTTTGTATAGCCTTTTGTCCTTATTTCTCTAATGGAATATCATCCCTTCTCTATTGAAAGACATTAAAGTTCCTGCAAAGTTTGCTTCTTCTTGTATGGTCTTCGGTTTATGGGGATGAATGTTTTCCTGCTTGCTCAATCATCTAATCTGTTTATTTCACATTAGAGCCTCTGCTCACCCGTGTGTCTGATGACCTTTGGTCCTGGCTCATACTCAGGAGAAGGCCCTAAAGGCTCATCTGAGGCTGAAGGTCGGGGGTGGGGGGTGGGAATCAATGATTATGGGATTCAGTGAAGGGAGGGGACTATGCCTTCAGGTTGGGAAATGTTACTACTTGTATCTTTGGGTCTTTTTTCATTGCCCAGTCAGGTGGCTCAACCTCTTGTCTGGACCTCCTGTCTGCCTGGCTGCTTGCATTCCGAGACCCTGGATGGGAGGGCCCCGAGGGTGCAAATGTTTGCCTAGTTCCCTGACTTAAGCATGGCTCATCTCTCGTGACTAGACTGAGGCTTCCTGCTTTGCTTGCCCAGAGGATCTGGTCTTCCCCAGACTGCCCGCTTCTACAGGAGACATTTAACCAACCTGCCTTTTTTAGTCCCCTTGATTCACAGCTTTCAGAGGTCCCTGGGCAGTTCTGTCCTGTAACGTCATTCACTCTCAGCGCCCCCACCACAGCCGGAGCTGCAGCCTTCCCAAATCTCGCACTCAGTCCCAAGCATCCGTCACCTCCCGGCTCCGGGGATGGTGTCACTGCTCTTACGGCCCCTCTCCTCCCTCCCCTGTGGGTTTGTACCTTTGGAAGAAACCCTGAACTGTCTCCTTGGTGGGGATTCGGAGAACAGTTCAGGGGAGGGAAGTGCAAGCTCGCCCACCTGGGCACAGTAACTCCCCCATCTCTGTCCAACCGCCTGCACAGCCGGCCACGCCCTGCTTGGTTTGGGTCACTCCTCAACCTCAACCACACCATCCAGGGTGCGTCTTCAACTGGACGAAATGGGTCCGGCAAGCACAGCGTCTCGGGTCACCCACCTCCACCCTGCCACGGTGCCTGGCGTTCCGTCACGCACTGATTATCAAACGTTTTTAGAAGGGTGTTCTGCTCATAAACGCTGAGAGCGCAGAGACACAGGACAGGGCTCCTGGCTTTGGGAGGCGGATCGCATCCTCGCAGGGTGTGGGTGGAGACCATGTGAGACAGCTAACTCAAATAGCCTTTGAATTAGCGTGTGACCCCACTGTATGCTTTATATACACATCTGCATATTAAAAATGCGTGCATGTGTGCGTGCTAAGTCACTGAGTCGTGTCCAACTCTGTGACCCCACGGACTGGAGCCCACCAGGCTCCTCTGTCCATGGGATTTCCCAGGCAAGAATACTGGAGTGGGCAGCTGTTTCCTTCTCCAGGGGGTCCTCCCAACGCAGGGATCGAATCCAGGTCTCCGGCATTTCCAGGCAGGTTCTTTACCAACTGTGCCACCTGAGAAACCTCCATTAAAAATGTATAACACTCAATATAATTTGTATAACAAATGATATTTTCTTTCAAAATATGTCCCAAAGCACACAGAGCTGATATGTGCAACCTTTGCTCCACTGTCGTGTTTATTAATGTGATATCATCCTATTACATGTGAGGGGCTTTTTCTGAATCTGAAATGTGTGTGTATGCGAAATACATATGCATTCGCTCATTAATTCATTGGCCCTACCTTGCTGGCAGATGGAAGCCATACGGAGGTGAGTTTGTCTATTTAAGGTGCTTTCTCTATTTCTAAACTGTGAGCTACATGCAGGAGTCGCGTATGGTTCATGTCCCCACCCTGCCCCCCAGTGCCCAGTAAGCAGTTTGCTCAGAGTGCACAGTATGTGGGAAAGACTTAATAAATATTTAATAAATGGATAGATGGATGGGGAGGTGAGTGGATGGACGGGGAGGTGAGAGGATGGACGGGGAGGTGAGTGGATGGACGGGGAGGTGAGAGGATGGACGGGGAGGTGAGTGAATGAATGGACCAGGTGGATGGTTACAAACGGACCGATAGTCTTTACTTTTCACTAATGATCTCAAAGCACGGACAGTTTTACAAAAAGTAAGTGACATGACGTGCCAGAAAACATTTGGAAAGCCCCAAAATTAAATGCATGAATTACTACTAATAAAATAAATGTATCACTGTTGGGCTTACATTGTTTATGTTGTGTCTCTTCTCAAGAACACTATGACGTGCTCATAAGACCTTGGTACCGATGGCTGCTGATTGGTGTCCATCTGGTTCCTGAAGTAGACAGATGGTCCAATGGCCCTTCTATGCCACTGGTGCTTTCCTCTTTCCTCTGGACCTAAGGACAGGAAATGAGGAAAGCGACAAATGCCCTTTGTATCTTAAAGTGCTGGAGTTAATCAAAAAGAAAGTGCTTCAGAAAGTCAGAATTTTATTGATTAACCATTTGTATCCTATTATTAATTTTATGTCTGATGTTTTTGGTGTAGTTTAGCTTCAAGATTCCTCTTAAAAAAAGTAAAAGAAGAAAAGAAATGATGAGAACTCTTAGGCAATTTTGACTGTTTAGACTATGGGCTTGAATTACCATATTTCGTCCTGGGGTGGGGGGCGTGCGGGGGAAAAAAGGGGAAGGACTTTCTTGATTTTCCTGTCCTCAAGATCTGGAACAGTCATTCTCAGTGGTTTTCAACTTGCCAGGGGCAACTTGGCACTATTTGGAGAAGTTTTTGATCGTCCCCACTGGGAGGGGCATCTGGTGGGTAGGGACCAGGGATGTGCTGAAGGCGCAGGATGGCCCCATACAGCGAAGAGTGACCTGGCCCCAAATACCAACAGCAGGAAGCCCGGCTCTAGATGCAGTGGAAACAGCAAAAGGCTTACAGGCTTGTGAATCCTGGAAAAGGAAGGAAGATTTTATGAGACGGTTGTGCACAGAACACCCCTCTCTCAAAGACACCTGAAGACTTACATACCCTCCCTCCTCTAAATCAATGAAAAAAAAAAAACTGGTCTAGAATTTTTTGTTCGGTTTTGTAATAATTGACTTATCTACTAAATTACCCACCTCATAAGGCAAAGCAGAAACGCCTTCTTGCTAGATTAGAATATTAAGTCCCAAAAAGCTAATCTGGGAAAGGAAGAAGGAGGAACAACATTTCCAGTAATCTCTTCTAAGGACTAGAAAGGCCAGGGTATTTGGCTTTGGAGGCCACAGCTGTTTTAGCCTAGGATTTTTCTGAGGACACCTTCCTCTCTAGTTCAAGAAATCTGCCTGAGCATCTAAGACGCAGTCTCCTTTCAGAATCACTACAGTACTCCGTCCAAGAAGTTGAGCGAAGTCGCAGATCTTTGTTTAGGAGAAAAAAAATAACCAAAATTCGCCAAAAATCTAAAATACCAAGTGAAATGATGAGTAGTGGAGGAAAATCCTCAGCGGAGCCATTGGATGGAGAAAAGCTAAGGGGGTTTTGCTTTAATTGGCGTTTTAATGATTCTGTATTTCTCTCTTCTGGCTTTTTTTTTTTCTTTTTGAGGGGGAAAAGAACCCTTAAAACAGAAAGGTTAATCTAACTATACATTTTAAGCTTTTAAAGGCTCCATTACAGGACTTATTATGCTAAAAGAAACATACCTGGCACATCGCGGCTTCTAAATGTATCAGCAACGCGTGTAATGATTCACTTAAAACACCATGGTCAGAATTCTTCCACGTTATTTCTATGTAAATTGGATGCTTCAAATTACTATAATATGCGTGAAATTCCACTTATTATTTCTTTTAACATAGAAACTTTTATCACTTAACTCACTGGACAGAATATTTGAGCCATTTGCAATCATTAGAGCATCTCTGTTTGGTCAAACCCTTGCGGATTATACTTTGCAAAAGACAGTGAATTATATTCATTGCAAGAAAACAGCAATTTTAAATATATAAGGGGCAGCAGGAAACTTTTCATTTCAGTGCAAATTCAGTATTATATCTTACTACTTTTTACAGCAGGTTAAGCTTTTATCCTTAAGCAGTTTGTAAAACGCAGCATGGACTAGGCCTGTGGCTCACAGCACAGATCAGGCTGATAGACAAACAGGGCGTCGGGTCAGGGTGGAAGCTGAACCTTGCCGGGCGCCAGGGCTGTGGCTTGCCGGTCTGGGAGCCTTCCCGCGTGATCCCGGGGAGGTCCAGCTCACCGCTCTCTCTCCGCTTCCCGCATGGCTGTGTCCTGACACCCCCTCCTAGATGCCCCAGCCCGTCTTTTCCCGGACACCTGAGTGCCCCCGTGAACTCTGGGGACCAGCTGGCTGGTAACGGGCCCTTCTGGGAGGAACATTGGAGTTTTTCAAACAGATTTGGAGAAGAAACTCAAAATCAGAAAAAGAGGGGGCATTTTCACCTATTGAGCTGCTGGCTTTTGGGGTCGAGGGACTCTGGGGATCTGGCGCTCGAAACAATCGTTCCAGTCGAGACTCGGCATGTTTGCAGGAGCCCTTTCTGCCTCGGTCATTTGGGATGCTTTCCAGGGAGGAGAAACAGCAGCAAAGTGGAGATTTGCATGCATGCCACCTGAATTTTAAGACAAAGTGTATGTAGATTTGTTTTTAATAAATAGAGGAGAAAATTAAAATCAGAATTTGATTAATAGCTAATTATGTAAACATCTAAATTATTGGGCGAGGTTTTTTTTTTCCTTAAATTGTGCCATTTTAAAATGAGGCAATTTTTCAGTGACATGACATAATATTGATTTCCCAAGTTTTATTCTCCAAACATTAACTGACAAAGACAAGTTGAGAACATCTGATGAAAGCTCTTATATATGGAATAAAAATTAAGTGATTTTTATTTGGACTGTTTTTTCAGCTATATCCCTTAAAGGAAAGATAGTTACATTCTCCCAGAAAGTTGAAAATGCAACTGTCATTTTTCTATTAATGTAATGTTACTTCACATTTTGACTGTAATCTTTTTAGGTGCCCATAGGAAATTTGAAATACACCATGTAACAGGCCCGTGTGTGTGTGTGTGTGTGTGTGTGTGTGTGTGTGTGTGTGTGTGTGTGTGTGAATGACTGGTGAATTATGCTGTGGCTTCATCTTAAAGTTACCTTGCATAGATTTAATATTGGAACTGTATTATTAATAGTTGAACTCATAATGAGCTTGGTCTTTAACTAAGAGTAAAGAAAGAATGGTTTTGGTGTTTAAATAAAAGATGGAGACTGAAATTCAAGTTCATTCCAGGTTCAAATGAAGAAGAGCTAAAAACAAAAAATGCAGGCAGGTCAACCAGGCAGGCTGTACCTCTGCGCTCGAGAAGCAAACTGTTGTCAAACCGGTCGGTTCTCCTAGGTCAGCACTAGCCGGCCCAGCCGCACGGACGGGCACACAGGTCCTGGAGAGGCTGGTCATGTAGCCTCACGGAGGAAGGGGACGCGCGCACACACACATGTACAGCATAATCTGGCCGTATCCCGCAAACGACTGAAAGAAACAGCAGCTACCAAGTACAGGACAGAGGACCCTCAATCTGGGGCAGATTAAATAAAATGTATAAAGATCACACATCCATTTATTCTCACTTCGCTCTCTGGTAGGAATGCATCCATTCCAGACGCCAGGATAGTGCGTAGACTTCTGACAACGGTGTGGACACCCTGAGAGAATTAAGGACAGAAACCGGGAAGGTGGGCGCTCCCCTCTTCGGGTTGAATTATCGGGAACAAACTATTTTATCATTTTAAATGGCTCATCTATTCAGAGCGAAAGCAGAAGAAAAGCCAATGTGTTTTTATTCCTTCTTTTTTTTTTTTAGCCCGCATATTTTCAAAGCCCTCCTATAGTTAACATTATAATATAGTTAGTTGCTACAAATAATCGGGGTGATTATAGGAAAACTGTCAGTGTCGGCTCAAGGTCTGAAAAGGCTGCAGCAAATGGCTTTTCTCTTTGCCATGGAGACTGGGCTCTGTTTTTACGGTTACTCTGGAAACCGGAGCCTTGCTGTTGATAGTCCTTTTCAGTTACTTGAGCTATTAAACCCTCTGGTTGAGACAAAAGGAGAGAGGGATGCAGGCACTTCCTCGGAAAGAAAACCTTGGGCCCTCGAGGGGCAGTGCCCAGGCCGGGGACAGGCGGTGTGTGTCGACTCTATGTCTTTATGAGCAGGGGGCCTGATGGATGCACCCTCGCCTGGGGAAGCCACCTCTGAACGTCTGGGTTTGTCATCAGATGTCCGCAGCACGCCCCCCACCCCGCACCCTGCTCCTTCCCAAAAGATGGAGTCTGCCCCGCCTTAGGGACAGGAACTTACCGCCTCGAGCATCCAAGCTCCTCTGGGCAGGGGCACACATTTTAACGTGGACAGGGGTTAGTGGACTCAGGACCTGGCAGTTCAGAATCTCTGAGCACAACGGGGTTTCTTTCTCATGCAAATGCACGTTTAGAGACTGTATGCATTTTTTGTTTTTGTTGAGAAATTGGACCCCACAATCAGTCATATTTCTCTCCATCCTGACAGATCAGGTACTAACCTAAGAAGACGCAGCACCCTGTGTTAGCAAATATTTCACAGAGCAGGGAGAAGGCGATTTGGAATCCAGAGTTAGATTACTGGCCACCGCCATGGGTCCCTGCGTTTTTTCTTTTGCTTCTCTCTCTCTCTCTTTTTTTCTTTTTCCTCCAGATAGGAATGCTTTCTCGCCTTCCGTAAGAGTTTATTGTTGCCAGCTTTTACGTTCGCCTCACTTTTTGGTGAAAGTGTTCTCACCAAAAAGGAATCCTCCCCAGAAGCAGCAACAGCCTAAAGAGACATCACATAGCAGCCTGCTGGGCAGGACGCAGCTCGATTCCAGCCCGAATGTGGCCGCACTAAGTGGCACTAAGCACTGCCAGCCCCGTGGGGAGAAACTGCACGCAGTGGGCTGACTATTCAGCTATTTTCCGTTTGGACCGTTCGGACCGCTCGGCATGCCACCCCAAATCCTCGGTGCTGTTTCTCTCTGTCTGCACGTTACTAAGGGTCAGGTCCTGGCAGCAGAGTTAAAACTGAAACCCTTGCTTTTAAAAGTAGCAACCAAAGTAATAACAATGGATGTTTGTTAACAAGAAGCAGCATTAAGAAGGAAAAAAAGAAACACTTTCTTTTTCAATCTACCCCCTGACTGCTGTTCAGTGGTTTTATGTATTTTGCATCCAAATGCCTGGCAGACTGGGTTTGCCTGCCCACCCTCCCCAGTATGTGATGTCTGCCCTGTTAGACGCAGGCAGGGGGTGAGGACCTTGTGAGCACACCCACACACACGGGACCCTTTCTGCACTCTCTGTTCTGGCAAATCACAAACAGCAGCCACACAAAGAAAGTTCGCACCCAAGGGCGTGCGGCAGAGGCGTCCCTGGGGTCCACGCCCAGGCCAGTGATTCTTACGGTCAGCACGGCTTCTGCCCGACTCCGCCCTGGCGTGACTAGGATTTCAGCCCTCCGAAACTCAGGAGTCCAGTGGCACCAACGCCACGCCACAGAAGGCAATGTTCTTCTTTTAACAATCCTGCCATATTTTCAATCTAAGCCACACTGATTTCTCACCGAACAAAAATTACATGCAAATGGGTAGACGCTTCCCAGTCAAGATTCAACTTCTATTTAAAGAGAATTCAGAGCCCAAAGATATACAGTTAGTAATTTACTAATGATCATGAAATTAGCTTTGGTTTTGAAAAAAAACACAAGTGTCAGGGGTTCCTAGAGCTCCACGCCATCGGTTTACACTGTCCTTTATCCTCTGGATGACATCCTTCTTCCCTCATTCATTCAGTTTTCCAGGCATCTGCATTTAGCGCCTACTGTGTGCTCAGACCCTCTCCTGCTGTCAGGAAGAGTGTCCTGAGCAAAGGCAAGCACCTCTCTTGGGATCGCCTCTTTAAGGTGCTGTCTGGTAACCAAGAGGCCTCCTGCACCCATGCTGAAGGGAGAGGCGGCTGGGGGCGGTGGAGGGGGGCGGTATGTGTGCCCTCCCTGATTAACACACCACTCACAATAATGGAGTGGAGAGAGAGTATTCTGACCTGGGGAAGACTGGGCTTGTTCCATATTCCCTTTCTCTTCCAGTTCTCTCTGACCAATCAGGACAGGAAAATCCGTGAATGGTGAGGGCTGCCTCTTTCCAGCCACTCGTTAGGTTGTAATATTTGTGTAGCTCAGTTTCTTTTCCTGCTGTCTCTGCTTTATTTAGTGTAGACTAGTGGGTGAAGGGTAACTTTGGACTGATGGCTCATTTGTGCGTTTTCACCTTGATATTTCACCAGACACCAGCCTTCTGGATATCCCCTTTGTTTTGCACTTGTTATTAAAATTGTAATTGGATTTTGGTTGACTATTAGTAAATTAGTATTTTCTGTAACTTTGTCAAAGTGCATTGTTTTCCTAAGTGAATTTGGGTGGCTGCTTCAGAGATGCATATAAATTCTTAATTTGAATTTTCTGTTATTGTTCAAAAATGGTTATGCAGTATGTATGTCCTTTGTGTAATGTCAGACATAACTCTAGGGGTTTATATATTAAAGGCTGCCGTCTTTTATAAATTGCTATTTAAAACTGAGTTATTGCTCCTTTGAAACTAGAGTTTTCCAAACAGTAGCTTGTCGTTTATCAGCCTGGATGCCAGATTCACGCTAGAATCTTCAGTCAAATCCTGAGCTCGTTTAAGAGTGATTGCATGGGTTTATACATGCTCAGGAATACCAAGACTGTTGCGGTTTTCCTTGCGAGCCAAATTCTATTCAGATCTCACTGGCTCTTTCCTTGATCACTTCAGCTAAAAGTGAGCCTTTTCTGCTTGACTCATAACACTTATTTCCTGTGAAGCTAATTTGGCAGTCAAGACGACTGAGTCCTGTTATGTTTTTTACTGTGGTAGTACCGCGGTATTCTCCGAACCTCACTGTAATTTCATTTTCTGCTGGTTTGTGTCTCTTCTCACCTGGTACACCATTAACTCCTCGAGGGCAAGGGTTATATTTTTAAACGCCTGTGGCATCCTTCCACTCCTGGCCCGGTTCCCCATTCCCGGTTTGTGACATCCTGCCCCGCTCAAAGTATTGCCTGTGGCTTGAATTGAATCATCACTAGCTGCTAGCGTGCTTGTCTGAATGGAAACCATTTCTGATTTGTGGGGACAAGGGGTTGGGATTCCAGCCTAACCCTTTCTCCATGGAAGCATCAAAGCAAGTCACTTGGACCAGGGTCTTGTTCCCTATGAACCTGAGGTGGTGATTCTCTTCTGTGTGGTCTGAGCACAGGAGGTGACTAATGAAGAGCCTGGGAGGTGGGCAGGCTCACTAGCGCCAATGAGAAGGGACAGCGAAACACAGTGGCCCCAAGACCTTGGGATGGAGGGAGCAGGAAGGCCAGTGGGCCAAGGGGATGCCGGGGGCCGGGGGGCGGGGCCAGGCGTGGGCGTCTCTTTGGGGATCTTACCTGCCTCTCTCCCCTCTGTCTATCCCCATCCTGCTTTGCTAACACTGGCGTTGAGGGGACTGCCTTCCTACATCAATTGACCTGCTCTTCCACACTACCCCGCTTTATCACTATGCCTGTACCATGGAGACACGCATGATGTGGGGCACCCAGTGGGAAGGTTCTGACTTGGAAGGAGCCAAGAGATGGCAGATTTTGAAGACCTTTGATTTCAGTTGCCTCAAATAATATTATGCTCTCTGTGACAATAAGCCTCTTCAGAAAATATGGACATGGTTTATGGAGATTTTCTTTTTACTCATATTTTAAATAGAGTCTTGTATTTTCTCCTCGCTTTGTTATTTGTGCAGAATATATCGAAAATATACAGAAGGCAATGAACAGATGCAGGGTTAGTCTGTATTTTTATGCGAAGGATCTGATATGCCAGGACAGACAATAAACAAGCCTTTCCTTCTCTCTGCCCTGTCCTTAGAATCGCTTCAGGACCAGAAGCTATGCCCATTCCCAGGCTGGCGGATCTAGTAGTTGCTCCATTGGTCTGTTGGAAGCATAGACAGTTGGTGGGGAAGCATTCTTTGGAGGGGGGTTGCTTTGAGGATTTTGTAAATACTTTATTTCTATGCTTATTTATCTGTGGCCAGTACACAGTTCTTTAAGGGTCTCTTCTAGGTCAGAAATAGTAGGAAACACTGATAAGACATCGAATTAGGGTCCAAAAGACAACTCCCGAGTGAAATGTCACTCGTGCAGGTTGAGGTGTGTGGAATAGTATTGCCCCGATCTCTCCCGTGGTCTGAACACCTGTAGCGAGTTTCTGTTGATACAGGAAGTCTAGACCGCCTCCCCAAATGTTTCCTGGGTCTCTTTGATGTTTCCCCTCACTGAATGCCTCTGGACGTCTTTCTCCTAAGTTTTGATGTTACACTTCATCAAACACGCCCGGGTGCGTGTGCATCCACACACGGAAAAGCAAGAGCCAAATGCAGAAAAGGGCGGCTCAGGCAGTCTGCACCTAGCAGGAGCCTGCCGGCCGGTGGAAGACGAATCTCTCGCGGCAGCGTTTGTGGTCCTGGAGTTGCCGGTGGGGCCGAGTCTGCACCGGGGCGCGCGGGCCTGGCCCCCTCGGGAGAGGGTGAGCGCAGCCGTGCGCGTGGGCGCCGGGAGACACAGCTGCTGCCGGAGCCCGGGTGCTCGAGATCCGGCCGCTCCAAGATTCCTCCCCAGGATGGAAAAATAAGGAGAGGTGAAGAGGCTAGGTGTGGTCTCCACAGAGCCCGGGTGATGGAGATGTTTCAATTACAGCTATTTCAGGGAGCGGGCAGCCCCCGTGCTGCGCGCAAGGCTTCCCGAGGGACAGAGGGTCTCCCTGTGTTTACGCTTTTTATTGCTATATAGGATTAGGTCTGTTGCGCACACAGAAGAGGAAGTCATTTTATTTTACACAAATCAGCTACTTAAAGTAAATTGAGATATATAGAATTTACCAATGAAATGAGCGATTTGTTGTGAATACAGGAGGTGGTGTGTGGCAAATGGACACTGAGAGCCGAATGGGGAGAATTGACAGGGCGCTGTAATCACTCCCAACATCCACTGAAGTTATTGATCCAGAACCTCTATAATCCCCTTCACATAACACAGCAATTTCATATAATACCTGTAATAACGGCGCATTCACGCTCAAGTAGCCATCTGAGGCATTGTATCTAATGGCGGAGCGAGCGCGGCAGAAAACGCCGGCGGCTCCCGCCTTTCCCAGGTAACAGCCTCCGCCCGGCGAGAGCGCGTTCAGAAGACAGTTTCTAACGCAAGGACGCGAGCTCTTAATTGCCGGCTTGCTAACTGCAAACGCGGGAGTGCGGTGGGCCCGGCGCGCAGCGAGGGAGGCTGGGTCCGGGGCTGATGAACTCCTCGGCCGCCGCGGCCTGATGCTAATTGCGGCCGAGGGGCGAGGCGGCCGACAGCCGCGCGGCTGCTGGGGCGGTGCAGCCTTCCCAGGTGTTGCTCCCGTGAAACGTCCCTCCCGTTCTTCAGGCTCCTTCCCCGCTGATGGATTATCCCGCAGCCTTATCAAAGCCCTGCCAGCTCCTCATTAATATATAGCGCGCTCGGCGCTGTCCTATGTATCATTGTCTTCCTCTTGGGGAGGGTTAATCTGTCAAGCATTATCAGCCCGTCGGCAGAAGGTAGGCAATCAGAGCTGACAGCGGAGAATCATGGGAGATCAGCGGGGTTAAATGAGGCTGACAGTTGCGATAATGATGATTATACTATAAATTAAGATATGATGATAAAGGAGAATAAAAGACACAATCTGAAGCAATATTTGGTTTAACATGTCTCTCTTTTTCGTTACTGTTACACGGCCATAACATTTATCACACCGAACAAGAATGGACGTTTAACTACCAGGGTAAAACGGGACAGCATCAGATTGAAAACCCAACAAGTTGTGATTACAGTGTCAGGCACTTTTCCACTGGCTGGGGGTGGGGGGGGCGGGGGGAAGGGGAGATAGAGCATATGTTATAATCATTCATGCATTATTCTGCGGAATGAAAAGAAAATAGATCTATTTTAGAAATGTCTTTCAGCCCTCTCGATGGAAAACCAAAGGAAACGGTTAACATATTCTGCTGCTTCCCGGATCATTTTTATCAATGAAACAATAGGAGCTTAAGCGATGGCCCTCCCGTCAGCCTTCTCCCCCAAATGCACGTTTATTAGGCGCTGATTCAGAGGCGGCGCGAGGGAGGTCTGGGAACGTCTCACTCCCGGCTGAATTCTGGAATAAAGCAGCTCGGATCAGCCAAAGAGGTCCCGTGTGTGGCTTTTCAGAGGAGGCGTTCACAGGCTGCCGTGAAACAAAAGTGACGCACAATTTGCTCTCAAAAATTAAGAAGCAGAGCATCTGATGTGGAGGGCCAGTTATTAAGCCGCCTTTACTGACGCATTTCTTTGGGGACAGAGGCTCTAACATTCGAAACCTAGAAGAAATTTTGACATCTCCGTGGGAAAAATTGCTTAAAGGAGGCGCTATGTCTCCCCACACACCCACACGATGACCACCATGGTATCTGACCTGTGAGCTTCCCACGCACGTGAACAACGGCCACCATCACCCCATGTCTGTGTTCCACGCCACTCACACAGCACCGCAGTCTTCCCTACCTCTGCACATGGGCAGGCTGGCAGGTAGCATGAGGTGTCAACTCCACGGTGCACTTTGCATCCACAGAAGGAAAAGGAGTGTTCTGCTCTTGTTTTCCTGTTTCCAGTAGAATCAGGGATGGGGGAAAAAGAATTCCCTGGGTCCTCCTTGCCTCCTTTGACAGTTTCTCTTTCAGCTGAGAAATAAAAAAAATGTGTAGTTGAAAAAAATCCCACTCTGCTCTTTCCTCATGTCTACATTTCAGGAGCTGGGAAGTTCAGCAAGGAGAAGTTTAACGCTTCAGCTGTATCTGGTGTTGACCGAGCACAAGGCTTTCAGGCTGTGATTTTTTTTTTCTTGCAACGAATATTTCTCCATTTAAACCAGGGATTGCCGGGCTCAGTTCCTTGGACATTCGTAACGAGTAGCTCTAGCTGAGGGCAGGCTGTCCTGTGCATTGCAGGATGCCAGCTTCTGCCACCCGCCAACAGCAGCCCCCCACCCCCTTACCCCCTGTGTGACAACCCAACTTGTCCGCAGACATTGCCAAGTGTCCCTCAGGAGTAAAGTCACACCCAGTTGAGAATAATTGATTTAAACCCGTACGGTTAGCACAGAGCTGACCTGAAACCAACACCTCAAGCTCCAAGAAGCCTTCCCCAGGAATCCGGCATTTCCTCCCGTGCCTGGTGGTTCAGAGGAGATGAGCAGAGGTATTTTTATAGCGTGCAGTGCACATGTTGGAACAACCGCTTCAGGATGTGGGTGCAAGCTGACCTCTGGTCAGTTAACTTTTAAACTGCACACGTATTAACTGACTTCTAGCGTGTACACTCCCTGGAGGAGGGCATGGCAACCCACTCCAGTGTCCTTGCCTGGAGAATCCCATGAACAGAGGAGCCTGGCGGGCTACGGTCCATGGGGTCACACATAGTGGGATATGACTGAAGCAACTCAGCACACACAGTGTCTACACTCAGCTTCTGCCAAGTGGAATCACACGCGTCCTCCATCGAGATGCAAAAGGGAATTACGGGGCTTAGTCTGTAATCCGGTTGGTCTGTTTCGGAAAAGCTCAGGTGAGCTCCATGCTCTGGCGTCGGTGTGGACCCCAGAGGGGCCTGAAAAGGCAGTGCCCAGGATGCCAGGAAGCACACTGGTGTGGTTTGAAGCAAGGGGTGTTCGCAGTGGTGCCAGTGCTAAAGAGCCCGCCTGCCAACACAGGAGACACAGGAGATGCGGGCCCAACCCCTGGGTGAGAAGATCCCCTGGAGAGGCAACTGGCAGCCCACTCCAGTGCTCTTGCCTGGAGAATCCCACGGACAGAGGAGCCTGGCGGGCTCCAGTGCATGGGGTCCCAGAGTCAGACACGGCTGAGTGACTGAACGCGCACGCGATGTGCACCTTGGTTGTGACACGCAGCCCATGTTGAGTGTGAGCCTCACAGAGCGTGTGTATTAAACTGTCACTGCAGTGACACAGTCTGTACACGAACGAGCCCAGGTCGTTTCGCGGTTGTGCCTGGGATGCTGTTACCGCTTCAGAGATGAAGCTCACTGTCTCCGTGAGGATGGGGACGTGCTGGCCATTCCCCCGGGGGTCGGTCCTGCACGACCCCTTCAGTGCACAGGCCGAGCAGCGGCTTTGGGTTCCAGGAGCGTGGGCTCTGCCTGTCTGGGGCCGTTTTGGGGTGCTGGGGCTCGACCCCCGCTTCTGAAGGCAGCCCTCCTCAGCCTCTGCCCCAACCTGGCAGCCCTGGGCCCACCTGCTTGTGGGCCATGACTTACGGACCTTCCCGCCCAGGGCCTCCTCGCAGGATGAAAGCCCAAACGGCCCCTGGTTTCTGGCAGAAGGACTCACAGATGAGCCGGCGGGCGCGGACCCTCTGGGCCCAGGGCGGCGCATGTCTCTACCACCTGCCCGTCAGTTCTGGCTCTGGCGCCTGAACCGCAGCTGGAAATGCCTGGCTCTTTCGTCCGTTGTATTAACTTTGTTCTGCTGGCTGGAGCTGAGCCCTGCATTAGGCCTCGGATAATCACAGCTGCCCGGAGCTCCAGGAGCGGGAACGGGAGGCTTTCTTCCAGGGCCGCGATCCCGCTGAAATGATTCGTACCCCTGGGCTGATTGTCCCCCACGGAAAATGAGAAGCCGGGACATTCAATGCAAAGTAATGCGTTCCGTACAATTACTGGATTAATAATTTTATTCCATTACCGTGCGGGGAGCGGGGACACGGGCCGCAGGTCTGCAATTCTAGTGTATTCTAAGCGTCCTGTTAAGAGAGTGAGCAAGGGTCAGGAAACTTAATTATGCTATAACTAGATAGAAATTGCCAAGTGATAAAAAGAAACATCCAGACAGATTCGGCAGGAAATTACAGCTTTAATAATATAGCATAATGCCTACTTCTATACAATTATCGGAGAGACCCTGAATGGTTCAGAATAACAGGCTTGAGTTTCCAGGAACGACAAGAAAAATCCCACTGAAAATGACATTTTGCATCTTGCTGTAAATATTTTTTTTCCAAAAAAATAAATAGCATCATTATTCAGTGATCAAAAATCTCATCCTCCGGCCAGACCTGATGCGATGACCACGCTGACATTTTGAAATTATGAGAGGGCTGGGCTGTGAGGGAGAGTCATTTACATTTTCAAATTAGGTTTCTGGTGTTATACGTTAAATTAAAAAAATTGTCTACCCTAGTCAGTCTTTGAGAAAGGGGAAAAAAAGTACTCCGGTGGGTGGCGGTGTCCTGGTTGCGTGTAGCTGGGCGCGTGTGGTCCCGCTGAAGTGGGAGGGCCGGGCACCCTTCTCAGAAGCCGCGGAGGAGGGCCGTGGATGAGGACCAAATTCAATAACCCGGTCCTCAGAAACCGCGGAGGAAGAACTTTCCAGGGAGCACGCGGAGGGAGGCCTGGGGGTAAGCTGTCAGGCCCCGCAACGTGCGGTCGCACAGCCGCGCCCTCCGCACGCGGCTCAGACCCACTGCCTTTGGCGCCGAGTCCTCCCCCCGACCCCGCTTCCGTGGGGGGCAAAGTCATTTCTCGCGCTTGCCCAGGGGAGCCCCGTGTTTCATTTTGTATTCCGAGGACGCAGATTAATCAGCCAGCTCCCTACCCAGAGATGGCCATCCTGCCCAGAAATCTGCATATCTGCATATTACCGTTCTTCCCTGAATTTAATTTCCTACAGGAGCTGATATTAATCACCCTGTTTAAACAGAGGGGATTTGGGGTCTATACAAATATGACTTTTTTTTTCCCGTGGAACTCACAGAATATTTTGCTTTCTTTCTGTTTTTCTTTTTCAATTTAAAGGGGCAATAGCCTTCCTGGCTTAATCCTAAATAGTCGCTCCTGTTGTGTCTTATCTTATTTCCACTTGTCGGCTGGTGATTGGGGCGGTCGCCGTGGGCCCGGATTCGACTTCTCCGACTCGGGAAGCGAGACTAGGAGACGCAGAAATTGAGCGGCATCTTGTCCGCGGCGGGCGCCCCGCGTGTCCCTGCGAGGTCCCTCCGCCTCTCGGGGTGACGGCTGCGCAGGGAACCTCACCGCTTTGGGAGCCCCTGCCAGGAGCGCCTCGCGGCTGTTACGCTGGCTGCCGGCCACGCGGCGGAGGCCCGGGCGGAAGAGGAAACGGGTGACGGGCGGCCTCGGCGGGGACGCGGTGCGCCCGGCCTCGCCCGCTGGAACCCGAGCCCCGCATCCAGCGGGTGGATGCGCGCCTGCCGGGACCCGGAGCCGCCTGCAGGTCCCGGGGCGGCCTCACCCGGCCTCTGGTGGCCGCGGGGGGCTGATTTGCGGGTGGCTGGGAGCTTTCCCCTCAGGGCCTCATGCTAAGTCCGCGAGGATGGTGAGAGCCGGAGGGACGAGCCGAGAAACGCGGGGAAGGATGCGGTTTCAGGGCATTTCTCGAGAGCCAGGTGCCCCCGCCGCCCCCTCGCCCTGGGGTGTCCTGGAGCGGAGGTCCTGAAGGGCAGCGAGGCCGTGGGGCCCAGGGATCCGCTGTCCCACCGGGCCCAGCCCTCCTGGTGGCCTCACTTGGAGCGTGGTCGGGGCTCAGATGCGGCTGGGGCCAGGCCCCTCAGAAATGAGAGGACGACCCCTGGGGCGGTGGGCCTTCCTGATTTCAGCCAGGTCCAAAGGGCACCTGAAAAGCGGGCTTCTGTGACTCCAAGTGGACCCTCCATGGGTGACCTCGCTTGCTATATATAAGCAAAAACAAAGCCGAGGTGCTTAGCATTCTCGTGCTCGGAGGAAATAAATGAATGGCTTTCTCGCGCTCACGCTCAGTGTTTCCCCAGGTCCCTTTATGCCACTCACGTGAGACCAGGAGCTGCTTTGGGAGCACAGGGTGAGAGGTGGGCTGAGGGGCTGAGCAGGTGTGAAGGGCCGGGAATGAGCGTCTGGAGCGCCTAGAGAAGGGGTCTCCACAGAGTGTCAGTCTTTCCCAACGCAGGGCCTGCTGTATTTTCTTTGCCCATTGTAAATCACAAGGGTATCACCCCAGGCAAACAGCGGCTTAGATTGTTTATCTGTCTGTGCTAATAGTGTTTTATTTGAAGTCTTAAAAAGTCCCAAGTGGCTTAAAAGGGCGCCATCACATGACTTCACGTTTTATTGCAAAATGACCGGGTCCAGCTTCGTCTGCTTTGAAGTCTTAATGCTCCTAGGCTGTCAGAGCCCCACGTCCTTTCCTATTTAAACTCGGAGCAGAATCCTCTTGAAAGGAGCCTCTTTCTTCTGCAGGGAATCAGGGGCATTTAATAGCTCATAAAAGTATAGTTTTCAAGAGAGTGTGTGGTTGTCACTCATGCGGTGCATCTTACTAACTGGTTTATTGCCAAAATGTCTGAAAAAGATGACAGTGTAAATTTTACTTACTAGGGGAGCATACCTGAAGGGTTGTGGATATTTACTTTCCGTTAAATTAATTTGAAACAAAATCTTCAGTACCCACCCGTCTGACAAATGGGCACAAACAGTAAACACCCTGGAAAGCTGCACAGCCCTTGGAGGAATCAATGGATTCGTCCTCAGGAAAGAGGCTGTGCTCAGACGCTCAGTCGTGTCCAGCTCTCTGCGAGCACATGGGCTGTAGCCCACCAGGCTCCTCTGTCCATGGGATTCCCCGGGCAAGAGCACTGCAGTGAGTTGCCATTCCCTTCTCCAGGGGATCTTCCCGACTCAGGTCTTGAATCACTGTGCAAGCTATAGGTAGGGTGCCTGTGGGCTAGGCCACTTCAGCCACGTCCGACTCTCTGCAACCCCATGGGTGGTAGCCCATCAGGTCCTCTGTCCATGGGCTTTCCCAGGCAAGAATACTGGAGTGGGTTGCCGTCTCCTCGTCCAGGGGACCTTCCCAACCCAGGAATGGAGCCCGCATCTCTGTGTCTCCTACGCTGGCAGGCAGATTCTTTACCATTAGCATCACTCATCCTCAGGAAAAAGTGCCACTAAATGTTGGCTTCCCCGCAAGCGGTGTTCAGAGCAGTGGAGAAGAGCAGGGCTTCAAGACAAAGCATGATGGGGAAAGGTTGGTAGGGAGCTGAGAGGCGATGTCGACCTTACCGGGGTGCCCTCAGCCGCATGTAAACGCTCTGGATTGACACGTGAAGCCCGTGTGGAGAAGGGAGATGCTGGGGAGGAAACCTGGTGGCCGCTGCCTGCAAACTGTCGCCTGGCCGGCCCTCTTGCCTGACAGGCCATTGTGAACCTTCCGCACCCTGGCCACCCCGTCTGTGGGTCAAAAATAAAGGTGATCCCTCCCCCCCGGTGAGGGAACTCGAGAAAATCTTTTAAAATAATCCTCGTAGCACGTGCTGTCGACGCCCCTGGGTCATCTCCAGTGGAGCAGGGCCCGCTCCTTGCCAGGAGATTCAGGATGGCAAATCGAGGCAGAGGCACACAGCTATTTGTTTCAATTCATCTCCCTTCTCTTCCCTGCACTTCTGAGCATTTTATGCAGAAGGCAGGAGAGAGCCCAATGTACAGACGCTGGTGTAGAGGAGACGCACATCGGAAGAAAGGAAATTGACGGCAAATGTCAAATATTAAACCCTATCTGGTTATTACCCAGCGTATTAGCGATGTGAGTAGCTTAACAATCGCAGCCGTGATTGACTAGGTGGGAACCAGGCTCCTAAACATCAACTGCCAGAAGGGATAATTATAACACATTAGCACCTGCGTAGATGAGATTGACAACTCCGGGATAACATCTGCTGCGTCTCACTTTCATACTTTTCACGTATTTTTCTCCCTTTTGAATGGGGCAACACAAGATTTCCTCGAGGATGACAATAACCCGCATCTATGTTATTCATTCACATCATCCAGCTGCTGGGTAACTGCGGCCATGCTTTCCTGCTGACGCTGGTGCAGTTGAGTGAGGAGGGAGGGGTGGGCTCCCGGCGCCAGGCAGTCACAGTCCTGGGACATCTCAGCAAAATCGCGTGTCATTTGATGCATTGGAAAGGTCTAGCGTGTCATTTGATGGTTGAGTTTGTAAGAATATTCACATGCACCGGAATCGGATTGGAATCTGAGTGATCACATACTCCCACAGTTAAAGCCCAGTAACCATGCGGGCATCCTTCAAAGCCAGTGTCTCACCTGGAGCTCGGGGTGAGCAGGTTGTGCCCTGAGACCAGGGGCACCTGGAATTCTGCACCTCCCTTCCACGGAAAGTGTCTGAGAAGCACGTTGCGAAAATCCACCTGTCCTTCCTGGTTCGGGTTGGCTACATTTCTGTGGAACTAAAGGTCCAGAACTCTTAACCGTTTATTTAATGACTCCGTACGCAGCTGTTCTTTGTTTAATGAGGTCTGTTTTATTACTTCTCTTCTTAGGACAGGAGCTTGGGGCAGATTTTTCTGCTGGACAATTCCATGCATGCTCAGTGACTCAGCCGTGTCCGACTCTTTGTGACCCCAAGGACTGTAGCCCGCCAGGCTCCTCTGTCCATGGGATTTTCCAGACAAGAATTCTGGAGTGGGTTGCCGTTTCCTTCTCTCAGTTGCAAGGTGAACGCTTTGGTCTATCTGGGCACATCCCCGTGTAACTCCAGGTGGGGACGTCAGACAGGCAGCAGGTGGGAGAGGGCAGCAGAATCAGACAGATTAGAGTTTCGATTAGACGGGTTAGGGTTAGGGTCTTCTCGGAGGAGCACGGTATGTGCACTGACTTTTATTTATGTGTCCATTCGCCTCTCCATCCTCACCACTCACGGGTCCTTTCAGCCGACAGGCACTCAAGGACCTGCTGTGTGCCAGGCCCTCTGCCGGGCTGCATGGGCACCTTGTGGATGAGAGGCAGGGCCAGACTTTGGACTCTCTTGACCTAAACTCACTCTGATTGGCTCACCGTGGTCCAGGCCTTGGGAGGGGTGGTCCCTACCTCTGTGGAGCTTACCCTGTGGGAGGAAAGGTGATCACTGAACAGTCACACACAAACATGGCCAGTATTTCTGGGGCAGGGAGAGGGGCTGTGGACCCCTGGAGCTAAGACCCCTGGATTGACCTGGGCAGTCAGAAACCTCAGCCGAAAAGAAGCGGTAATTGGAATACTGAAAGATAAGTGAGAATTAGTCAGGAAGAAGTTTTTTCCCTCATTAATTTAGCCTCCAAAAGCTGGATTTTTTAAAAAATATATTAATCAGATCACCTTTGTAGCAGTGGGTACGTTTATATCGTAATGCCCAGGCCCTGTAATTATGAGTAAAATTCTACAATAAAATAGAGTGTATTTACAAACATAAAAGTGAAAAAGTGACCATTTGATTGAATCTTGGAAGATAAGTGAGAGTTAGTCAGGAAGAACAGTTGTTTCCCTCATTTAGCTTCCAATACCCTTAACGACGGAGCGCCATGGTACATCTCTTCGCTTCTTGAAATGGTGCCATTTTATTGAAGAAGAACAAGCCTGGTGAATAATTAAAGATTAGCGTGCAGAGGCGAATAATCAGCCTGTGTTAAGACAACGTTGGTAAAATACAAGCTTTTGACAATCTGAGGTCATAGTTTTGCTGGCAAGATTACCCCAGAGTGGGTATTGGTTCTGATAAAAAAAAAGACAGGAGCCTTTTGATCGGTGCTTTGCCAAGAACTGACGGCAGCCTTGCCCAGGTGCCAGAGCTTCCAGGGCAAGACCCCCGCTGGCCTGGGGCGGGGGTCTCCCCTAGGAGGTGCACCGCCAGCCCAGCGAGAGCGCTAAGGGAACCTGCCCCAGCCTCCTTCCTGGCCAGGCCGGTCTCGGCAACCTGGCCAGTTGTTCCCACTTCTGTTTTGCCTTTTTTGGAGTCTCTGGTAGTAGAGTTATACAGCACAGTAGCCTTTTGAGATGAACGTCTTTAGCTTGGTAAAAAGTGACTCAAGCTCTGTCCGTTTGCAGCATGAATCGATGGCCGTTTGACCCTTACTGTTACTGCTCTGAGCTTTCCTGCAAAGCTGCTATACTCACGCACAGCCGTGGGGCTGGGGTTTTTTGTTTATTTTCTTACTGATAGTGAGAACACAGGGCTTACCAGCTTGCACCAGTGGCGAGGAACCTGCCTGCCGAAGCAGGAGACCTAGAGCGTGGGTTCAATCGCTGAGTCAGAAAGATCCCCCAGAGAAGCAAACAGTGATCCAGTCCAGTAATCTTGCCTGGAGAATCCCATGGACAGAGGAGCCAGGTGGGCTACAGTCCATTTAGTACATTATTAGTACTAAATTTAGTATACGTACTTTATAGTACATCTGATTGCAAAGAGTCAGACGTGGCTGAAGCGACAGCGTGCACGCATGGGGTTGGTGGGGTTTAACTCCTTGGGAAATTACCACTGTTTTTAGAAAGTGTCTGGACGTGTTCCCACCAGTAATAAACCAGGGGACCTGTTTCTCTGCATCTTTGCCAACATTTGGTATTGCTCCTTTTAAAAATGTTATTCATTTGTTTTTAATCTTAACCCTTCTGATTGGCGTGTGATGGCTGGTATCTTGTCGTGGTTTGAATTTTCATTTCCTTAATGACTCGTGATGTTGAGCACCTTTTCATAAGCCAAAGCCTGTGGGCCGTCAATATATCTTCTTCGGTGAAGTGTCTGATCGGGGATCTTGTCGCCTTTTGTTGTGGTGCTCCTTTTTGTTGTTGAGTTTTAAATGCTCTTTACATAGTCTAGACAGGAGTTTTTTTGGGGTCAGACACTGATTCACAAGTGTTTTCTACCAGCTCTGTGGCCTTTCATCCCTCTAACAGTATTTTTCATAGAAGACAAGTTTTTTACTTTGATGAAGTAAAACTTATCAAAATTTTTGAACCATGTTTTTGGTGTCATATCTAGAATCACACTCAGTGGGTATGAGTCTGAGCAAACCCCAGAAGATGGTGAAGTTCAAGCAAGCCTGGCACGTTGCCGTCCATGGAGTCAGAGAGTCAGACAGGGCCGAGCTCCCGAACAAGTTCAGGCACATCACCAAACCCAGCGTCAAGCAGGTTTTTTTTTCATGAAAGTTTTATAACTTTGTATTTTATATTTAAGCATATGAGCTGCTTTGAATTGAATTTTTAGATAAAGGGTGAAGTATGTGTCAAGGCTTATTTATTTATTCATTTACGTAGATCTCAGAGAAGGCAATGGCACCCCACTCCAGGACTCTTGCCTGGAAAATCCCATGGACGGACGAGCCTGTTAGGCTGTAGTCCATGGGGTCGCTAAGAGTTGGACATGACTGAGCGACTTCACTTTCACTTTTCACTTTCATGCACTGGAGAAGGAAATGGCAGCCCACTCCAGTGTTCCCGCCTGGAGAATCCCAGGGACGGGGGAGCCTGGTGGGCTGCTGTCTATGGGGTCACACAGAGTCGGACATGACTGAAGCGACTTAGCAGCAGCAGCAGCAGCAGCATATGATGTTTCTAGTTTTTAAAAAACCCTTTCTCCATTGAATTGATGTTGCCGTTTTGCCCCACGTCAGTTGACTCTGGTTTTGTGGGTCGATTTCTGAGCTTCATCGTGGCCTGTCGATCTCCGTCTCCGTTCTCGTTCGCCACTGTCAGGATCACGTGCATGCGCTGGAGTAACGTGAAGGCTTCCAGTCGGCACTGTCTTGACAATTCTAGGTCCTTGGCCTTCTGCAGAAATTTAGAATTGGCTTGTAAACGTCTGCAAAAAGCCCTGGTGAGGCTTTGATTGAGATGATTATAGATCAGATCCTAGAGGACGGACATCTCGGCAACAGTGACCTTCTGTGTCACGCACACAGGACGTCTCTCCCTTATTTAAACCTTCCTGATCTCTTCAGCTGGCATTTTGCTGTTTATCGTATGCAGACCCTGCACATACTTTGTTAGCTTTGTACTTAAGTACTTTATGGCTTGGTATTATTTCTTCAATTTCAAATTCTAATTGTTCATATTCAAGAGCTCAGCTGGGCTGAAGGCTGAGCCGCCAGATGTCAGAACAGCTGATTAAGAAAATAAGCTACAGCCAACCTCCTGTCACCTACCGTGAAGGGGGAGCAGGAGGCTGGGCCAGATGGGGCCCCAGTGCCCACACTCATCCTGCCCGTAGGTTGGCAGCAGCTGGGGTGTGGTGGACCAGAGCGGGCGTCAGGTCATCTCACTGCTGAGGCAGCCCCAAACGAAAGCTCCCATGTGTTTTTGGACCCAGGGCTTGCGGGAGGCAGCTTGGGGATGGCCTAGGAATTTTAAAGCACTGGGTACTGAGTCAGAGCAAAGCTGTCTTAGAGAGTCTCCCCTCCTCCCAGCAAGGAGATCTCAACAGCAGCACCTGAGGAAGGCCCCAGATAGACAGGCCCCCAAACAGGGATGTCCATCCTGGGAACGTGGACACGCAGGGGCCTGAGGCCGTGGTGCAACTCCCCTTAGAGACGGTGGTGCCTGGCTGTGTCCCAGGTGTGGGGTGGAGGGCATGGCCCCTGCAAAGTCTGCCCAGTGGCATCTTTGTGATTGCTGTGGTCGGGGCTGCGAGATTACACAGAGATTACGCGTAGGTTTGGGGCCAGGGTCCGTACTCCTCAGCTGGTATACGGGAAGGCACTGCATCTGGGGACCTTGCTCTATCCACTTACTAATTTTAGGAGTTTTTGTGGAGATGCTTTTTTGGCATCTATTAAGACGATCATAGAATTTCTGTTTTAGTGCCTTAATATGGGAACCTTTGTGAGTTTACTTTTGAATGTTGCACTATCCTTGAATTCCTGGGATGGACCCTGAGCAGCTGTGTGGTTATTATTATGCTTACATGCCACTGGGTTCTGTTCGCTGCTTTCTATGTTTTTATATCTGTATGTCTTTCTTTTTCTTCCTGTCCTGCATTCTCTTGGGTTATTTGGGCATTTTGCATGAGTCCATTTAATCTCCTGTCTTGACCAACAGTTTATAAAGTGAAAGTGAAAGTCGCTCAGTCGTGTCCGACTCTTTGCGACCCCGTGAACTACACAGTCCATGGCATTCTCCAGGCCAGAGTACTGGGGTGGGGAGCCGTTCCCTTCTCCAGGGGATCTTCCCAACCCAGGGATGGAACCCTGGTCTCCTGCATTGCAGGTGGATTCTTTACCATCTGAGCCACAAGGGAAGCCCAAGAATACTGGGGTGGGGAGCCATTCCCTTCTCCAGGGGATCTTCCCGACCAGGGTCTCCTTCCTTGCAGGTGGATTCTTTGCCAGCTGAGCCACCCGGGAAGCCCCCAATAGTTTATATCTCTTGAGAACAATTTTACGAGTTACCCCACAGTCTAAAATATGTATGTAAATATCAAGTATGTGTTTAGGAATTGAGTCTATGCTGAAATGACTTTGTGCCCATTTTTGTGGCATGTGAGGCCCTCACATCGGTGTATTACCAGCTCCTCTCTCTTCTGTGCGCTTTTCGTCATAAGCTCCGCTTTTACAGGCGCTATACACACAAGGCACAATGCTACCAGTTTTCCTTTACACCCGGGGTCAGCAAAGGTTTTCTTTAAAGGCCCAGATACTAAGTATTTAAGGCTTTACCGGCTCCATCCTTCCTACTGAATCTGCTCAGTTCTCCAACCACAGCAAGAAAACCTGCCTGGATGACATGCAGATGAATGCGTTTGGCTGCTTTCTAGTAAAACATAAACAGAAGGGGGTCAGATTTGACCAGCCGGAGGCACCTCTCCCGCCTCCACTCCAGACTCCAAAGCTCACATTTCAGAGGACGTTAAAAGCGAACGTGTTAGCTGCTGTTGCCCAGCCACCAAGTCGTGTCTGACTCTGAGAGCCCGTGGACCGCAGCACGCCAGGCTTCCCTGCCCCTCACCATCTCTCACTGTTTGCTCAAGCTCATGTCCACCGGATCGATGAATTTCAGTTTCCCTTTGTGCCTGTTGCTCCAGAGCGTTTCCACTTCTTCCCGCAGACCCAGGTCTTGTCTGGTCCTGCTTTAGCGTTTTCACTGTTGGAATACATCCGCTGGCACCGAGTCCCATCAGTTTTAGTTCTTTCCTGAGAATGGCTTGTGTCTTCTTTCATTTTGAAACATGATCTCTCTGGGTGTGGAGTTCAGGGTTGGCCGTCTTCCCTCCTCCCGCAGTTTTGAGGTGTGATCCCACCGTCTCCCGGCTCCCTAGCTTTGTTGTGCACAGAACCTCTCCCTCCCACTCCCCTCGGGACGTCTGCCTCCGGTGGGCAGTGGTTTAGTATGATGTCCTAAGTGACTGCTTTTCTTTGGCTTCACATTCATCCTGCTTAGTGGTTTCTGTGCTTATCAGATATGTGGTTTGATGTCTGTCATTCGCTCTTGAGACTTCGTGACCAGTGTTACTGTGTCCCCGAGGGACGTGGAGGGGAGACTCAGGTGGGCTTCTGGCCCTTGCTCCCTAGTGCCTGCTGCTTTCCTCCCTAGGTCTTCACTGGAAGGGCTAATTCTGGGGCTCTCTCTAACCTTTTCCACAAGTGTCTGGTTGACTGAGGAGAGAGAGAACCTGTGAGGTGGTGTGGCCTCCTTGACGCCTGCAGCCCCAGCTCACGCTGACCTCCACCAGCCCCTTGGCCCTCCCGGCTGAATTCCTCCTGACTGCGTCTTGTCCTGTCTCCCCAAGGTGGCCCCACACAGGCATCTCTTCTCTCCCTGAGTGCTGGGTCTCCTTCAGCCTTGGGACAGTGGCTTGCTCTGTGACGTCAGCTTCCTGGCAGGTTCATGCAAAGAGGTGACTTTGAAGTTAGGCTGACTCTCATTGTCAGGGAGGAGGAGACATTCCCTCCAACTCCACAGCCCTGGGGTTGGAAACCCAAATCTCCAGGATCCTCCTTTGAATAGCACCTGCAGGTGGGTCCAGGCGCACTGAATCTGGGGATGTCCACATTCCAGTGGCTGGCAACCTTGGCTGCAGATCAGTTTCATCCAGGTTTATAGGCATGAGACCCAGCCTTCGGGTTTTGGAAAGCTCGACAGGTGGATCCAAGGTGAAGCCAAAGCTGGGAACCTGCAATCGAATCCTGCAAGAATCCGTTGTTTGTAATCTGTGCTGGTCACCATGCCTTCCTCTGTAAGGAGCCCTCTTCTAAACCAATGGCTGTTATTTGCTTTTATCCATCCACAGAACAGACACCCCAGCAGCCTCCTTGTCACTCTTCCCAAAAATGTGCCTCAAAAATGACTCCAACGAGAAGAAAAATGGTTTTGATTTCTCTGTTTGGCTGCTGGTGCTTACCTAAGCCTGCCAAAGGGACTGCTAATTGGAACCTGGTATTACTGGGTTCTCTAGAAACAGAAATAAAGCCAGTCTGATATGGTCTTCCCAGTTTGGTGACGCATACTCTTTTCCGTCCTTTCCTATCCCCAGCCCAGCCGTCCATTGCAGCGTTTCCTGCCTTTTGCACGGCTGCTGTCGGGCATTGACCTCTGCCCCCTCACAAAAGCACCGTGTTTTGGCATCTCATCCTCTCCTTCCTGCCTGAAGAGCCAACAGCCTTAATTTCATTATTGCCCCCAGAAGTAGTCACGTTCGTTGGAACAGCTTGAACTGGCTCCCATCTCTGAAAGGAATGGACTCCATTAGACATCTTCATATTTCAGACGAGGCCACTCCAAGGACTCTCTCTCTCTGTTCCAACCTACAGTCCTCTCTAAGTGCGCGGACATTCCAGAGGCCAACAGGCCGTTGTTTCCGGGCGTCTCTTATTTTCTCCTCTGTGGGCACCAGCTGAGGAGCTGAACGTCTTGTGTTTCCTCAGACTGTCTTCCTGGCCTCGCGGACTCTGGTGAAACATGTCACGCCTCCTGCCTGTGCTGGAGCGGTGCTTCTCAGACGCTCACGCCCGGTTCCCCGAGGGTCTTCAGATGGCAGAGGGATCAGGTCGAGAGGGCCACCCTGCTTCTCTCAGCAGCCCCAGATGGGGCTGGACATACTCTGAGCATCCAGGCACTAGAGGAATGAAGTAATATGTACAAAGATAGATTCTAGAGTTTCTAGAACTTTTTATCCTCTCAATTTTCCAAAATTCCCAGCACAGGTTGTTAGATCCAAATCTGTGCTTGTGGTCACTTGCTCAGTTGTGTCCAGCTCTTTGCAACCCCCGTGGACTGTAGCCCACCCAGGCTCCTCTGTCCCTGAGATTTCCCAGGTGACAGTGCTAGCATGGGCTTCCGTTCCCTTCTTCAGGGGATCCTCCTGACCCGAGGATCAAAGCTCCCCGTCTCCTGCGCTCTTCTTTATCACTGAGCTAATGGGAAGCCCCTGAGGTTCAAATTAATTTTGTGATTTTTTTTCCTGATGGTACCCTGGAGGTTTTCCTGCAGTTCTTTGAGGACAGGCCAAGTGGACACTCAGCATTCATCAGCTGAGAAATCAGTGACCTGCTGGGGTTGGAAGAGGGCAGAGGAGGTGAAGAGGCTGGTGGGGTCAGCCCCCAGCAGAACTTCCCAGTGCTTCCAACTCTTCCGCAGCGCAGCACTGTCTCTGGGTGGACACCCTCTGCACAGCCAGCCCAGCAGCTCCCAGTGGCCCCCGCGTGTGGGGGAAGCAGGACAGCTGGCAGCCCCTCCCTCTGCTCCTGCCCCGCCCCTACTACATCCACCCCCGGGAGCCAGGATACTACCTGAGACCTTGCTAGTTGGCCTGACCTCTGTCAGAGCTCAGGCACGGCCTAGAGACACGTCCAAGGGTGGTGCCCCTGGCAAAGGGAGCCGACCATCCCCATAGGAGCCTGCCTCTGACTCTCCTTCCGGGCCAGGGCTAGGGACTCTCCAGGTACATCTTTTCAGGAGGACCAGGCGACATTTCCCACCTTGAGCTAAGTTTAAAGACCATCCACACCCTGACAGTGATGCCCCACAAGACCCCACACTCTGCGTCCCCTGCAGCTGTCCTTGTGACCAAAAAGCTGCGTGTGTGAGTGTGTGAGATTCACTGACTCTCTCTGGCTCCCTCTAAGTGCAGTATTTCTGCATCTTCACTAAAACGAGAAAACAGATCACCCTGTCCTCTTGCCCTCTGCAATAGAACGGTCTAGAGAAAGCTAACTTCCATTCACCAGTAATTGTCCTTGAACTTTTCCAGGGCCGCTTGTCCTTTGCTTGGCTTCATGGCCGTGAGCATGAAGTCGTCCCCCAAAGGTTCCGAGACCCAGAATACAGTGTGGGATGGACGCCGCGCACGCGGACCCCCTTGATCTTCACTTACTCCACCAGCGCCCGCTGAGCCCCCGCGAGCGGTGAGGCGCGCGGCCGGGACCAGCACCCTCGAGGAAGCTCCCGGCGTGATCCCTTCCAAGAACGTATGACCGAGGGGCTGTGCCAGGGTCTGAAGGAGGTGGCCCGGCCTCAGCAGAGGTGGTGGGTGAAGGCACCAGGGCGGGGCGAGGTGTCGACGGGCGCCGAGGCGTCCCAGCCCTCTGGCGAGAAGGTGTCTTCACTGGGAAGGGGTGCTGCGCGCTGGTCGTTTGCAGAAGGGAGACGGGTGCCCCCGGGAGGTGACTGTGGTCCTGCTCCTGTGGATTCTCGTGCTCTGTGCACTGCGCAGCTTTCCCTTGGCCCCCCGCCCCCCCTGGCTCACCCTCACGGGGCCAGAATCCCCGCCCCCAGGGTGATCGTATTCATGGCTGGCCTATGTCCGTGGTGCGCCGGGCCTCGGGTCCTCTTGCCGTTGGGCTTTCATTAGATTTCCGTGCGGAATGACGGTCAGTTCATTCTGTCTAACACGCAGGCTCAGGAGAGCCCTGTTCTCTTGTCCCCAGAGGACACTGGCCCCTCTGCCCAGCACGTGCCGGCGCCAGCTTCCTCCTCTCCTGACATTTGTACATCTGCTGGGTGTGCGTCTCTTTCCTCTGGGCGCGCGTGGGGTGAATTCATCTGCTTTGATAGGATGGCCCCATGTGTGCATACTGAGTCCCTCAGTCGTGTCCGACTCTATGAGACCCCGTGGACTGTAGCCCGCCAGGCTCCCCTGTCCATGGCATTCCCCAGGTAAGAACACTGGAGTGGGTTGCCATTTCCTTCTCCAGAGGATCTTCTGGACCCAGGCATCAAACCCAGGCCTCCTGTGTTGACAGGCAGATTCTGTACCACTGAGCCACCTGGGAGGCCCTGGGTGGTCCCAGTGAACAGGGATTCTTCTGCCCCTTTTCTTGCTGTTTTATTTCTGTTGTTCTTAGAGGGG
This sequence comes from Capra hircus, assembly GCF_001704415.2. Taxonomy (NCBI): domain Eukaryota; kingdom Metazoa; phylum Chordata; class Mammalia; order Artiodactyla; family Bovidae; genus Capra; species Capra hircus. The sequence goes on along the minus strand of NC_030819.1, from coordinate 499,161 downwards.
CAAGCACAGAATATGCTCTGCTTTACAGAACGCGGCATTTTCCCTGGGTTTTACACTGAATGCTGTGGAAAACGCTGATAATGACCAAATGGGCAGGTGGCACATCCTGAAATCAACACTGCAAGCGCCTTTCCTCCATCAGCTCAGAAATCCTCCCGATTGGAGATACGGGGCGAGGAGGACACGATCCCTGTGGGGGAAGGCTTAGGAAGGGGGTCCTTTCTGGGATTGCTCTCCTGGGCTCTTTCCTCCACTGGTCGAAACCCTGATATAAAGACGGTGCCTTGCGGTTTGTTTGCCGAATGCGTTCACAGAAAGACTATCTGGGGTGCAGCCCTGTGAGCTGGGCGCTTAGGCAGCCCTGATGTGGCCCAGGGCGGCGAGCGGGCAGGAGAGGGGGAAGGGTTCTGAACGCACACTCACGGGGATGCCCACTGCTGGAGGGGCTGCGGATGGCAGCAGGTGAGCAGGCCCAGCACAGGTGCCCGCCAGCATCCCACCCCGCCAAAGGCCCTCTGCGTGGACTCTGTAGGGCCCTACTGGACCAGCAAGGAAGCGGGCGGGCCTCTGGCTGGCAGAGCGCTCACCCTGTGTCTCTCGCGATTCTCAGCTGCCCATCACTTGAAACCGCTCAGGGAACCCTGCAGGAGACTCAGCCACATCCTACTCGTAAAATATCGTTATTTGCAGTCAACAAAGGGGGCCTTCACCAAAGTGAAAAGCTTGTGTGCGTGAAGGACTCACTTTCCCGGAGTGAAAAGGCGGCCCACAGGACGGGAGGAAAGGCTTGCAAGTCGGGTATCGGGTAAGGGCTAGTGACCAGGACGCAGCGTTTTGCGGCCTTCCTTTGGTTCGCCTTTGCACATACTGTGTTTTTACAAATTGAAGGTTTGTGGCGACCCTGCATTGATGGTTAGCATTCTTTAGCAATAAAGTATTTTAAATTAAGGTCGGGGCACTGCTCTGTAGACTTAATGCTATTGTACACTCAATAGACTATGGTGCAGTGTTAACATCACTTTTGTATTCAGGGGAAAACAAACAAACAAAAAAACTCTTGTAACTTGTTTTCCAGTGGTATTTGACTTATTTAGTCATCTGGAACTGAACCCAAATTATCTCCAACACGTGCCTGTACCGAAAAGAAATTATAGTTGCAAATGAATGTTGATACACCAGTGTCCCTGGGGGCATTGTTCACAGAGGCCAAAAGATGGGAAAAAACCCAAGTGTCCATGAATAGAGGGACAAATCAACAAGAAGTGGAATGTCCATACATACAGTGTCCAGCCGTGCAAGGGAGTAAAATTCCAACACGTGCTACCACACGGATGACCCTTGAAGATGGGATGCTCGGAGAGACAAGCCAGGCACAGAAAGACGAGTGTCGTGTGACTCCACTGCCAGGGAGCACCTGGAACAGCCAGATTCGTGGATGGAAAGCAGGCCCGTGGTGATCAGGGGCAGGGATGGTCTCGGGGCAGCCCTTCAGCGTGGGAAGACGGAAAGGTTCTGGAGGTGATGCTGGTGGCGGCTGCACGGCAATCAGTGTGCTCACTGCCTCTGAGCTGTGCCCTCAGAAATGGTGGTGACGGTTTATCTTTTACATTACATATCTTTTATGTTACATATATTTTGCTACAATAAAAAAGTGTCATGTCAGGAGAGCTGATGCTGGGTGTCAGGAACACTGTGTCCACCAAGATGCCATCTTGTGCCTTGCAGGCCTTTCTCTGGGGTGACTGTAATGCCTCGGTTGTTAGAAATTAAAAAAGGAGGACATGGGATAAAGAGGATTCTGAGGGTATTTTGCTCAGATTTTGTCCTAAGATATTCTAGGAGTCGTCTCGGACATGGAATATTGCTTTTGGTTTGGAACGTATATAAATGATGATGGAATCTTGGGTTGGAAGGGACTCAGGAGGTCACCGCCTCGTCCCCGCCTGCAGAGGTCACCATCTTGCCCCTGCCTGCAGATACCGTCTCACTTAAATTACCCGAGGTGGATGACAATCTATCTTCTTATGAAAGGCTCTCTTCATATTCCATTTCAGTTCTAAGCATTTCATAGATACTCTTCATAGACAACCTCAAACAGTCACTCTGGCCAGAAGAGATTCAGAGCGCCCACGGGACAATGCCCTGATTTGGGCACCGTGGGGCCCAGAAGCAGACAGTAACCAGCGAATGAGGTCACTGTCCTCACGCCTCACGGTGCTGGGGAGGGGCTGGTTCATCCCGAGCATCGTCTGAGGCCCTACTCTGACCCCACGGGCCAAGGGGGCCTCCAGGCAGCCATCGTTCAGTACAGGGCACGGATGAGATGCGGAGACCAAGAATCATGTCCCGGCCGCCTCCTCCCCGGGCGTGGAATCCCATTTCCTCTCTCACTCCATCCAGGCATCGTTTTCCAAACGTTCAGCCCTCTCTGAACCCTCCGCCATGAGCCCTAAGCATTTCCACAGGCCCCTGTTGCCCATACCTTAGAAACAAGCATGGTTTTCTGGAAAGACTCCGTGGAGTTTAAAAGCAGTGGGATAAAGGCCTATGTTGCGCAGTCATTAAAATGGAGGTACACTGCTCCTTTCCAGTAACCCAGAACACTTGCCGAATTTGCTGGGTGGACAAATTCGTCTTCCATTCCCGAAGGCCCCTCATGGGCAGGAGAGCTCAGAGGTCAGCGTCCAGTTGGGAAACCTCCTCCAATGCAAGGTGTCGCAGATATACCCCTAGTGCGTAGACCTTACAACTCAGGTTTCTGGCAGATTCTGGTTTTCCATCTTCAGAGTTAGCGTGTGTGTGTGTGTGTGTGTGTGTGTGTGTGTGTGCGCGCGCGTGCCCGCGCGTGTGCGCATGTTCAGTCACTTCAGGCAAGTGTGACTGTTTGTGACCAGGCTCCTCTGTCCATGGAATTCTCCAGGCAAGAACATGGAGTGGGTTGCCATTTCCCCCTCCGGGGGATCCTCCCGGCCCAGGGATTGAACCCGCATCTCCTGAGTCTCCTGCATTGAGGGTGGACTCTTTACCCCCTGAGCCACCCGGGAGGCCCAACATCTGTTTACATTATTTTATTATCTGGTCACTGAGCAGAACACGTTTATCTGGGACGAGAGCTGACTCACAGTGAACAATGGTTCACCAGGTCAGTTTCTCATCCTGTCCATTGCTCCGCTGATGCCTGCTCCCTCTGATCCATCTGTCGACTTGCTCAGAAGCCTCCCTCATGTGTCATTTGAGGCAGATTCCTCTAGATGAGGAAACTGGAGCTTAGGAGGTCGTTTTCCTAAATAAGTCAGACTCAGATCCTTGCCTTTGGTCTCCAAATACATGACATCATGGTAGACCCAGTGTGCGCAAGAACTCCGAGTGTCAAATAGGTCACGGACATGGAATGACTTTCCAGAAAATGATGCTTGTTTCTAAGGGGTGGGGGCAGTGAGATGAAGCCTGGACCGACGGGGGAAGGCCGGCCAGGGTCCCGTCCATCCGGGGGCTTCTGAGTGTGGCGCTGAGCGTGGCGCTGGTGTTTCTCCATGACTCGCCCGGGCTATTCGGAGGGTGCTGAGGGGCGGCAGGAAGCCCGGAGGAGTGGGTACTGGTGTAAAGATGGACTCAAATGCTGTTATAACACGCAGCCCCTGGTCGAGCTGTTTATCTGTCGTCGTCCGTCACGTTGCGGGATGACTGGACGTGGCTGCACTGCCGATCCGCAGAGCGGGGCTGCTCCCTGGGTGATAATTGACCGCGTCGGTATTTCTATTCACGGGTTTTTAAAAAGAAGGTAAAAGTGGGTTGTGTCCAAGTACGGCATTTGATTGTGCTCGCAAATGCAATAATCAGGTTTGGCTGTACAACAAGGTGCCTCCCACGAGTGGCCTGGTGGCCCAACCTGCTGGGCGCCTGTAACCGCAGAAGACCCAGGGCCTCTGTCCCCAGACAGCTGTGTTTGCTGTGTGAGATGGCGTCCACTGTGCCCACTGGGACTGTTTGTTCCGAAAGAAAGTTCCACACAACAAGTCGCACAAGGAGAACATTTTGCTCCCCGCGTCTCCTTCCCTTCCCGCGCCAGTGCTGGAGTTCGAGCGTGGGCGGTGGGAGCCCCCCAAACCCCAGAGAAAGTCCTTTCCAGGCTGGGCTCCTAAGGTCTGCGTGCGAGCTTGTCCCGTTCTCAGCTGGGCAGCCACTGAGACCCACCAGGGGAGACCCACCAGGGGAGACCCACCCTCCAGAGGGAGACCCACCCTCCAGGGTGAGGCCCATCTAGGGGGAGCCCCCCACTCTAGGGGGAGCCCCACTATCCATGGGGAGACACACCAGGGGGAGACCCACCCTCCAGGGGGAGACCCACCCTCCGGAGGGAGACCCACCAGGGGAGACCCACCCTCCAGAGGGAGACCCACCAGGGGAGACCCACCCTCCAGAGGGAGACCCACCAGGGGAGACCCACCCTCCAGAGGGAGACCCACCAGGGGAGACCCACCCTCCAGAGGGAGACCCACCCTCCAGAGGGAGACCCACCCTCCAGGGTGAGGCCCATCTAGGGGGAGCCCCCCACTCTAGGGGGAGCCCCACTATCCATGGGGAGACACACCAGGGTGAGACCCACCCTCCAGGGGGAGACCCACCCTCCGGAGGGAGACCCACCCTCCAGAGGGAGACCCACCAGGGGGAGACCCACCCTCTGGAGGGAGACCCACCAGGGGAGACCCACCCTCCGGAGGGAGACCCACCAGGGGAGACCCACCCTCCAGAGGGAGACCCTCCAGGGTGAGGCCCATCTAGGGGGAGCCCCCACTCTAGGGGGATCCCCACTATCCAGGGGGAGACACACCAGGGTGAGACCCACCCTCCGGAGAGAGACCCACCAGGGGGAGACCCACCCTCCAGAGGGAGACCCACCCTCCAGAGGGAGACCCACCCTCCAGAGGGAGACCCACCCTCCAGAGGGAGACCCTCCAGGGTGAGGCCCATCTAGGGGGAGCCCCCACTCTAGGGGGAGCCCCACTATCCAGGGGGAGACATACCACGCGAGAACCACCAGGGGAGGCCTGGGTCCTGGAGGGACAAAGCCCCACCGTCCTGCATCTGACCAGCTCCAGGGACAACTTTGCAGCTCAGGGCACCTTGCCCTCCTTCCATGGGACTCAGACTCTCGCTGGAGCAGAGGCTCTGGGGCTTGAGACTGGCCTTGGGGTGGAAGGTGCTGGGCAGACATGGGTGCGGCTCTGCTTCTGTTGCTTCTGAAGATTAGAAAGCCCTCCAGTCTCCTCCCTCCTCACGGCCTCTGATGTCTCCATCTGTGGTCTGTGCGCGCTCAGTCACGTCCGACTCTCTGCGACCCCTGGACTGTAGCCCGCCAGGCTCCTCTGTCCATGGGCCTCTCCAGTCAAGAACGAAGCAGTGGGTAGCTATTCCCTTCTCCAGGAGAGCTTCCCAACATAGAACCAAACCCGGTTCTACGCCTCCTGCATTGCAGGTGGGTTCTTTAGGGCTGGGCCACCTGAGACGGCCTCCATCTCTGGAAAGATGCTAGTATTACCCACCACGTGGGTTTACTGTGAGCTCCTGAAAGGGGTCCCGCAAAGCCACTGCCTCTCAAAACAGCCACATCAATGTCATGAGCGGTTCTCACATTTATAGTGTTTATTACGTCTTTCTTCCCGTGTGGCTTAGCTGGTAAAGAATCTGTCCGCAACGCAGGAGACCTGGGTTCAATCCCTGGGTTGGGAGGATCCCCTGGAGAAGGGAAAGGCTACCCACTCTATTTTGGCCTGGAGAATCCCGTGGACTGTTTAGGCCCTTGGGTCCCAAAGAGTCAGACACGACTGAGCGGCTTTCACTTAACTCCATACTTTTCTTCCTTAGGCTTTGAATCTTGGGAGTCCAGTTTTCAAGGCAAAACACAGCAGAACAGTGTGATTAAAGTGGGTTATGTGTAAAGAGCTGGGCTTAGTTCTCTGCCCTTGACCTTGTGGGTGGTGGGGTGACCCTGTGTCTGTAGACGTCGCTGTCTGCTTTAGACCGGCCTTGAGTGTTGGGGCTGGGGGGATCTTGGGGCTTTTCAGGAGGTGACTGATGGGCGTAATCATCCCCCTGCCTCTTCCTCTGCCCCGGGGGCCTACGAGCTGCTGTTGCCTCCATCGATGCTCAGGTAGGTAAACCGCTGCGATCCCCGGGCGCTGTCTGTTTGCAGGAGCATCTGAGAAAGCAGAGGGTGAATTAGGGGGTGGTCCGGGTGCAGCCTCCAGCTCGCAGCCGCTTACGCACGGAGCACAGAATGCAGAGCCTTGTAGGCAACTGATCTCCCGTCTCTATTTCTATGGCTCCCATCACCATGGAACCTCAGATCCCGGCAGGCGCGGGCTAAAAACAGAAGCCGGGGGCGGGGGGAGTGCCCTTCCTGACTCCATCACCGGGACCTCTGTTCTTCTGGGAACAGAGTAGGAGCAGAGAGTGACTCCCTCCTTCCAGGCGCCGGAGGGCGGCGGGCCGGGCTGCTTCTGAGTGGCGTCTCAGCCTCCAGGAGGGCGTGCTGGTCCAGGGGGCCACAGCTGGTGCCCGGCTCGGGCCTGGGTGCCCTTGGGTCCCGCTGGTGCACGCGCGTGGCGGGGGGTCGGGGAGGTCAGCCAGGAGCCAGATGCAGTGCCGGGGCTGGGGTGGTGGTGGGGGGCAGGGGACACGCACGGCCCTGTCCTCCGGGGGAGAGCAGGCCCGTCTGCATGCAGTGCCACTGGAAACCAGGGCTGGGCAGGTGGAGTTCCTGCAGGAGCGCCATGGGGCCCCGGGCATCCTGGAGGCTGAAAGAAGAGAGCAGCGTAAGCCAGGGTGAGCAGCAGAAGTGGGCAGGATGCTGGGGGGATGAAGTGACCAGAGAGCTGGGTGGGCCCTGTGGCCTTGTGGAGGGGCCTGGGGCAGGTGGACAGCCCCCCCAGCCCTACTCAGGGCTTGTTGTCCCATGGACTCTCAGGGGCTCAGGCCATGTCCCCAGACAGCAAGTAAGGGAGCTTCTGGAGCCGTCCACCAGGCCAGCGGGGCAACGTGGGTCCAGAAGTCTTCGCCCAGAGACATCACTGGCCGCAGGCTTTCAGTGTCTTAGGTGCGGGCCTTCTCCTGGGACATGAGGGGTTTTAGCCACCGGTCAGCGTTCGGTCCCAACAGGTATGCCTTTTCCACAGCCTGCGCGCTCATTGGCATTAGTAGCTTAGTTCTCTCCTGGGAAGAGGACCGCCTCTCTGCAGAGTTGCGTTCCAGATGCTTCATCATATGCAAGGTGTTTCCGGTCCATGGTCTCTGATTCCGTGGCACAGGGCTGGCGGGGGGGCGTGGGGGGGGGGCGTGGGGGGCGGGTGTTTCAGCTGCTGACAGTGCTAGATCAGGACCCAGCACGTGGGTGCCGCTGGCGGGGCTGCTGCCGGAGGCGGGCGGGGCTGCTGCCAGAGGCGTGTTGTTAGTGTAGAGCTGAGGGGGGCCAGGGCTGAGACTCCCCGGGCCCGTGCCACTCGGCAGGCTCTGCCGGAGGCGTGTCGTTAGTGTAGAGCTGAGGGGGGCCAGGGCTGAGACTCCCCGGGCCCGTGCCCCACTCGGCAGCTCTGCTGGAGGCCGCGCGTCCGGAACCCTGCACTCTGTGATTGTCCTTGCCCCTCCCCTTACTCCTCCCACGCCCCCGGCGCGGAGTTTAGCTCAAGTCTTTACCAGCTTGTGGCGACGGTGTGATGGCCTGTTGTTGCTCAGCCGCTCACACGTTAATAGTTGTAATGATTTTATTGTTGCTCTTCGCTTGCTATGTCTCGGCCGACTCTCTGAGACCCCATGGACCACAGCAGGCCAGGCTTCCCCGTCCTTCACCATCTTCCGGAGTTTGCCCGAACTCGTGTCCATCGAGTCGGTGATGCCATCCAGCCATCTCATCCTCTGTCGTCCCTTCTCCTCCCACCCTCAATCTTCCCCAGCATCAGTGATGGGCTCTAAGATCATTCATATGTTACACTTTTAAGATAGGAGGATTTATTAACTGGAAGAGCCCAACATCGAGTGGTCACGTTTCCTCCAGATTTCCGGGCCTGGGGCTGTTGCTTTTCTTTCCTGGACGCTCCCAGGGCAGCCAGTGGCTCTTCCTGTCTGGATGGTCAGGTCAGGTGCCTGTGGGAAGCCGTACCTTCTGGGCCAAGCTTCCTGAGAAGGAGTTGCGTTGAGTCTGGTTGTGAAAGCCGCCTGAGTAGACCTTTAGGGTGAGAGCTGACCGCACCAGCCAGCTCTGGAGCGCTTACCTGGTGTCTGAGGCTTGAGCCATGTCCCCTGGTGTGCTGAAGCTCTAGTCTCCCGGGGCTTGTGAGTGTGAGCGTGCCTGGAGGAGGTCTGGGAGGACAGTGAGTGCAGATGCGGCCTTGGGGCGGTCCTAAACCCACATGATCGGTGTCCGTAGGAAGAGGGAGAGTCGGACAGACAGACAGAGGCGACGAGAAGATGCAGGCAGAAGGTGGTCACCTGCGAGCGAGGGCTGTCTGGGGCCACCCACCCCCCCAGAGGGGCCCAGGAGCAGAGTCTCCATCACAGCCCCCGGGGAGCCCACCCTGCTGACACCCTCGCCTTGCGCTTCCGGCCTCCAGGCTGTGGAAAAGTGCATTTCTGTGACTTAAAGCTGGCGTTTTCAGTTCAACCCTAGGAAATGAGTCCACTGACTACTAGAGCTGGTGGCACAGATCAGGCTGGCACCAAGCCAGCTGACCCCTGGGTCACGCAGAACGTCTCACACCCCTTCGCCAAGACGCCCCAGGGATGTGTACTTCTAACGACTCTCTGCTGGAGACGCCACGTTCAGGAGGTGGGGTTTGTCTCTGGGAGAAACGGCCGCATTTAACATGCTGCCTCTCTGGTCCCACGGCGTCTCTCGGATGGTTTCTGGAAACCCAGGGGCAGATCGGGGAAGCTTCCTGTCAATGACGACGGGGTGGTAGCCTTCACTTCGTCTCTAAATTTCTGATCTTCCGTCAGTTTGGTCGCATCCGGCGTGAAGAAAGCTTTTCATCAAATTCGTCCACTTCTCTGCCTTTTGTTCTGGCTCTGTTAAAGTGCTCAGCTAGGATCACTTTCAGTTTCATCGCTTGGAAAAACCCCGATAATTAGATTTAAATCATAAAATATGCTAATGAATGCAGATAGACGCAGGATAGAGATTTCAAAGGCAACCTAATGGGTTCTTCGCCGGCAGGAGCAACGCGCAGCCACGTGGGTAGTGGCTGTTCTGTTGTCGGAGGTTACGTAAGAGGAGCCCAGAGCCACCAGGCCGGAGAGCTGGGGGCTGCACGGTGCCTGCAGCGGGCGCATGCTGACCCTCCGCTCCCAAAGGCCCTCTGGGCATGTCCGGCCGTGTGCCCAAGCCATCTTGTAATGCTGGGCCTCGTTTCTGCACCCGGGGGTGTCTGCTCCCTGGAGGACATGCGTCATATGCCGCGGGGTCCTGGGGTCTCAGCATGGCCCTGCCCTCAGGGGACCACTTTCAGGGGGCAAAGGGCAAAGGACACGGAAGAACCACCCGCTGGGTTGCAGCAGCTCCTGCCCGCCTGGAGCAGAGGGGCGTGTGTGGGGAGATGCTGAACCCACAGAACAGAGTCTCCTCCTAGGAGAGCGGACGCCAGCCCCACCAGGGAACCGATGGCCAAACAAGCATGGCCTTGGGGGCTGCCCGTCTGCCCACACAGCCCGACCCTGGAAACCTGCCAGCCTCGTGGAGGAGCCCCGCGCTGCGGCCCAGGAAGGGTCTCTGGGAGGCGCGGGTGGACGGCGGGGTGGGGCAGGGGCTCTGCATCTCCCTTCGGACTCAGGAGGCCTGGGACCTCGGCGTGGGGGCGGCGGGGGGTTCCGGGCCTCCTGTCAGAAGGTGGGGTTTTAGGGAGCCTCTCGTGGGGGGCTGAAGACGAGGACACTCGGCCCATCAGGAGGGCAAGGGCTCAGGCATGCGAGGCCAGCAGCAGACAGGCCGACACGGGTCCCAGGAAGCTCCGAGTCTAGATCCATTTCCTCCCCAGGGGGAGAAGGAAGGACAGCGGTCAGCTCCCCAGCCCTGAGACAGGGCCGGCCTCTCCCAGAGGGGCCTGTGGGTACAAACAGGTCTAATGCCTGATTCGCAAGGAAGGGGGGGGGTCAAGAAACTGAAGCTGAAATTCCAGCACCTTCCAAAGTGTGAGGCCTGGCCCTGACCTGCTGATAAAAACCTCATCCCCGCACCTGCCCACCTGGGGCTCCTCCAGCTCTGATACATTCTAGCGGATGCTGGTTCTGTGTCCAGCACGGAAAGCCACAGCTCATTCTCCAGCCCCTCCAATTAGAGCATGGCATCCACGAGGGATGAAGGCTTGGCTCTGCACCAGACGGACCCAAGTGCCTGGAAGAGAGTGTAGGCTCCGTGTGCTTGTGGACAGAAGGATTCCCTGTGCAAGGAAGGAGTGAATGGAGAGATTTGGGTCCCGCTGCAGACAACGCCCTTGGTAGGGGGCCCACCCAGAGAGAGCTGCATGGTGAGCTGGCTCTGACCGCGTCGAGCTGGGTTTCCACATCCCAGGACCCAGGACAGATTGCCTCATTTTCTGCTTCTTCCTTACGTGGCTCTGTGTGTGGGGCAGCCCAGCAGGCTTATTGAAACTATCAGCTGTCTACTGAACCCCTTTAATGCAGCCCCATTTCCTTCAGCAAATGGGGCCTCAGCGCAGCAAACCTCAAGCCCAGCCTCGGGGGTCCCGGCCTTGTGATCAGAGTGGCTGGCCCCCTACAGAATGAGAAGGAGAGACTTCAGAAAGTCACCTGCGCTAATCCAGCGCCCGGCCTCGTCACGTTTTTCTCGCTTTAAATCAGAAACTAACAGCAAGTGCTCTTACGTCTTCTAAGCAGACTTTCCCTCTGTTCCTTTAGTGAGTACGGGCTCATCGAACCGAGACCGCGCTGGGCAGGGGTGCAGTCACCGTGAGATGAACGTGAGTCCCCTGAGGGCACGCCTCACGCCCACCCACTCCTCGGACCCTTGGACGAGGGAGGGGATGAGTCAAAGAAAGTACCAGCTGATGACCATGCCCTGGAGCTGAAAGCTGTTGCCCACAGAGTCTGCAGAACCCGAGCCCTCACCTGCCTGTTGTGCCTCTTAGTTCAGAGGCCCCCAAGTCACTTTGCGTCCAGTGATAGAACAGTGGAAGCTTCCATGTTCGAGCATCCCTGTGATTGTCTGAAGGGCCGTTCTGTTTCTCTGTTGAGATTTAATTATCTGCTGCAAAACAGCATCTGTGAATGAGTGTTGCCCAACTCGTGCTGGAATAGAAACAATCAAATATTTGGTAGCCAGAAGCCAAGTGGTGCTGGGTACACCAAACACGCAGCCTTTCGCTCTGGCTCTCGGGAAACCAAACAGGAGGGTGATGCAGGGGAATGAGGGGGTCTGCAACCGAGACCCGCGGTGACAGTTGCGCCGGGTGGCCTCACTCACTGTACACATGGTCAGCAGCTCTGCCGATGGAGCCCGTGCGCGCGTGCATGCACACACACACACGCACGCACGCACACGTGTGCACGCACGCACGCGGACACGCATGCACGCGCACACACATGCAAGCACACACGTGTGCACACACATGCACAGAGACACGTGCACGTGCACACAGAGAGACATGCACACACATACACGCATGCACACACACGGTCCAGCGTGGAGCGTCCGAGTTCCGGCGCCTGCAACCTGACCTTGGAGTCACTCGCCCCTGGAGCCACGTCTCTCCACCTTCGCCCCCACGCAGGAGGGCTTCTGAAGCCCGGCTGTGCTTGCTTCCATCCTGAGGAAACATCTGAATTTCTCCGTAACTCTTGGCATGCCTCCTTTGTCTTTTGTTTGTTTGTGTTACTTGATGCAGGCATATACATGCCCCGCTTTTAAAAACTTATGATTTTTGTGTTGACGTATGTTTGACGTATACACTTGTATAAGTTTAAAGTTTACATGGTGACTTGCTGTGTTCACATATTGCAGTCCGATGGCCACTGAAGCGTTAGCTAGTGCCTCTCATGCCCGATGCATAATGATAGAAAGTAAAAGGTGGTCCCCGGAGCCTCAGGGTGCAGGAAGAGGTGTGCTTAAGGGCGCATGTTTGCAGCTAGTAGGTAGATGCGTCCTGGAGCCCTAGTGCCCGCTGGAGCACTTTCAGGCCGCAGTACTGGACACGTGTGTGCATGGCCGGTCCCGCTACCCTGCACCCGCACATCTCCTTGGAGATGACGTCTTTGAGCCTCAAGGCTCTGCTTCATCTGGACGTCTCCTGGTTCCTGCAATGTGTGGGGACTTCCCAGCAGCCCTGCAGGCGTGAGGCTCGGCACGGCAGCCCGCATCCCCTCTGAGGTCGCCCTGCAGGGGCCAGCTCAGCCTCGGGAAGGGCGGTGCTTCTCCCATGGGGGTCCCACTAGCACAGCCACCCCCGAGTGGGTTTCCCACCCCCGTGTGTCAGCTTGTCTGAAGCCAGAGAACAATGTCAGGAGAAGCGAGTCACTCAACACCCAAACTCAGCAAGTCACGCTTCGGAGCATGAGCAGCGGCACGGAACCCAGCCACACGGCAGAAACGTGGCACCAGTGAGCCCAGTGTCTCCCCCTTCAAAGTTCAGCAAACATTCAGACAAGTCAGCGTTTCCTGAGTGAGTTGGAAGCCGGTTTTTCTGCCATGGGACTTGCTGGCCTGGCAAACAAAGGTCATTGCTGGCTTTACTTTTCTCAGCCGCTGTTCACTGTGCTGCTGAGCACCTGGGTTGTCCTTGGTCTCTGGCCCTGGGGAAGACCCTGGGTGGCTTACACGTGTAGGGTGGAGATGCGGGGAGAGCCCTGCAAGCCAGCTGAGCAGGGCTGGCGGGGGCGGGGGGTGGATGGACCCCTGGCCCAGCCCGGCACTCTGCAGAGGCCGGCCCCGCTCCCTTGTTCCCCTCCTAGCAGGGAGGAAGGGAGCTGGTGCTCACCCGCGCAGCGCCCCAGCCCACCTGCCAGCCGTGCTCCCCCGACTATGCAGAAAGCTTCCCACACAGGTAGGTACCCAGGCCCTGGTGCCTGAGCTCTGCAGGCCCTGAACCTGCAAGCACGTGACCTCCAGTGCTCGGCTCTGACCTCTGGCCCTCCCCGGTCCTGCACCACCTGTGGCCTGAACCAGGACTCTCGTGCTGGGTCTTGGTCCCGTGGATGTGCTGAGCCCTCCCCAGTCCTGGGGGTTCTCAATGGGGCCTCACAGGCTCCGGGTCCTCCTGAGGGGTCCTGACAACCTCCCACCCCCACCACACTGTGATGGGGCCTCGACCACCGCCTGACCAGGGGCTGGGCTGGCAGACCAGAAATACCCAGCACCAGATCAGCCCCTCCCCTTGCCTGTTTCAGGTGTTTCTGAGGCCAGGGCAGAGAGGGCTATGGGGGAACCGTTGGGCTCACCCCTGCATAGAGCTTGTGTGTGAGCTCAATCATGTCTGACTCTGTGACCCTATGGACTGCAGCCCGCCAGGTTCCCTTGTCCTTGGGATTCTCCAGGCAAGAACACTGGAGTGGGTTGCCATTCCCTTCTCCAGGGGATCTTCCCCACCCAGGGATCGAAACCGGGTCTCTAGCGCTCCTGCAATGGCAGGCGGATTCTTTACCACTGTGCCGCCTGAGAAGGCCCGGCCCCTGAAACCCTCAACCCTCAACTCCTGAAATACCCCCAACCCTCAACCCCTGAACCCCCCAACCCTCAACCCCTGAAACACCCGTAACCCTCAACCCCTGAAACCCCCCAACCCTCAACCCATGAAACCCCCCCACCCTCAACCCCAGAAACCCCCCAACCCTCAGCCCCTGAAACACCCCTAACCCTGAACCCCTGAAACACCCCTAACCCTGAACCCCTGAAACCCCCCAACCCTCAACCCCAGAAACCCCCCAATCCTCAACCCCTGAAACACCCCCAACCCTCAACCCCTGAAACACCCCCAACCCTCAACCCCTGAAACACCCCCAACCCTCAACCCCTGAAAAAACCCCCAACCCTCAACCCCTGAAACACCCCAAACCCTCAACCCCTGAAGCACCCCCAACCCTCAACTCCTGAAACACCCCCAACCCTCAACTCCTGAAACCCCCCCAACCCTCAACCCCTGAAACCCCCCCCAACCCTCAACCCCTGAAACCCCCCCAACCCTCAACCCCTGAAACCCCCCAACCCTCAATCCCTGAAACCCCCCAACCCTCAACCCCTGAAACACCCCCAACCCTCAACAATCCACCCTGAAACACCTCTAACCTTCAAACCCTGAAACACCCCAACCCTCAACCCATGAAACACCCCAAACCCTCAATCCCTGAAACACCCCTAACCCTCAACCCCTGAAACACCCCAACCTTCAACCCCTGAAACACCACCCAACCCTCAACTCCTGAAATCCCCCCAACCCCTCAACCTCCTGAAACACCAACCCCCAACCTTCAACCCACCCTGAAGCCCCCATGAAACCCCTCAACACCCCTGAAACACCCCCCAAAACCTCACAACCCAACCTGAAACACCCCCCCCCGAACCCCAACCCTTCAACCCACCCTGAAACCCCCCCACCCAACCCTCACCAACCCCCTCCGAAACACCCCCAACCTACCCTACCACGCGAGAAGCACAGGACTGGGCCTTCAGATGAACTGGTTTTCACGTCTACTTCACAGTGGTTAATTGCACTGGGGAGCATGAATATGGTGGGCTTTGGTTTCCAGTATAAGATCTTAAAAGAAAGAAATAGAGGTAGGTAAGTCCGAAGGAGGGAAGGATGGGAGGACGGGAGGGACGCCTGGGAGGCCAGAGACAGTGGCAGCTGAGAAGGGACGAAGCTGACAAAACCAAGATGAACCGGCGAAAGCAGAACGGCAGCGCGTCAGACACACGTGTGGTCGAGCAGCTGCGGCTGACAGGACGGGCTCTAGACCCCCCGTGAACACAGGAGGGCCCCTTCTTTGAGGAGGGACCAGTTCCCGGATGCCGTGTGGTTGGCGTCGACCTCCGAGGGATGCAGGTTTTGGCAGACCGGCAGAGAGATTGCGCTGGGACTTCTGCTGCAGGGACGCGTCAAGGACCGCAGGCGCCGGCCTGCTCTTTTCTGAAGGAGCCGCGCACAGGAGGCTGCCCACTCTGCTCCCGCGGGAGGACCGGGACCCAGAATCCGCGTCGCCGGAGACCAGTGGGCAGGCGTGCCGGCCCCCTCGCAGACATGAGTGGCCGGATCCTGAGCTGATAAGGGTCAGGATCCCAAAGGGGTGAGATTTGTGTACAAATACAAATCGAGGTTCGTCACTCTCCCAACGGGAGTCTCTCTCGACCGCCTCCTTCCTCAGCACGGGGGCTCCGCTGCCAACCCCGGGCCTCGGCCTGCGCGCCCTCTGTTCGCGTGACACGCTGAGATCAGAGGGCTCCGAGCCGCGCGCACCGGCGTGGGGGCCCGGCGTGGGCGCGCGCACCGGCGTGGGGCCGGCGCGCCGCACGGGGCGCAGCGTGGCCCTGCCCCCAGCGCGGCGGCCCGGCCGGCGTCCTCCTGTGGTTTAGCGCCTGCTCCCCCGCTGCTGGTCTGACGTCTTCGTCCCGCTGATGACACGTCTGATCTCTGTCTCCGTCTCCGTGTCCATTCACGGCCACCGTGCGCCTGTCACCATTTCGGCCACCTGCCCTTTCGCAATTTCTGTCCCTCATCTCAGTCTCTTTCCTTTCTCCCTCCTCAACTGTGTTCCCCACTTACCGACTCGCAACCGTCCCTTTGAGTGACATGGACCCCTCGCCTCTACTTTTGTCTGCTCGCCCCAACCAGCGAATTTCGTCGCTCGTGTCCTCCCCGCTGCAAGTGTCTTCTCCCCTGGACTGGACCAGCCCTGCCCGCCCTGCCGTCCCTGCAGACCGTCAGCGTCCCACGTGTCTGTTTTGCTCCCGGTGGACGCTGTGTCTGCCCGCGTCATCCACCTCGAGGGCGCTGAGTCTCCAGATGAGCGATTTATGATCCAAGGACTTGGCCTCCCAAGTCTAGCCTCTCCTACTTTCTTTTCTTTCACGTCTTCAGAACAAACCGACGGAAGAGTTTATGACGCCACGTGCTGTGTGATAAGGCACTGAGCAAGACGCCCTCCGAACATGGCGTTGTGTCTCACCAGGTCGTCTTTCCCTTGGAGAAGGCAGTGGCAGCCCACTCCAGCACTCTTGCCTGGAAAATCCCATGGACGGACGAGCCTGGTGGGCTGCAGTCCATGGGGTCGCACAGATTCGGACACCGCTGAGGGCCTTCACTTTCACTTTTCACTTTCGTGCACTGGAGAAGGAAATGGCAACCCACTCCAGTGTTCCTGCCTGGAGAATCCCAGGGACGGGGGAGCCTGGCGGGCTGCCGTCTACGGGGTCACACAGAGTCAGACACGACTGAAGCGACTTAGCAGCAGCAGCAGCAGCAGCATCTTTCCCTAAGGTGACTCTTAAGCTGCCTCAAGAACACCAGTGAGGGACTTTCTTGGTGGTCCAGTACTTAAGACTTCACCTTCCACTGTGGGGCGTGTGGGTTCAATTCCTGGTCGGGGAGCTAAGACAGTACAAGCCTCTTGGCCGAAAAACCAAAACATAAACAGAATCGATACAGTAACAAGTGCAGTGAAGACTTTAGAAATGATCCTCATTAAAAAACCTTAAAAAGGGCACCAACGAGCAGATGCCCCAGAGCTTGGCTCCAATGTGTTGGTCCGTGTCTGTGTGTTTCTCTGAGCGCACCATCTTTTCGGTCAGAAGCTCCAAAGCCCTTTGTATCCACTAGGGAATAAACAAGTCCCTGCTCCTTATCGTCCTCGTGAAGCCCTAGATGTACAGTGTGCTTGGGGTCACTCCTGGCAGCCTCAGCCTGCAGTCTCCCCGCCCTCTTCCTGCAGGCTTGAGCGTGGGTGCGCCCACCCCTTCACAGGCACTCCCTTCTGGATCTCCCGTGTCGACAGGATCCTGGGTTCCTCTCCATCCTCGCTCCTCCCGGGTGAGACATGTGCGTGCCCTCCCCGTTCCAGCCCCCTTCGTGAACGATGAGAGAAAATATTAATTGATTTTTTTTAGGAATTAATTATCACAACCATGTTCCAGAGTCCCCACTGTCTCTCAGTGACCTCCGACTCCCTCAAGTTGCATTAAATCGCATAATTTATCTTAATACTTCCTGGAGCCTCCCTTTCATTTCTGAGCCTGGCTTTCTCACCTATTTTTTTTTTAAACTTTTTAAACTTCGGTGTGAGAGAATCTCCTCCGCTCTGCCCGGGCGCTCTATCGTGCAGGGCCTTCTCTCTTAGCATTCGTCTCTGCCCTTCCTTCTGCCCTGTGATGACAACACTTAGCATTTATATAGGGCCTTTCCTCCTCGAAGTGCTGCACAGACTTACAGAGGTTTAATTGTCTTGCCCTCTCGGGCGCTGCTGGCTCGCCTACAGCAGGCCCGGACGCCGCGTCCGAGGCTCAGGCAGGGCGCCCGTGGGCCCCGCAGGCATCGCCGTGGGCTCCCCATTAATTCCGCAGGCAGGGCCTTCTCCGGCCGAACGAGCGAGCCGTGCCCTGCAGAGGTGGCTGTGGAGCATGCTCTCGCAGCTCAGCCCATCTCAGCTCTAATCGATTTCTAAACCCGCAGCCCAGGGCCGCCCCGGGGAACGTGGCACACTGCACCCAGGAGGGCGGGGAAGGGGCCCGGCACTCCCACGCTGGCTGGGTCACTGCAGCGGTCAGGCCCACGGGGAAGCCAGCTTCCTGGGAGAGGCTGGCCACGACGCGGGGTGGCAATGTGTTCCAGGTGACCGGCAAATGGTCTGTCGAAGCGAGGCGTCCAAGGCCCCGAAGAAGGGGCTGACGGCCGGCAAACATCTGAGGTTGTTTAGAGTTGTTACTGCAGATAAAGACGTGCTAAGAGCGCTCAGTGACTTGTCTTACAAGAAACACCGAGCCGACGTCATAGTCAGACGTGAAGTCAGAGCCTCGTTACCGGGCTTCTTCCATCTGTGCTTTCTCCAGACAATCTTTACTGGAAGAAATTGCATACCACAATCTTAAGACATTTTCCACCCAAAGACTGTCTCACCCAGCCCCCAGAGACCACATTCTCTTCAGATTTTGTCTTCACTTCTATTTCTTTCATTTTTAAACCTCGAAAATTAGTGTCAACATATAACCAATCTGCAGAGTAAACGGTTTCTAGTGGCTACTCTTAATAATCACTGACTCAATGGTCATGCGTTTGAGCAAACTCTGGGCGATGCTGAAGGACAGGGAGGCCTGTAGTGCTGAGTCCGCGGGGTCGCAAAGAGTCGGACATGACTGAGCGGCTGAACGGCAGCAGGAGCTCTTAATGACACTTCTTGAGCTAATTATTTAAGAAGGAAAAAACAAACTGGATCTAGTAATCCGCAAGCTAAACCCTCAATTCACCGGGGGCTTCTCTTCTTCAGTTCAGTCCACTCACTCAGTCGTGTCTGACTCTCTGCGACCCCATGGACTGCAGCACACTGGGGCCTCCCTGTCCATTACCAACTCCCGGAGCTTATTCAGACTCATGTCCATTGAGTCGGTGATGCCATCCAACCATCTCATCTTCTGTCATCCCCTTCTCCTCCCACCTTCAATCTTTCACAGCATCAGGGTCTTTTCCAATGAATCAGCTTTTCCCATCAGGTGGCCAAAGTATTGGAGTTTCAGCTTCAACGTCAATTCTTCCAATGAACACCCAGGACTGATCTCCTTTAGGATAGACTGGTTGGATCTTCTTGCAGTCCAAGGGACTCTCAAGAGTCTTCTGCAACAGCACAGTTCAAAAGCATCAATTCTTCAGTGCTCAGCTTTCTTTATGGTCCAACTCTCACATCTGTACATGACCACTGGAAAAACCATAGCTTGGCTGGATGGACCTTTGTTGGCAAAAAATGTCTCCACTTTTTAATATCTGTCTAGGTTGGTCATAGCTTTTCTTCCAAGGAGCAAGCTTCTTTTAATTTCATGGCTGCAGTCACCATCTGCAGCGATTTTAGAGCCCAAGAAAATAAAGTCTCTCACTGTTTCCACTGTTCCCCCATCTATTTGCCATGAAGTGATGGGATCAGATGCCATGATCTTCGTTTTCTGAATGTTGAGTTTTAAGCCAACTTCTTCACTCTCCTCTTTCACTTTCATCAAGAGGCTCTTTAGTTCCTCTTCACTTTCTGCCATAAGGGTGGTGTCATCTACATATCTGTGGTTATTGATATTTCTCCTGGCAATCTTGATTCCAGCTTGTGCTTCTTCCAGCCCAGCATTTCTCATGATGTACTCTGCATATAAGTTAAATAAGCAGGGTGACAATATACAGCCTTGACGTACTCCTTTTCCTATTTGGAACCAGTCTGTTGTTCCATGTCCAGTTCTAAGTGTTGCTTCCTGACTTGCATACAGATTTCTCAAGAGGCAGGTCAGGTGGTCTGGTATTCCCACCTCTTGGAGAATTTTCCACAGATTCTTGTGATCCACACAAAGGCTTTGGCATAGTCAATAAAGCAGAAATAGATGTTTTTGTGGAATTCTTTTGCTTTTTTGATGATCCAGCGGATGTTGGCAATTTGATCTCTGGTTCCTCTGCCTTTTCTACTTCCAGCTTGCACATCAGGGAGTTCACAGTTCACGTGCTGTTGAAGCCTGGCCTGGAGAATTTTGAGCGTTACTTTGCTAGCATGTGAGACGGGTGCAGTTGTGCGGTAGTTTGAACTTTCTTTGGCATTGCTTTTCTTTCTTTATTCTTGTGTAGAGTATAATATATTGATGAGGATATTGATAACTCCGAGGAGTGGCACGTTCTGCAGAATCTTCTGAATCGTTAAAGAAATTTTAAATCATATTTAGATTAATGTCATAGTGAATTGTATCTTTATTCTAACAACTTGGAGAATAGCGTTTCTCTTAGAGCACACATATCACAAGTTTATGGACTGGATTTCTTGTAGGCCTGGCATACTGCCTGTGTTCCTATATGGATAAGAACAAATGGCATAGTGGTGCTTTTTTAGGTTGAGAGTCTATTTTTAAAGGCATGTAGCTGTTCCAGAGAGGCAGAGGTAAATGGCAACACAGAGCTCTGGAGGGAATCCTTCTCAAGACACACGCTCATGTCTGGGTGTTGCAGTGGAATGCTGGATGGTTAGAGTTTATAAGACCCAAGAACCAGCTGAATCAACACCTGTGTCCTGTGAGCTCAGCCGTGCCTGACTCTGTGACCCCGTGGACTGTAGCCCTCCAGGCTCCTCCATCCATGGGATTCTCCAGGCAAGCGTCCCCGAGTGGGCTGCCATCCCCTTCTCCGGGGTCTTGCAGACTCAGGGATCGACGCTGCATCTCCTGAGTCTCCTGCACTGGCACACCGCCTGCAATTGAGTTGCCTACAAAGGCGTGCCCTGCGAAGTTTATTGATTTCCCAGAAAATGATCATGTCTTGACCGTGTTTCACTTCACACAGGACCCAACCATTCTTCCCAGCCAGGCAATGAGCACACGAACCGCCCCCCGCCCCGGGAATGTGCCCAGACTTTACCCCAGGGTGCTGAGTGACCCGGCGCCCGGTTGGACACCTGAGGGTGATGCTGAGCTGTTCCTCCCCACCTAATCTTGACCAGACTGGGATTACCTTCCTTATGGATTTAACTCCAGAACCATGAGCCCTGCCCCCAAATGACCTGCAGCTCCAGCCTCATCTCGACTCTCGGTTCCCGGGGACCAAGTGCAGGTCACCACAGGGAGGGACACAGACCCAGGGCTTGCCTACTGGGCGGGAATGTCCCAGGCATGCTCAGCCCCGTGTGCTGCTGTGTGGGAAAAGGCAGAGCAAGGCCTGCCTGTGCTTTAGGCCGGACAGAGGAGCAGGGAAAGCCGGTGGCTTCCGGGGGCCCCGGAGCATCGTGAGCACGGGCCACCTCCCAGGCCTCAGGCTCACCCTGCTGTCGCTGGGGGCCTTGCAGGTGACGAGCTGCTGTCCTGAGACATTTCCGGGGACACTGTGGACAGCACCTTTGGAAAGTGGAGCTCGTCCTGCCCGCTGCACCCAGCCCCCATCTGGGGAGCCGTCCGGGGAGAGACAGGGCTTCTGCCCCCTCCGTCCACAGGGTCACCGTGCTGCTGTGCAGGGGCCACCCTCAGTCCACAGCTGCTCCGCCCAAGGCAGCGGGGTGCCCCGAACTCAGACACCCCATCCTGAAGGCGTAGGTCGGTTGTTTGGGGAGAGGCAGCCTGGGGGTCAACCAGGTGGCCTTCCCTTCTCCACGTGGTCGGTGTTTCCTGGCCTCTGCAGCCCAGCACCGAACCAAGCAGCTTAGAAACAGCAGCAGTGCCCTTACTCCCTGCTCTGGACGCAGGTCTGGGCAGGGCTGGTTGCTCCCTGGGGGCTCAGGAGGCTCTCCCCGGAGGCTCCTGGCAGTGACCCGAGGCCCCTGCTCCGCAGGCTTCACCGTCTCTGTCCACACGGGCCGTCTTCTCCTGGTGTCTGTGTCCCTGTGTCCCTGTGTCCCTCTTTCCATGAGGACACCAGTCCTATTGGATGAGGGTCCACCCGGCTCCAGGGCGACCTCATCCTAACAGATCCCTCTGCAAAGACCCCCCCTCCAAATAGGCCGTGTTCTGGGGTCTGGACTCCACCTGTCTTCTGGGGATGCAACTCGGCCCACGGTGTCTGGCTCTCGGTTTTCCCAGGCTGTGCCAGTGGTAAAGAACCCACCTGCCAGTGCTGGAGACGCAGGAGACATGGGTTCAATCCCTGAGTTGGGAAGATGCCCTGGAGAAGGAAACGGCAGCCCACTCCAGTATTCTTGCCTGGAGAATCCCATGGACAGAGGGGCCTGGCAGGCTACAGTCCTCCGCGACTGAGGGACGGAGCACACACAAGCATACCTGACTCAGGCTCTCAGTTGTTAGAATCTGAGAGCCCAGATGCACCAAGGAGGCGCTTCACTGGGTGATCGTCACCGAGACCCTCTAGACCAACAGGAGATAGAGAAGCTCACTTGTCCTTGACTTGCTTAAAAGGAAAGTGTAGACTTGCTTCCCTCCCTTCCCCCGGGAGACACTGACCCCAGGTAGCCAGCATCTCAGCACAGCTCTGCCGCTCCAGCTGACTTATCAGACTCATACGACCACAGAGAGCCTCACATGGGACCCAGTGAATGCCTCCTACCAAGCCAGGCTGCTCACAGGCGACTCCCGACTCCCTGAGACTCTGAGGTTGTAGGTGGCGCTGTCAAAAGTTTATTCAATGAAAGTAAGTTTTCAGTAGTCCTTATGGAGCCTGTTGTGGTCCTGGCTACACCGCTTAGGATAACAGATCCAGGGCATCTGAAATCTCTGCTTCTGATCTGGAGCAGCTATGGCCAAGACTTCGAGGCCTGAGTCTCTACACACGTGCGCCTGCCATCACATGGCAGGATCACTGTAAGCTTCGGCCACCAGCACAGTGGGCCAGGGAGGTCCTCAGAAAGCGCAGGGTCTTCCTGGGGCACCATCAAATCTTTCTTGTCACCCCTGACTCTCCTATGTGGCTTTCTCCCATCAGAATATACAGCAATTTGTACAAGGCTTATCACCGTCTGCCTGGGGACGTAGACTCTCCTCTCTGTAACTCTGAGTGGAAGGGACTGGCCCACTGCCAAGCTGTCCAGCCTGGGTGACAGGGGCCACGGATGGTTGCACGTGCCCAGAAAGATGGGCCTCGAGCAGCTGCGGGGGTGGCCGGGAACTCAGCTGTTCACCCAAATCTGCCATCCAAATGCTGTCCTTTTTATGTGCCAGGGACAGGCCAGCAGAGCCCTGGGGTGGTGGCTATCAGGGTCCCCCGGAGGGCGATGCTTCTCATTTGATTCCTAGCCTGACTGCTTCGGGCCTGACCCAAGTTCTGCGCAGTGTTAGGTCTGTTTCGCATTCAGTCTGCAGGCATTCCATAAACATCCGTTCCCAGGCCCACCTCGTCCATCCTGCTTTAGGCCCAGCGACACTGGGCCGCCCAGGATGCTGCAGTCTCACCTCAGGAGAGGCCAAGACGGAGGTCCAGAGGATTGCAGAAGGGCAATCCAGTGGGCAGCTGGGGACGCCACCCAGAGTCGCGGGCAGGAGCAGGCCCTCATGATCTCAGTGGGGTGAGCGGGAAAGCGACCTTTGACCTGGGGCTTGACCGCTGGAAGAAGCCAGCAGGTAGACAATAGGCAGCAAAGGCCTTCTTCCGGGGTGGGACAAGCCTCTCGATGCCCTCCTGGCTGGAGGAGGTCTTGGGGAACCGTACTGAGCAGGTTTCCCCTGCGTTGGGCCTAGAGCAAGTGGGCACTGAGACGTCTGCACCCACTGAGCACACAGCCAGCACGTCTGGGGAACCAGGAGCCGCCACGACTTCCTCCGCAGTGTGAGATCTGCCCGTTTCCTCAGGTCAGGCGCTCATTCACAGCATCCCGACCAAAAGCAAAGCCCTGCCTCATGACAGGGTAAATAATGTGCCCAGAGTGGGACTCTGAGAAACGCAGCTGAGACTGACAGTAATAATTTGTATTTGTGGACCGCTTTTCCTCCTTGACCTTGGAATATTGCTCAGCAGAGCAGGGAAGCCCGTGTGTTTCACACATCCTCCCAGCAGCCCCGTGAGGCAAAGTGGCTAATGATAGTAATAGTGGATGTAACAGCAGCTAATGTTTACCGAACGCTGACGGCAGCGGGGCTGCGCTCGCGAGAGGCCGCACGTACCTATGCGTTTACTAATGTCGGCCGGGTACAATGGCTATAATGTATGCACTGTGCTGGCTAATATGCTCTCAGTCAGCAAATATCTACTGACCGCCTACTACGTGCCAGGCCTGCTCAAGTACCTACGTGAGCAACTAGACGAAACCCCTGCTCTCAGAGTCTACTCAATTTCCTTTAATCCTCACAAGAGCCAGCAAACACTTGCTGTTATTATCCCCACTGTAAGATACGATTTCAGAGACCTGGAGAGCTTGGGTAGCTTTTCAAAGTCACATGCCCAGCAAATGTCAAAGCCAGCACTGCCTACAGGGTGTGGCATTGGGGGGAGTCCCTTTATATCGCAAGGTGGAAAGACCGCTGGGCTTCACTTTCTCCAAGATCGCAAAGTAGGGGCAGCTCCCGAGGATGGCCTGGTTCTGCCTGACTCCACATAACAACCTGGGTGCTCCCCAGGGCACAGGAAGTGGCCATAGGACACGACGCAGGAACACCCGGACCTCAGTGCAGGGACCAGGAAGTGCAGGGACCAGGGACCCGCAGGGACACAAAAACAGGACACCAAGACCTGCAGGACACAGAACGCAGGCACCCGGGACCTCAGAGCAGGGACACAGGAACTGCAGGGGGACATCAGGGACCTCCGTGCAGGGACACAAGAAGAAGTGCAGGGACCACCCAAGGACCTCCGTGCAGGGACACAGGAACTGCAGGGGAAACCCTGGGGTCCTGTTGCAGGGATCAGGGAAGCAGTCCTTTGTCTCATCAGCGGCACTAGATGGTACTAGATGCCCAGGCGTCCCGACAAGCCACCGAGGCTCTCAGCTTGTTCTCCCTGCGTCACTGTGCTGTGGGAAGGTGCACTCAGCCTGCAATGCGAGAAGAAGCAAAGGTTTCCACGGCGCTAACCGTTTCAGGTCCCAGACTGCAGTCAGAACTGGAACAAAGCAGTGTGTGTCTTTCCAATGACAGCTGTCTGCTTCTCCGGGGACTGGTGGCCTCATGGCCTGGGAATGTCTTCTCGCGGGACAATTTATGATCATTCAGTTTCTTCTTTCCTGGTTAAACCTGGTAATCAGATACACAGAGAAAACCCCAGCCTCCTGTCTCTCAGAGGAATCACAAGGAATCCTGCTGTGGTAGCCGCAGACGGAGGAACAATGAGGTCCTGGGACTGTGACAAGCTCTGGGCTCTCTGCCCTCAGACGTGGGCGGGGCGGGAGCCAGCGTCAGGTCATCCTTCGTGGGCGCAGGTGTCCTGGCCAGGACGGGCCTGGTGGTGCCTGTGGGCTCTTCTCTTTGTCTCCTCCTTTCCTGGATATATACCGGGTAGCACCCCACACTTGGCAGCCCTCCCCACATTTCATGGGTTAAGAGGACGATCGTCTGGTTCACTCGCAGTTCTGCAGTTTGGGGTTTATGTGGAGGTGGGGGAAGGTCCCCTCACCCACGTTTTACAGTTTGGGGGTGTACATGGCGGTGGGGGAAGGTCCCCTTGCCCTTGTTCTGCACTTTGGGGGTCTACGTGGTGGCAGGTGAAGGTCCCTTCGCCCGTGTTCTGCACTTTGGGGGTGTACATGGTGGTGGGGGAAGGTCCCCTCGCCCTTGTTCTGCACTTTGGGGGTCTACGTGGTGGCAGGTGAAGGTCCCCTCGCCCCATTCTGCACTTTGGGGTGTACATGGGTGGGGAAGGTCCCCTCGCCCTTGTTCTGCACTTTGGGGGTCTACGTGGCGGTGGGGGAAGGTCCCCTTGCCCGTGTTCTGCACTTTGGGGGTCTACGTGGCGGCGGGGAAGGTCCTTCGCCGGTCTGCACTTTGGGGGTTACGGGCGGGGGGAGGTCCCTTGCCTTGTTCTGCACTTTGGGGGTCTACGTGGCGGTGGGGGAAGGTCCCCTTGCCCGTGTTCTGCACTTTGGGGGTCTACGTGGCGGTTGGCGAAGGTCCCTTGGCCCGCGTCTGTGCTCGGACCTGCTGTCCCCCGTACCTGCAGCCTTGGCCGGGACACACGCTGACATAGACTCAGTTCCCCGGCCTCTCGGCCACCAGCCTGGTGGTCTGGCAGCTCACAAGGATTTCGGCAGAAGGTCAAGGATGAGGGCAGATGCACACAGCGCCCTGGGGTCCTGGGACTGGCTCAGGGTCACTTCTGTGCAGGTCAGAGCCGAGGCCAGTCCACCCTCCAGGAGGGGGCAGTGGTTTCGGCCTCTTGCTGGGAAGAGCTGCCCCATCACCAGCCAAGAGGAGGGCTTCAGGGAGGGGCTGTCCCGGGGTGGTTTCTGCAAAGCTTCCCCCAGGCCCCTGTCCCCATCTTGCTCCCACCACCCAGCCAGAGGGTTTGTAGACACAGCCCCTTGGTGACTCCCGCCTCCCAACAAGTCACCCAGACATGCCTGTCACCTCGACTCTCCTGGGATGCCTCACCCCCCGCCACAGCCTGGTGTCCCTCACAGGGGTCCCCAAAACAAGACTTAACCCCAGGCCCACCAACCTTTGTGCCAAAACCCATGGAGGCAGATGTGTTTTAGAGTTTGGAATTTTTAGGTTTCAAAATAATCTGTCTGTATACTATCTACACATATGCATGTGTGCACCACATACAGCGCAATGGGCCTCCCTGGGGGCTCAGATGGAAGAGTCTGCCTGCAATGCAGGAGACCCGGGCTCAGTCCTTGGGCGGGGAAGATCCCCTGGAGAAAGGAATGGCTACCCACACCAGTATTCTTATGTGGAGGAGCCCCTGGACAGAGAAGCGTAGCAGGCTGTAGTCCACAGGGTTGCAAAGAGCCGGATGCAACTGAGGGACTGACCCCTTCATATCGCACAGCCTCTGGATGTCATTTTGTAATCAAGCACAGTAACCTTTCTACATTAAAACATATCGCCTTCGTAGGGAAGGACCATAAACAGCCCCGCGTGGCTGGAGGTCCTGCTGCCCCGCGAGCTGGTGGCCTTCATCTGCCACCAGTGAGCCACAGCAGGAGAGGACTTCAGTCTCCAGAATGTCTTGGACCCAGAAATGCAGAGAAAGGGTTGGGGTCTTTCTCAACTTCTCCACAGCCTGGTCTCCGCTAGGGAGGAGCTGGGCCGCCTCCTGGCCCCGTCCTGGCCCCGTCCTCGCCCTGTCCTCTTCCCTGTGCTAAGCAGTGAGTCTGAAGCCAAGCTGCTCATGAAGGATTGAGATAAGTGAGCCAGCACACAGCCCCTGTGCCAGCCTGTCCCTGGAGGTGTGCCCCTCTGCACGTGGCTAATTCCTCCTGCTCGAAACCGCTTCTCCTTAGCTTCATTGTCAGGGGTTGACAGATCCTGACCCAGCCGCATGTGCTGTTCATGCAGGGGGCTTGCAGACCCAGACCCTCTGCATGCCCCTGGAAAGCTAGAGACACCTCAGTAACGCCTGTGTCATATGGGATGTTGTATTTAGATAGCTGGCGGATACCACCCAGGGCATGGCTAGGTACTGGGAGGCAGGGCTGGGAGGGGCTAGAAGCCTTCTGGCCTTTCCTGGGCTGACTGATCACGCACAGTCTCAGCAGGCAGCGATGGCTGTGCTTGCTTTGAGCTTTGCTTTTCCACATCAGTCATTCAGAACATTTCCTAGATGTCCTCCGTGGCAGCCCCGTGGTCCTTGGTTCAGGGGTTCCCAATCAAGGGGAGTGCTATGCTTAGTCATTCAGTCGGATCCAGCTCTTTGCAACCCCGCAGACTGTAGCCCGCCAGGCTCCTCTGTCCCTGGGGATTCTCCAGGCAAGAATAATGGAGTGGGCTGCCATGCCCTTCCAGGGATCTTTTGGACCCAGGGACTGAACCCAGGTTCTTGCTTTGCAGGCAGATTCTCTACCATCTGAGCCACCAGGGAAACCCAAGAATACTTGAGTGGGTAGCCTATCCCTTCTCCAGGAGAACTTCCCGACCCAGGAATCAAACCCTGGCCTCCTGCATTGCAGGCAGATTCTTAACCAGCTGAGCTGCCTGGGAAACACATGTAAACTGGGATGACACGCACGTGACTGTGTATGGTTTGTGGTGTCAGAGCAGCTAGAACATTTCAGAACATTTCAGAAGGAACTCTCCCTTCTGCATGAGCTCTCCAGAGAGCATTTCCCCGACGAAGGTGCCTTCAAACTGGATTTTGAGGCAAGGAAGGCTTGGAAAGTCTTTTCAGGTGGAGAGAAAAGCCTGTGTCCATGTCTGAACCTCCGGTTTCGTGTGTTTGAAACACGGTGTGTATATGGAGTCAGGAGCTGGCAGGTAATTTAGTGTTCAGGCTGATTACCAAATCAGCTGCAAATAGGAAGCATGCTCAAAGCTAAATAAGAACGATTTTAAAGCAATCTGATGTAAATCCAGTGCAACTGCTAATGTCAACGATACAAAAAGTGTAAGATCAAGTTTCCATCCTAACTAATAGAAATAAGCATAATTTGAGTTTGGGTGAGCTCCGGGAGTTGGTGATGGACAGGGAGGCCTGGCTTGCTGCAGTTCATGGGGTCGCAGAGTCAGACACAACTAAGCGACTGAGCTGAACTGATCGCAGAATCGCTGTGCCAAGGACCCATCTCTTTCTTTGCATCTGTTGGCTCATTCAGTCCTCGTCAAATCTAGATCTCCATTCAGCATTGCCAGCATCCCTGAGCAACAGACGAGGAAGCTGAGGTTCCAGGAAGCAAAGTAGTTTTCTGACGGCCACGCACAACTTAGTGCCCAAGTCAGGAGCTGAGCCGAGTCCCCTGGCTCCTGAGCAGACTCGAGGCCCCAGCAGGGAGCTGAAGCCTGCACCCTGCGCAGTCCCCGTAGGAGGGCAAGACCCGCGCACAGCCTTAGAGGCAAACGCAGAAGAACAAGCGCAATTTAACACCAAAGCGAGAGGGGCCAGCAACATATGCTGGGGGCGGAGAGGGAGCTGGGAACTGCAGGAAGCGTTCGGGAGGGTGTGTGCCTCTTTCCCCAGGATTATTATTTTAGACTCATTATCTGTTCTGTTCGTGCAGATAAGTTCTCCCAGAGCCACATCGGAGGCATAAAAGCGACGAACAGATGACATGCTGCAAATGAAACTGCTTTTTCCGGTGGCAACGCGTGTCTGGGTCGGGTGCCCATGTGTGGAATTTGAGGGTGCTTGTATGTGTGTATTTGGTTGGAACTTAACAATAAAGTGATCTCAGTGAGTGGCTCGCCTCAGGGCTCGGGGCGAGAACCGTCTGCAGAGCGTGGAGATTTCCCGATTGTTTGCCGTGCTGCGGAAAGTGGAGCTGCGTTGGTAAACTGCCAGCCGGCAGGTGGGACAGGCAGCTCTGTCCCTGTCTCCGGGCTCAGCGACTGCACTGCGTCCGTAGCTGGATTAATTAGCAAGTAGCTGATAAAAGCAGAGGCAACGTGTTTCTTGTTTTGGAGGTGTCACGATTATGTGGAGTTGTTACTTTAGATCCCAGAATGAGCGGTAAGACACAGGGCAGCTCTGGTGCTGTGCAGCCCCGCAAGGCAAGGAAGCAGCTGGGAAACCAGGGAGCCCGGCCGAGGCCCTCGCCGAGGCCAGCGGGGTTTGTTCGTGGTCGTGATGGCAAGTGAAGTTAGAGGGCATCCCCGAGGCAGAGGCCCTGCCCCCGGTGCGTCAGAGCCTAAACCTGCGAGCCCGGCGCCCAGCTGAGCGGCTGTTCCCTGTGAATCTCAGCGTCCGCAGTGAAGCTGGCTCATGGGGGCCGCCCACCCGGACTTGACATGAGTGTTTGGAAAGTGCAGCGAGCCCCTCTGCACCGTCTAAACCCTTGCTTCCCAGCACTCGCGTGACTGGGCTGGGAGGGGGCGTCCAGAGCCCCGCGTTTGTGGCTAAATTACATTCCGACTTTCTGCCTCAAAACATGGCATGCTGTTCTTTCTTGTCTCTGCTCAGCCCAAGTCGCACACGAGCTTGCCGACCGCCCTTCTGCTCGTCCACACGTGCACTCGCACAGACATGCGCAGTAACAACGCACGTCACACCTACACCTGCGTGCTCACCCGCACACTGAGATTAGCCCCGTTGAGAGGACGTCCTGGGACTGGGGCCGCTCTCTGCTTGTTGTGCCGCCTGCCGGCAAGAGAGCTGGTAATGGGGGCGGGGGCGGGACTTTCCGTGTACCTGGAGTGTGATCATTTCCAGTTTCAGGTCCTGGCTAATGGCTGCCAGGCTGGCCAGCCTGGCCCTGAGACAGAAGCCCCGTGGGCATGGGACTTTGCTTGCCTTGCTTCCTTCCGTCCAGACGTGCCTGTCCTCTGAAGGACTGAGGGCATCAGAGGACGCGGCTGGGCCACCTGGACCGCTGTGGAAGCTGTTTCCTGCCCCCGCCCCGTCCATGCCTGGATGCCCATGCTGGCCGCTGACCACCTAGTAAAGAGGCTGCGACCACAGCAAGCAGCGTTTCAGCTGCTGCTGCTCTCTGGGGGGTGGCTCACAACCCCATCCCTCAGAGGCTTCCCAAAGCCGCGCGCACTTCTTCCGCACCAGCGCCTGGGGAGGCGAGCTCTTTCGCGCGTTCACCTGGCGGGAGGCAGGACTCGGTGTGCCATCATCTCCCTTATCACAGGTTGGCATCGCGTCCTCAGCGTCCTGGCAGCCGGCTCCCTCCAGCCCGCTGGACTCAGCTTCCGCTTGTCCTGAACACCCCCCACCACCGCCCTGCTCAGAGCTGGGGGTCCCCCCGCCACCCGCCCCTCCAGTCTCCCCACGCTGCTCCCCTCTCCCCGGGCTCTTGGTGATGGGGCGTCTCCCCGGGGTGGCAGCCTAGGTGATGGGTGTCATTTTTGGTAGAAACTGACCCCAGGCAGGACCGGTGCTGCTTGTGGTCAGAGCTGCGTGTGTTTCGGGAGGACACACACACACACACACTCACACGCGGCGGCTCCCTGGGGATGGCAGGACGCGCTGTGCCCCTCACCGCACCGTGCCGCGGTCATTGAGACCGTGTGACCTGCGCCCGCAGACAGGGCCGCGCGGTGCAGCCTCCCGGTCCTATTGGTTCTTTTCAGGCAAAGTCGGGCAACCACACGTTTGGAAGGAAAGCTGCCTGGGAAGCCCGACCCCCAGGACGCCTGCGTGGAACCAGAGGCCAGCCGGACTCCACTGTGGGAGGCGGTCAGCCGGCCTCCCGCGGCCTCGGCTGGGGCCGCTGCCTGCTCAGACCGGAGCGGGAGACACGTGGCCCCGGAAGAGCAGGCCCATCCCCGGCCGACCCCTCAGGGCGCACCGGCCTGTGCTGGGCTGCCCTGCTTGCAGGCCCCAAGCCCCTCGTCGCCTACGAACCCCTGGGAGGTGCCGCAGGGTGCAGTACCTGCCCAGGGGCCCCAGGGCCTCCGGGACCTCCTGCCCTAGCCCCGCATCTCCCTCCCCGCCTGGCCCGGACCTCAGGCCCCACCTCGGGCTCCGTGTTTGGGTCCCGGCCTCCCCCTCCCTCCACCCGCTTCCTCCAGGCCCCGCGGAGCAAGGGCAGCGACGGGGACCCCGCGAGGGTGTTGTTAGGGCTGTCTGGGCTCACAATGGCCCAGCCTGTTGATTGGCAGCTACTTACACTCAGCCTCCCACTGAGCTATTGGCGAGCTTGCTTGTTCTGCGCAATTCTAACCTGCTCCTGGCCTGAATATTAATATGTGAGGTCCAGTACATGGAGAAAGACGATGGCGTTTAAACCCCCTTGCTGTCAGATCTGTGCACAGCGAGGAGATTCTGAAGTCCCGGAAGGGTCTTAGAGAAGGTGAGCTGAGGCGGGAGGTGAAGGCTGGGGATTCCTCCGTGTGTGTCCGTGTCTCCTCACAGGCTCGTCCTAGGCCCCGTCTCAATGAAGACGCTGGGAGGGACTCCACTCGCATCCACATAAAGCGCGATTGTTGCTTAGCCTTTTCTCTTTCTACCCTAAGTGCCTTCAGACAGCTTGTAAAAACTTGTCACGGGAGGGATGGTTGGAACCAATTATACGTAACGGGTCATTCTGCTGGTCTTTGAGTGTGAAACAACTCTTGATTTTAATATCATCTCGGTGTGTGATTTTTTGAAGGCAAATGGTCCAGGATGTAAGAAAGCGTGATTTTTTTTTTCTCATTTAAAAAGATTAGGTCTCATCGTTCCATCAGCAAAATCAACAGGTTTAACCTTCTGAAAGACCAGCATGGGTGGTCGGGGTTGGAACGTGGGCTGGGCTCTGTGAGGGCCACCCACGGCCCCAGAGCGGGGCGGTGTGTTGGGACACATGGGGTCTGTCTGCCCAGCCTAGCCCTCCTCAAGCCCACCTGTCATCTACCCTCAGGGGTGGGCCCTGCAGCCCACTCACCAAGTTCCTCCGATTCGCCTCCGTCACGTCGGGTGGAGCCTGTCCCCCTAACCTCCCCATGGGTGTCACCCTTGCCTGTTGGCCGAGGGTGCGGGCCAGCTCTCTGCCAAGTTCGTCTTTCTATGTTGCTGTCTGTCCACCTGGGACGGAAGCCACCCTGCACAGGCCAGGCTCAGGGAGGAGAGGGTGAAACAGTCGCATAAATTCCACAAATTGTTTCGCATTCCTTTGCATGGGAGACGTGTCTCTCCACCCTCGTCTAATAACATATTCAATTATTTATTTACATCACCGGCTGTGATCGCATCTTTTTTAAAGAACTACCGCTCGTGAATAACGCTTATGAGGTACACACCGCTCGCTCTGAAATGATCTCTCATTGGCTAAAGACAAGCAGGAGTCTAGGGAACGATCCTTAATATATTAACACACTGATTTCCGTAAGTACCTTCTAGAAAGAAATGCGTGCATTTAAAGCCAGATACCCCTTCCCATAATCTCATGTTATGGTGCTCATTAATTTATTCACACACACACCACAAAACGAGTCTTAGGGATAGTTTCTTGATATTTACCTGTCTGTCTGACACATAGTTCAATCACTCATGTTGGGAGTTTACAGGGACAATTAGGGAAGCCCAGGGACTCCCTAATTGTGTGAATTACGTGTGTGAATTAGAGACAGATCTGCCGAACACGATACCATTCTATGTGTTTGGCAATCCATTTGTCCCACCTATTTTCATGAGTTTTCCGTGCTGGGAATGAGGTGGGAAACCAACCGACAGGGCTGGCTCCCTGGAAGCCCCACCGCGGTCCAGGCGGGCCGGCAGCCAGGCCTGCGTGTCAGTCGCTCAGTCCTGCCTGAGTCTGTGCCTCCCCAGGGACTGTCGCCCACCAGGCTGCTCCGTCCGTGGGATTTCCCAGGCAAGAGGACTGGAGTGGATGGCTGTTTCCTCCTCCAGGGGATCTGCCCAAGCCAGGGGCTGAGCCCGCATCTTCTGCATTCCCTGCACTGGGAGGTGGATTCTTTCCTGCTGAAACCAGGCGCCCGTGAGTAAAGAAGGAGAAAAGGGCATTGCCCCAAGAGCAGTAATGAGCCGGTGCTGCGGGTGGGACTTCAGGGCGGACGCGGGCCCGGGGCACTTTCTGAGATGTGTGGCCGGCACGTACTCTTCAAGGTCACTTCACTCTTGAACCACAGTGGCAGGCATCAATATGTAATTTCCTCACGACGGCCATTGCGTCTTTGCGCGTGATTTGCAGGTTGAAATAGGGCACAGATGCCGCAGGTATTCCTGGCTGCATGTGGTGAGCAGCTCTTAGAGAGTTACAGGCCTGCTCACCACCTGTAACAGTGTGTCACAGCCCCTCCTCCTAGCCCAGGGTAGGAGGGACAGTCAGGGAGCCGGGGGCCACGGTCAGCTTCACCCCAGGGAGGGCTATTTCAGGGTAAGAGGCGGCAAGAGCAGGTCTGAAGCTCTGAACTCGCACGCGGTTAAGCACTGAGGAGTCGGAATGTGCGCTCCAGGGCTGCGCTTCCACCGCGGCAGAACTCACGGGGACAAAGGCTGGCTTCTTGGGCAGCCACCCTGACACCCTTCAGGCGCCTTCTGGGAAGCGTTTCAGTCCAACATCAAGCGTCTGGCCGCCAGGGCTGCGGTGGGACCCGCGCCCCTACATGTTATGACTGAAGCGCTGACTCTGATGCTACTGTGACGGGGGAGGACATTTCCCGGCTGAGGCCCCTCTCAACCCCTAACAGGGAAGCACGTTTAAAGCCCAACTTCACCCCCCATCTCCCAATCCAGCGGACCGGTGCCCAACGTGAGGCTGTTCGTGTGCGGAGCCCACCGTCAGCCAACATGGGCAGCTGGGTCAGCACAGGTTAGTCCTGCCTCATTTCCAGGCTGAACCCCCAGAACTCCATGTTCTGGAGGCCCCGGGGTGGACGGGGAGCGACCTTCCCTCTCCAGAGCTTAGAGTCTAGCAAGGAACACAGACATGGCCCAAAGCTTCACATTCATCACATCCCCCAGTCCACCCACCCCTCCAGAAAGTGTGAGCAGACCGTGGGCTGGGGTCCCGCAGGGCGGGCAGCCAGCACAGGAAAGTTCCTCCTGAAGCAGTGACGCGGGCGGGAGCCCCAAGACAGCTAGAAGATTCCAGGAAGGAGAGCCGCCCGTGGAGCCTGTCGAGAAGCGTCCAGGGCGGTGGAAGGAAGGAGGAGGTCAGCAGGACGTGACGGGACCCCCTACGCTGGTGTGAAGCTGGCGCAGGGGGCTCCCCGGGCCCGCGGACTCCAGCTCCCACACCGCCGCGCCCCCAGCCGGCTCCTGCTCCTCCAGGCCGAGCGGGCGCCCCTGCCCTCTGCACTGCCCGCTGCAGACACCCCGGGCTCACTCCCTCCCTGCCCCTGTCCCTGTTCAAACAACCTCCCAGCGGGACCCTGGACACCCTGCTTGGCCCGATCACTGCAGCCTGGGCCACTGTTCCTGAAGGACTTTTTGAACAGACCTCTGGTTTTCTCAGTTTTCTCAGTTTTCGTTTCTCGTCTGACTGCCCCTTGGAAGTTCATCTCCGTGAGGCAGGCATTTCTGTGACTCTTCACAGACGTCGCCCTAGAGGCCGGGACAGCGCCTTGTTCTCCATTAACGCTGCAGAAAGGGCGGCGGAGGCCCGGCCAGGGGCCTGCGGCGGGACAGTGACCCGGCGGCAGGGGCAGAGGGACTGTCCACTGCGGCGGGGCTGTGAGGGGCTCAGGGATTCTGGGGGCAGAGCTGGCTTCCGGTCCTGAAGGTGGAATGACTTCCTCCCCGGGAGTCATGTGGATTTCCTAGGTCCGGCTCACATAAACCACCCCACCACTCAGCACAGCAGTTACGGCCCCAGGGAGGTGAGTGGTCCTGAAAGCGGGAATGCTGGCAGGAGACAGGTGTCTGGACTCTACTGATAGAAGTGTGTGTGTGTGTGTGTGTGTGTGTGTGTGTGTGTGTGTGGTCTCGGGGGAAGCTGTTCTGAACCACAGGGAAAACTAAGAAGGAAACACTCCCGCTGGAAAACTCCTGCAGGACGAGGCCAGACTTCCCCGCGGGCAGTGGTCGAGATGCCTATACCCTGCGGGGCTCCAAGCACGGTCTGCAGAGGCGGGTGAACCTGCGGGCCATCAGCACTCCAGAGCGACCTTGCCTCCCTGGGCACCTTGCCCGTGCAGGGAAGAAAGCCCGGTCCTCTCAAGAGTGTTCTGGACAGAGCAGTAAAGAGGGTGCATTTTACTAACTCTTGACCCTTCTCCCATGCCTTCTCAGTGCCCGTGTGACAAAGCTGGGGTGGGCATGAAGCCCCTCTGAAGGGCCACGTTTGTCTCAGGGGAAAACTCAGTTTGCAACCCGAACCACCCCCTTTTCTTGGTAGAGCCTCATTTTTGCCTGAAGGGGTGTTTAATGGGGAAACAACACTTCTGCAGACGTGGGCATTAGGCAGACATTTTCTCAAAACATCACTTCAAAGAAAATAACCGACAGCATTTATTGTCAATAAGAAAAACTGAATGTTCAAGTGAAAATTAGAAAATTTGGAAAACTGATCCTCGCCACTGAGAGGCTGAGATGTTCCGGTACTTGAAGACTTTTCCGCTGAGAGTTGTGTTGGGTTTCAAAAATACTGCCTCGTAAAATGTGCCAGCCTTTGGAAAATCTGCATACCTCCAGGGCGTCAATAATTTCCAAACAGTGGCACTCGAGATACAATGTCTTGG
This sequence comes from Capra hircus, assembly GCF_001704415.2. NCBI lineage: Eukaryota > Metazoa > Chordata > Mammalia > Artiodactyla > Bovidae > Capra > Capra hircus. The sequence goes on along the minus strand of NC_030819.1, from coordinate 463,352 downwards.
GTTCAGAGGGCAAAACAGACCAACGGATGTTACAGTCATAGGGTAAGAGTTTATTGATGCGGCTTCAGGTTTCATAACTGAGCGCGGCTGCGTCTTGGTGGAGCCGTGGAGCACACCCGCAGTTCTCTGAAAAGCTATTCAAACGCTCCTCGCTTCCCCAGCAACACATCTGCACGAGGCTGAATTTCCTCCACACGATTCAGCCGAACGGCACCCAGCAGCAGCCTCAGTACAGAAAGACGAGAACCCAGCTGTCCTCTTCAGCCGAGACTTCGGAAAGGTTTGCAAAATGCAGACCAGCGCTACTCTTCCCACTGATTATTTTTGGGAAAATATCCCATTTCCATAAAAATGCTGTTTCTATGAATGTGCATTGGTTTACTCTGTGTGTCTCGGTTGTGTCCGGCTTTAAGCCACCCCAGGGACTACAGCCCACCAGGCTCCTTTGTTGATGAGATTCTCCAGACAAAAGTACTGGAGTGGGTGTCATTTCCTTCTCCAGGGGATCTTGCCGACCCAGGGATCGAACTTGCGCCTCTCATGTCTCCTTCACTGGCTGGTGTGTTGGTTGCCACTAGCGAAGGATTTATTGTAGTTATTTTAAAATGGATTAAAGTAATTAATTAATGCAAAAGTGAAGTCGCTCAGTCACGTCCGACTCTTTGCCACCCCACAGACTGTAGCCCATGAGGCTCCTCCATCCATGGGATTTTCCAGGCAAGAGTACTGGAGTGAGTTGCCACGTCCTTCTCCAGGGGATCTTCCCGCCCAGTGATGAACCCAGGCCTCCCGTATCGCTGGCAGTTACCTGGCTTTGCTGCCTGAGCCACCAGGGAAGCCTAATTAAAGCGAACACGTACCTATTTTAATTTATAGCACGGTAAGCATCAATAGATACAATCCGCAGACACAAGCGCTCTTTGTGTTTTCCAGCGATTAGTACAAAGGGCTGCAGGGTTAAGGGTTTGAGAACAGCTGATGCAGTCTACACAGAGGGGGTGGGAGGGAGAGTGTCATCAAGGCAGGCCGAGAGCTCCTATCATGGACTGAACTGTGTCCCCAGAAGAGACGCCTGTGTTCTGACTCCGGATGCCTGTGACCTTGACCTTGCTGGGAGGTGGGGTCGCTGCAGAGCTAGCCAGGACTGGTGCTGCTATGGAAAAGGGAAGTGTGGGCCCGGAGACGGACACTCAGAGAAGGAAGACGGTCGAGGACAGCAGAAGATGACATTGTGGCCATCACGGAGCCGGAGGGGGACAGGAAGGAGGACATCCCCCCTTGACCCTGGACTCTGGCCTCGGGGCTGTGAGACCATCAGCTTCTGCCATGTGAAGCTGCCAGGAGTGTGGCGCCGCATCCTGGCTGGCCGGGGACACTCCACCACCGCGTGTCCACGCCCTGAGCTGGACCAGCGTGAGTGATCGCACCCGCCTTCCAGGAGCCACGGAGAAGTGGCCGCCCGTCATCTAACACGGCAGGGACAGGAGACGCAGAGGAGCTGGGACCCGAAGCTCCAGCCTGTCCTGTCTCCCCAGGCTGACTCCAGGGATGACGGCCGTTCCTCTTCCCCAAACCCACTCCTGCGACGCCTCCCGCGTTCACTCAGATTGTTGTCGCCGGAAGAACACGCCACATGCGGAGGCAGCATTTACCCTTTAGTGGAGGTGATCATACACACGGGGTCATTCATTACGTCGGCCAGGTACCTAGGGGGAAAGTTAACGATTACCGTGTTGACTGCCGAAACTTGTCAGCACTTCCAGCCATCGGTTTTATCAACACACTCAGGATGGGATTCAAGCGACACCCAGCCTCTGCTCTGCAGCAGAGGGTACCGGCCAGGGTGCAAGGGGAGCGGTAACGTTCCTGCCCAGAGATGCGTGAACCCGGGAGAGACACAGACAAGGTGCCCTGGGGGGCTCAGCGGACTCGGGGTCCCCTCCGAGAGAACTGGGCAGAGGAGACTTCGGCTGGGCCGGAGGCAGGTTTGAAGGCTGCCCCGGGAACCAGCAGAAGCACGGAGGGTGTTCTCCCCCGATGCTCACCCAGGGAAGGGGGCCTCCCACTGAGGCCTGAGCACCCCTCTTGCGGTTGCTCTGCTTTCGGGGAGACTGTGGTCTCTCCTCCTAACTTCCACTCCCCAGGCTTAGGAAACCAGAGTTTGTTTTTTCTTTCTTTTCCCTGAGATAGTCTACCTTCCAGAAAGATTCTGAAAAAAAAAATCTTTCAAATTAACGCATTAATGATTTTTCTCAGGGGGAGGTAAATTTGACTTTTAACAGGGGCAAGAACCTTGTGTAACAGAACCCAAACGCGCAGCTCCCTGGGGACCAGGTCTGGGAGTCGAGAAGCAGCGGGAGGGGTCACTGATTGTGAAAAGGGCCCTGACGTCCCAGTCGCCCCGCAGTGGACACTGCTGGACGGAGCCCGACTCTGCGCAGGGCGGTGTCCGCTGCCTCCGCCTGTCTTCAGCACACTTCCTAGGAAACTCTGCCTTTCAACTTCTATTCTCCACCTTTCAGCCTAAACTAGGAAACTCCCAGAACCGGGGTCTTTGGCTGCGAGGGTTAGGAAGCTATTCCTGCGAGCAGAGCCGCAGGGGTGCGTCTGCCCGGCCGGGCGGGGGCCGCGGCTCCCCGGCTGGCCTCCCGAGTCTAGGGCTCACATGTGACCGAGAAACAGCAGCAGCAGCGGCCAGCTCTGCGGGCGCCCACGGCCGGCTCTGCGGGCGCCCACGGCCGGCTCTGCGGGCGCCCACGGCCGGCTCTGCGGGCGCCCACGGCCGGCTCTGCGGGCGCCCACGGCCGGCTCTGCGGGCGCCCACGGCCTGCGCGTGTCGGAGCGCGAGGTTCCGCCTCCGCTTCAGAACACGTGACCGGACTAGGAACCCGGAAGTTGCGCTTCTTTCCTGCCGGCTGACCGTTTTCAGATGCCTCGGTTGGGAGGCTGCTTTCGGGTGACGTCGGACAGGTCACCCGGGCCTCGGTGCTGGTCGGGGCTCCAGGGTCCCAGGCCCGGCAGCGCCGCCCCCGTCCACGCAGGTCAGCAGGGAGCCGTCCCCGCCCAGGCCCGCTGCAGGGGGCTGTCGTGATCGTTTTACCCGGCAGAAATCGTGGCTGCAGTTGAAGGGGTGGGGCGGGGATTATAAGAGACTGAGGGAATGGAGAAGCCAGCGTTGAGCGGCCTCTTCCCTGGCGACTGGTGTGAAGTGCACCAAGTCAGGCCGTCCTTAGTGGTAAGGGAGACACTCGCACCGCAGACCAAGTATCTCCTCCCGCACAGTGAGCTTGCGGGAGGGTCCTCCGTCTCCGTTACACAGAGGGCACGATGGGTTCTCACTTCTCCTCACCCTACCGCTTTCAGCCAGCAGCAGGCTCTGATGTCTGAGCTGAAAAGGTGCTTTTATAACCCACTGTCTGGCTTCAGACCTAGAAATCCCTTCCCTGCCCTCCTCACGGGGTGGTTCTGTTAGTGAGGTCAAGAGGAGTGACATCCTGTACGTTTACCCTCTGACAGGGCTGTCCTCGGAGAACTGACCGCAGCCTCCCTGTGCTGGAGGGGACACTGGGCTTTCTCTCTTGGACACTTCCTTCAGATGAAAGCCAGGGACTGAAGCCCAGGCTTCTCAGTCTAGACACGATGTTTTCCTTAGGACGCAGTGCTAGCTTCTTCATGAAGTTGGAATTCTTAGACGATCTGCTACTTTCGGTGCTGGAGACAGTCTGGGTCGGCTCTACATTTAGTGACATTTAGGCTCAGATCATGAACTCCTTATTACCAAATTCAGACTTAAATTGAAGAAAGTAGGGAAAACCACTAGACCATTCAGGTATGACCTAAATCAAACCCCTTATGATTATACAGTGGAAGTCAGTAATAAATTTAAGGGCCTAGATCTGATAGATAGAGTGCCTGATGAACTATGGAATGAGGTTCGTGACACTGTACAGGAGACAGGGATCAAGACCATCCCCATGGAAAAGATGCAAAAAAAGCAAAATTGCTGTCTGGGGAGGCCTTACAAATAGCTGTGAAAAGAAGAGAAGTGGAAAACAAAGGAGAAAAGGAAAGATACAAGCATCTGAATGCAGAGTTCCAAAGAATAGCAAGAAGAGATAAGAAAGCCTTCTTCACTGATCAATGCAAAGAAATAGAGGAAAACAACAGAATGGGAAGGACTAGAGATCTCTTCAAGAAAATTAGAGATACCAAGGGAACATTTCATGCAAAGATGGGCTCAATAAAGGACAGAAATGGTATGGACCTAACAGAAGCAGAAGATATTAAGAAGAGGTGGCAAGAATACACAGAAGAACTGTACAAAAAAGATCTTCACGACCCAGATAATCAAGGTGGTGTGATCACTCATCTAGAGCCAGACATCCTGGAATGTGAAGTCAAGTGGGCCCTAGAAAGCATCACTACGAACAAAGCTAGTGGAGGTGATGGCATTCCAGTTGAGCTATTTCAAATCCGGAAAGATGATGCTGTGAAAGTGCTGCACTCAATATGCCAGCACATGTGGAAAACTCAGCAGTGGCCACAGGACTGGAAAAGGTCAGTTTTCATTCAAATCCCAAAGAAAGGCAATGCCAAAGAATGCTCAAACTACCGCACAATTGCACTCATCTCACATGCTAGTAAAGTAATGCTCAAAATTCTCCAAGCCAGGCTTCAGCAATACGTGAACCGTGAACTCCCTGATGTTCAAGCTGGTTTCAGAAAAGGCAGAGGAACCAGAGATCAAATTGCCAACATCTGCTGGATCATGGAAAAAGCGAGAGAGTTCCAGAAAAACATCTATTTCTGCTTTATTGACTATGCCAAAGCCTTTGACTGTGTGGATCACAATAAACTGGAAAATTCTGAGAGAGATGGGAATACCAGACCACCTGACCTGCCTCTTGAGAAATCTGTATGCAGGTGAGGAAGCAACAGTTAGAACTGGACATGGAACAACAGACTGGTTCCAAATAGGAAAAGGAGTACGTCAAGGCTGTATATTGTCACCCTGCTTATTTAACTTCCATGCAGAGTACATCATGAGAAACGCTGGACTGGAAGAAGCACAAGCTGGAATCAAGATTGCCGGGAGAAATATCAGTAACCTAAGATATGCAGATGACCCCACCCTTATGGCAGAAAGTGAAGAGGAACTAAAAAGCCTCTTGATGAAAGTGAAAGAGGAGAGTGAAACAGTTGGCTTAAAGCTCAACATTCAGAAAATGAAGATCATGGCATCCGGTCCCATCACTTCATGAAATAGATGGAGAAACAGTAGAAACAGTGTCAGACTTTATTTTGGGGGCTCCAAAATCACTGCAGATGGTGACTGCAGCCATGAAATTAAAAGATGCTTACTCCTTGGAATAAAAGTTATGACCAACCTAGATAGCATATTCAAAAGCAGAGACATTACTTTGCTGACTAAGGTCCGTCTAGTCAAGGCTATGGTTTTTCCTGTGGTCATGTATGGATGTGAGAGTTGGACTGTGAAGAAGGCTGAGCACTGAAGAATTGATGCTTTTGAACTGTGGTGTTGGAGGAGACTCTTGAGAGTCCCTTGGACTGCAAGGAGATCCAACCAGTCCATTCTGAAGGAGATCAACCCTGGGATTTCTTTGGAGGGAATGATGCTGAAGCTGAAGCTCCAGTACTTTGGTCACCTCATGAGAAGAGTTGACTGATTGGAAAAGACTCTGATGCTGGGAGAGATTGGAGGCAGGAGGAGAAGGGGACGACCCAGGATGAGATGGCTGGATGGCATCACTGACTCGATAGATGTGAATCTGAGTGAACTCCGGGAGTTGGTGATGGACAGGGAGGCCTGGCGTGCTGCGATTCATGGGGTCTCGAAGAGTCGGACACGACTGAGCAACTGAACTGAACAGTGACTTTATCCTCGGTCGAGGAGAACGTTTGTGGCAGGTGGGAAAAGGAGACTGTTGTGCTGGGTCTTTGGGGGCCACTGAGGCAAGCAGCCGGCGTCAGCCAAGCTGCTGGCCATCTGCGTGGATGGCTTCCCCACGGATGCGCTGGGGACCAGAGACTGGCTTCGAGATGACGCGCACTGTGCCCTGGCCATGACTTTGCACCAGCTAATGGGCTGCCTGTGTGTCTGACGGAGTGGACAGAGGCCTCCCCAGCCCTTGCAATGCCTCTTATTACTGAGGTCAGTGCTGAAGCTGAACAATCAAAATAGACAGGGAATTAGAACTTGTCCCACTGATTTATTTTCTCAGCAACTTGTGTGTAAAAACGATGATGTCACCATTTGGAATCTGAGTTAATCCAAAGTCAAGGTTATCACCAGCCAACAAAGGTACACGTACATTCAAAGCCATCGTCTTTCCAGTGGTCATGTACAGATGAGAGAGTTGGATCATGAAGAAGGCTGAGTGCTGAAGAATTGATGCTTTTGAACTGTGGTGTTGGAGAAGAGTCTTGAGAGTCCCTTGGACTGCAAGGAGATCCGAACAGTTCATCCTAAAAGAGATCAGTCCTGAATATTCACTGGAAGGACTGATGCTGAAGCTGATGCTCTAATACTTTGGCCACCTGACGCAAATAGCCGACTCATTGGAAAAGACCCTGATGCTAGGAAAGAGTGAGGGCAGGAGGAGAAGGGGGCGAGAGAGAACGAGATGATTGGATGGCATCACCGACTCAATGGACGTGAGTTTGGGCAAGCTCTGGGAGTTGGTGATGGACAGGGGGGCCTGGGGTGCATTCCATGGAGTCACAGACGGAACAGCAACACCACCACCAGCCGGAGTGGGTGGCTGCCTTTTCCCTTAGTCTGTGGATGTCAGTTAAAGCTATCGCACTAGTGATGGCTGACTTTTTCAATGAGCAGCTTGGGTTCAGCTCACTTTCTCTAAGTTGAAAAGCTTGTGTTCCTTTACATTTGACCCCCAAATGGGAGACTAGTTAATCCACGATGTGAAGTACACGTTGTCCCATAAAATAAGACACATTTTTCCTAATACTTTCAAATACAATCTGATAATCTGGTAAATTCTTCCTCCAATGACAAATCTGACTTCAGTTGGTATTAAAGGAAATGAAACGGGAATATTTGGGGGCTGTGTTAGGATAGACTATTATGGATTCTTAGACTGAAGCTGTGGTCTTGCCTAACTTTCTCTCCTGAGCTGGGGTGTCATCAGAGGTTTCAACCTAGAAGCCTTCCTTCGCTAGAGACAGAAAATAAACACCATCATCTCATTCTAACCAGGGTTTTACTGGATGGAGGAGGGTGACATGCAAAAATAATTGGAAGGCTACTCCTTGGACTGCCCAAATGAGTGTTCCATGGAGGAGGATGTTTAATGTGCATCAATTAGGCAATTTCATTCTCTCTGAAATTGGAGGCTTTCAGACCGCTGGAAGCAGCATGAGCAAATGCTGGAATGCAGCAAAGTGCTGTGGGCAGGAAGGAAACGTGCAGGGAAAGAAGGATCGCGGCCTTTGCATCGGAGGCTCCTGCAGTGCGCAAGTGAGGAGGGACAGCGAGCTACAGGGGAACCAGATGTGCGGTGGGAGTGTGGGGCTGGGCCGCGCTGTTCGCGGTTCCTGCGAGCTTATGGGATGACGTGTGTGGCTGGAGGGCTGCGTGGCACCGGGAGCAACCAGAGGACAGGCTGCTGTGGGGGCCGCACCCTGGCACGTCGTGGCCTGTACAGCTGTATGTGAGGAGCCTCTGGACGTAAGAAGCATCCAGGGGAACGGTAAGAAATGCGGTGGAAAACCGTGGGGGACAAGATGAAGAGGAGGCTATGCGGGGGCCTAGAGCGGAAAAGGGAAGAGGTGGGCAAACATGGAGACGCGGAGAGGCGGGAATTCACAGGTAAATGCGCCGCGTGGGGAGGACAGGCACATAAACCCGCGGGCCGGGAGGGGGCGCTTCCGTGTGTCTGCTCCAGGGCTAAGGAAGACCCTGCTGATGAGCTGCCGCTGCCCCTCAGGATGGGGGGACACGGATGTCGCACCAGGAGCCCGGGACGTCGGTTCATTAGGGTGGGGGTCTGCCCACGCTCCCCTGGTGGGATCACGGCCGTCCTTGGGCCGACACCAGCTGCCCCCTGGGGCAGAGCCCTGGTCCCCTCCCTGTGCAGAGACCAGCTCAGGGTTCGCGAGCCCCGACTCTCCCCAGGAACACTCAGGACCCTCACGCCCGCCGTGAACGGTTAGCTGGACGGGTTAGCCTCCCGTCCACGAGCTCCCCGGAAACGTCCTACTTAAACGCGGGGTAGACGCCCCTGGACGCGCAGGAGGGCGGCGCTTCTCCACCAGGGGGGGTGGCCTCCGCGGAGACTCAGAGCAGACATCGACGGAAGGCTGAGGCGAGGCGGTGGCGTGCCCAGGGGAGGTCAGCGCCCTGACTGCCCCTCTGCCGGGCTCCTCCACGGGGCTGCGCCCCGCGAGCTGGCTCTGCGTTCCGGAGGCTTCTGCCCTGTGCCCCTGCCTGCCAGCCAGTGTGTCTGTCCAGCCACGGGAGAGAGCGCCGCAGGCCCTGAGGGCCCTCCGTGGGATTTGGGGAGTGACTCCCCAGCCGCGCAGGCTGGCTCCGGGGCTGCCCCCTCGCAAAGCGACCACGTCGGGGCGGCCCTCCCGAGCGCGTCCTCGGCCACCAAGCGGTGCGCTCGCCGCTCCCGAGGGCCCGCGGAAGGCTGCGTCGGCAGATGCCGGGGCTTCCCCCGGCGGAGGCGGCTGCCGTCTTCTCCCGCGTCGTCCGCAGCCACCCGTGGAGTGCAGAGCCTGGGGTGGGCGGCATGTCCTCACTCAGCACCCCCACCGGGCCCGGGTGCTCCGCTCGGGGCCTTCTTGCCCTCTGGCTGTTTGGACAATGTCAGCAGGCCCAGCAGCCTCCGGGACCACTGCACCATCCATCCTGAAGTGCAGCCCCCACGGGACCCTGGAGAGGACCGGGTGCCACGGCTCCAGCAGGGAAAGGGCAGGGTCACCCCAGAAACCTCAGGGCCAGCCGCCCCTGCTTGGTTCTCACCCTTCCACCCGCGCTCAGCCCGGAGACCTGGCGGGCCGGCCCGGGGGCAGCGGCTGCAGGAGCCTGGAGCCCCTTTGTTCCTGCTGCCCTGAAGGCTTGCTGGGAAACCTCCAGCGACCCCCCCAGGGGCTTTTCTCCGCTGCTCTCGTTCTGTTGAAGCGTGACACTCAAAGCAGAGATGGAGCAGGGATCACAGGTGCTGTCACCCCTGTCAACCAGGGTGTGACAGCTCCATCTTGCTAAATTGCCGCTAATCTGCCGGGAGCTCGCCATCCGCAGCCTGCATCGCGCTGTTTGCTCACATTCGGTGAACGCTTGAAATTTCCCTTTCCGAGGTGTCACTGTTTGCCATTTAGCGGGTAAGGAGAGCCGTGAGAGCTGCTTCAAGCACACGGATTTGGGAAGCTGGGAAAAGCTGATTAGCTATTCAGGGAGAATAATCTTATTGAGAGTAGTAAGAGCTGGATAAAGAATGCTCTTCCCTTCCCGGGAACAATCTTCTAATTATGTTGTCAAGCTTGCTGTTGAGTTCTTTCCCTATGCCATTAAGAAACCGTTTTCTATGTTAAGAAAGAGATTTCCAGATTGTGATGCTGTTTGCTGATTTTATTTTATTTTTTTGTTTAAAGAATCTGTATGTATTGAACCAAACATTAAAAAATGATTCATGTGCAGCCTAATTATTGGAGACGAGGTTTGGGGACATGGGAAGGAAGTGAGAGGAGGGGTGGTGGGACCAGGGGCCGGGGGTTAGGATCCCAGTCGATGTGACGAGCGCAGTTGCTCTTCCTTGGTGGCTGAAAGGGTCAGGAGCAGCGGCAGCAGGCGCCCCTCTAGGTTTTGGGTGAAACAGACATTCCTGGGCGATGGATGCTGCTGAGAAGGAGAACTGAGCCGTCTGACCTGTGCACAGACAGCCTCCTGACACCCACTCTCGCTGCCTGAAGGGAGAACTGAGGCAGCCAGGAGGGGGTGCCCGCCCCGACAGCCTGCAGACCCCCCCACGGGGGCTCCCCGCTCTGATCTCAGACCCACTTCCGGCTGGAGAGTCAGGGCCAAGGGAGCAAGCTGCACACCCTCTCTGCTAGTCCTCTGCTTGTGGCCGGCAGTCTCCACGCCATCTGCATGCATGCTCCGTCCCTAAGTCGAGTCCAACTCTGCGACCCCAAGGACTAGGCCACCAGGCTTCTCTGTCCTTGGGGTTTCCCAGGCAAGAACACTGGCTGCCATTTCCTTCTCGGATATAAAACGCTGAGAGACGTGCATACTGATCTTAGATATTTTGTGAAAAATAGAAGAGAAAAACTAGAGACGGTGATGTTTAGTCATTTATAAGAATTTATTTCTTTCCAGTCATTTTTTTCTTCATTTATAGGTAACGCCATCTGGTTGTTTAGTCGCTCAGTCGTGTCTGACTCTCTGCAAACCCGTGGACTGTAGCCCGCCAGGCTCCTCTGTCCATGGGGTTCTCCAGGCAAAATACTGGAGTGGGTTGCCATTCCCTCCTTCAGAGGATCTTCCCGACCCAGGGATCGAACCTACATCTCCTGTATTGACAGGTGGATTCTTCACCTCTGAGCTGCCAGGGAAGCCCATAACACTGTCTGCAAGTGCAACTCACTCAGTCATGTCTGACTCTTTGTCACACCATGGTCTGGAGTGACCCCGTGGACTGTAGCCCACCAGGCTCCTCTGTCCATGGAATTCTCCAGGCAAAATACTGGAGCAGGTTGCCATTCCCTCCTTCAGAGGATCTTCCCGACCCAGGGATCAAACCCATTTGTCCCACATTGCAGGCAGATTCTTTACCGCCTGAGTCACTAGGAAAGCCCAAGAACAAGGAGTGGGCGGTCTATCCATTCCCCAGCAGACCTTCCTGACCCAGGAATCAAACCGGCGTCTCTTACATTGCAAGCAGATTCTTTATCAGCTGAGCTACCAGGGATGCCCCATAACACTGTCTCAGTTCAGTTCAGTCCAGTTGCTCAGTCGTGTCTGACTCTGTGACCACATGGACTGCTACATACCAGGCTTCCCTATCCATCACCAACTCTTGGAGCTTGCTCAAACTCATGTACGTCAAGTCGGTGATGCCATCCAACCATCTCATCCTCTGTCATCCCCTTCTCCTCCTGCCTTTGATCTTTCTCAGCATCAGGGTCTTTTCCAAGGAGTCAGTTCTTCCCAACAGGTGGCCAAAGTATTGGAGCTTCAGCTTTAGCATCAGTCCTTCCAATGAATATTCAGGACTGCTCTCCTTTAGGATGGACTGGTTGGATCTCCTTGCACTCTAAGGGACTCTCAAGAGTCTTCTCCAACAACACAGTTCAAAAGCATTAATCCTTCGGCATTCAGCTTTCTTTATAGTCCAACTCTCAGATCCATATACGAATACTGGAAAAACCATAGCTTTGACTAAATGGACCTTTGTTGGCAAAGTAATGTCTCTGCTTTTTAATATGCTGTCTAGGTTGGTCACAGTTTTTCTTCCAAGGAGCAAGCATCTTTTAATTTCATGGCTGCAGTCACCATCTGCAGTGATTTTGGAGCCCGAGAAAATAAAGTCTCTCAGTTTCCATTGTTTCCCCATCTATTTGCCATGAAGTGATGGGACCAGATGCCATGATCTTAGTTTTCTGAATGTTGAGTTTTAAGCCAACTTTTTCGCTCTCCTCTTTCACTTTCATCAGGAGGCTCTTTAGCTCCTCTTCACTTTCTGCCATAAGGGTGGTGCCACATGCATATCTGAGGTTACTGATATTTCTCCTGGAAATCTTGATTCCAGCTTGTGCTTCATCCAGCCCAGCATTTCTGATGATGTATTCTGCATATAAGTTAAATAAGCAGGGTGACAATATACAGCTTTGAAGTACTCCTTTCCCAATTGGGAATCAGTCCGTCTTTCCATGTCCATCTCTAACTATTGCTTTTTGACCTGTGTACAGATTTCTCAGGAGGCAGGTCAGGTGGTCTGGGACTCCCATCTCTTTAAAAATTTTCCACAGTTTGTTGTGATCCATAAAGTCAAAGGCTTTGACATAGTCAATAAAGCAGTAGCCGTTTTTCTGGAACTCTCTTGCTTTTTCGATGATCCAACGGATGTTGGTAATTTGATCTCTGCTTCCTCTGCCTTTTCTAAATCCAGCCTGAACATCTGGAAGTTCACAGTTCACGTACTGTTGAAGCCTGGCTTGGAGAATTTTGAGCATTACTTGGCTAGCATGTGAGATGAGTGCCATTGTGTGGTAGTTTGAACATTCTTTGGCATTGCCTTTCTTTAGCAATGTCTACTGTCTGCTACCCGCTAATTTAAATAATAGACAGCGTGGAGCTTTGTTTCAACCTCTGTGTGAACCAGGGCACAGAGAGTGGGCTTCAGAAGATTTTACTATAACAAAGCCCATCAGAGGAGTGAACACGGAAACCGACCCTGTGTGCCCCTCGCAGGGACAGACTGCATTTCTGGGGCACCCTCACCGGTGGACCCACACTCACTCTTTGGGACCCTGCCTCCCTTTTTTTCAATACAGTCGGGTTTAGGATTGATTCTGGCAAATCCTACAGTGAGACGGTTTGGAATTAGTATGCTGGGGCCTGTGTTACAACACCTCCTGACGTATCTATAGGAGCAGGAAGTGACTGAAGACGCTAATGCTGTCTTTGAGCATACATATTTTGCACTAGTCAATACTTATAAAAGGCAAATTTCTTAAAGAGCAATTTGTGGGTAAAAAAGTGTATGAATTTTTGATAGGAAATTGCCAAATTTCTCTCCATAGAGTTTATCCCACTTTGGCAATTCAGGAGACCCTGGTTCGATTCCTGGGTCGGGAAGGTCTGCTGGAGAAGGGATAGGCCACCCACTCCAGTCTTCTTGGGCTTCCCTTGTGGCCCAGCTGGTAAAGAATCTGCCTGCAATGCGGGAGATATGAGTTCGATTCCTGGTTTGGGAAGATCCCCTGGAGAAGGGAACAGCTACCCACTCCAGTATTCTGGCCTGGAGAATTCCATGGACTGTATGGAATCGCGACCATGGGGTCACAAAGAGTCAGACCCGACTGAGTGACTTTTACTTTCACGTTTGATCTTTGACAACCTGAGAGGGAAACAGTGGCATCTCACTATAGTTTTAATTTACATTTTTCTTTATATGAGGAAAGTTAGGAGTCTTATGTGCAAGAGGCATTTGTATTTCATTCTCTGTGTTCTGTCTGCTCTATTTCTGCCATTAATTTTGCTAGAGGGCTGGTCTTTTGCTTATTGACTTTAGAAGTTCTTTATCCACTAGACAAATTAGCACCTTATGATGTGAGTTCAAATATTTTGATCCACTTAGTCATTTGTCTTTTCTCTTTGTTCCTATTCCTTTTTGTGATTCAAAACTTTTTTCAAAATTTTTTATGTAAGGTGCGGCAAAGATTTCTTAAGCATGACACGAAAAGCATGATCTATAAAGGAAAAAAAAAAGATAAATTGAACATAATCAAAATTAAGAGCACCTGTTCTTCTAAGGATACTTTAAGACAATGAAAAGACAAGTCACCAACTGGGAGGAAACATTTGCAAATCATGTATCTGATAAAGGACTTGCATCCAGAATATAGAAGAAACCTCTAGGACTCAGTAACAAACAGACACGAACCCAGTTTAAAAAATGGGCAAAGATGTGAATAGACATTTCACCAAGGAAGAGACACGAACAGCCAATGAGTGCGCGAGAAGACTGCAGCACTGTGAACCATGGAGAGAGGCCTCTTCTCCAAGGAAATGTAAACGTTACGAGCTAAGCCGCCTTGCAGAAATCTAAAGATGAGATGGTTCCATTGGAGAAGTAGCAGAACAGTCACACCTTTTTAAAAAATTGTTGCAGTATAGTTGATTTACAATATTATATTATTCTCAGGTGTACAGCATGGTGATTCAGTATTTGTACAAATCATACTCCAGTAAAAGTTATTACAAGATAATGGCTATGATCCCCGTGTCATAGAATACAACCTTGTTTCTTACCTACTGTGGACATAGTCATTTTTATCTCTTAATCCCATACCCCTGGTTGGACCCTCCCCACTTCTTTCTTCCAGAATCCGCCTGCAATGCAGGAGACCTGGGTTCAATCCCTGGATGGGGACGATCCCCTGAAGAAGGGAAAGGCTACCCACTCCAGTGTTCTGGCCTGGAGAATTTCATGGAACGTACAGTCCGTGGGGTCACAAAGAGTCAGACACGACTTTAACTAGGCTGAAGAGGAGGCAATGGCAACCCACTTTAGTTTTCTTGCCTGGAAAATCTCATGCAGAGAGGATCCTGGCGAGGTACAGTCCATGGGGTGGCAAAGAGTCAGACACAACTGCGCCGCTCTCCCTTCTTCCGCTTAGTAACCACTGGTTTGCTTTCTGTATCCGTGTTTTCTGTTTTGCATAGACAATTGTTTGTGTTATGTTTTGGATTCCACAGATAAGTGCTCATACGGTGTTTGTGTCTGGTTTTGCTAAGCATGTACTATTCTCTCGGCCCGTCCATGTTGCTGCAGACGGCAACACGCATGCTTCGTACGGCTGAGTGTTTGTTCCGTCGCGTGAGTGCCCCACGTTCTCTTTATCCGTTCGTCTGCTGACGGGCACTCAGGCTTCTTTCGTACCTTGGCGATTGTGAGCAGAGTGGCTGTAAACGCTGGGGTGCGTGTATCTCTGTGAGTGAGTGTCTTCATTTTTTCCAAATGTACACCAGTAGTGGAATTGGTGGGTCACATGGTAACTCTATTTTTAGTTTTTAAAGCTTTTTTTCTGTTCTCCATAGTGACTGCACCCACTCACATTCCCAGCAACTGTGGAGAAGCCCTTTCTCCACGCCCTCTCAGCACTTGCTATTGTGGGCTTTCGATGATGGCTGTTCTGACCGGTGTGAGGTGATCCCTCATTTTAATTTTGATTTGCATCTCTCTAATCAGAAGCGATCCTGAGCATCCTCCCATGTGCCTGTTGGCCATCTGCACGTCTCCTTTGGAGAAATGTCTGTGCAGGTCTTCGGCCTATTTTGGGGGTGGGTTGTTGGTTTAATCGCACATCAGGCTTGGTCTTAGGGCCCAGTCCTTTGCTTACTGACCCGGACACCGAGCCCCTTACTCAACCTCTGAGTCTCAGCTGCTGCGCAGACCTCACACAGTTCTCTCCCGCTGGCGGGCAGCCTGCTGGGGCATACAGACACCTACCAGGGTCTGGGCGAGAGTGGCTACTCTTCTGCTGCTGGGCACCAGGACACAGGAGGGCCCCCTCCCCGCCCCCTCCCGAGGCTGTGCCGAGCCATCCGGGCATCCCGTCCACACTGTCTGTTTGAAGCCGTGCGGCCGGGCTGGCGGGTGATAAAACTCACATCAGGCCCGATGGACAGGCCACAGGGCCTGTCCCCTGGGCCCTGACATCCTGTTTATTATGAAGGAGCAGCTGCCCATGGTGGCTAAGGCTCAGCCAGGCCGCACCGCAGAGGGGGTCCCCTGCTGTGCAGGTGAGGAAACGGGGCGTGGTGGAGTCGGGATTTGAACCCCGGCGCTTGCCCTGCAGGGCTGGCACCCTCAGACACTCCTGCCCACCATCACTGTTTGAAGCAGGGGGCGTGAGGCCAAGGCTGCACGGGCCCCGGCTTCTGACCTTGGGGGTGGTTCCTGGGTGGTTCCGGTTTCCACCCGCGGGGTCGCCGCCCTCCTCGGGAGCCCTCCAGGCTCCATTCCAGTGAAGACGGCACTGGGTCCCGCGGCTCACAGCCGTCACCGCCTGGCCCGGGGTGTTCCCCTGCAAGCGGGCCGGCGGGCTTTGCAGATTCGGGCCTCCTGGTGGAGGAGTCTCCATGAGCTCCAGCCACCCCGGCCCTCCGCCCTCTCCCCCTAGGCCTCCCCCTGGGCCTCCCCCTGGGCCTCCCCCCAGCCCCCGAATCACAGAGACTACCCTCGTCATCCATGCCCCAGGAACCAGGCGGGAGCACTGGCTCCGCTTGGCCCTGCTTCCTGCGTTTCCCCTCCTGGGTCCAGCACGAGAGACCCCTAGGGCGGTCGGTCTACGCAGGCCTCCCAGAGCAGGGCTCAGAGAAGGACCTGCGGTCACCAGTGGGGAGACACCTGCTCGCTGCAGGGGTGCAGGAGGCTGCAGTGTCCTGCCAGTGACGGACAGTGACGAGCCAGCCCTCCCGTGGGGAGGAGGGCAGCTGTGGGTGCGGAGGTGCTTTCCCTGCCTGCCCGGGACTAAGGCCGCCGAGAGGAGGGACGCAGTGGCTGTGGACAGAACAGAGGCATCCTCACCCGAGGGGCCCGGGCACAGGGTCTCCTAGAGCAGTAGCCGGCTCCCGTGGCTGCATCTGCAGCGACTGCAGAGGGCACCCCACGCTTGAGTCTTCCGAGGGCCCCGCGTGAGAAAGCACATGAGAGCCGGGCTCGCCTGGCAGGGGGACCCTCCGCTGGAGGTGGCAGATAATTGTCCGGAGGGACCACAGGATGCGGGCTGTTGCCTCCTGGCTGTCTGAACCCCACAGGCACTTTGTGGGCAGGCTCAGTGGCCTTAGGTGCTTGGGGTTCACCCACCAATGGGGGGCGATTGTGCCGGAGAGCGTCGTGCTCCCACACGAGTGTTCCAGGACCAAGAGTGCGTCCTTGTGGAGTGGTTCTGGAGACCCTGTGTGCTGGGAGCCGGGGAGGGACACGCTGATGCCCAGAGGGGCAGATGCGCGCCCCAGGGTGCCCTCCAGCCAGTGCCCCGGGCCCCCACACTGCACCCGTGGCTGGTCGCAACACTTCCGTGTGGGCGAGTTTGCACCTCTTGTGCTAAAACGCCAGCTCCAAGGGGGCAGGGAGTCTCGTGGGCTCCCCTGGAGCCCCAAAGAGTCGCTGGTGTGTGCTGGGGGCTTAATCCAGAGGGTGGGATGAGCTCCAAGAACACCCCCCGACACCCTGCTCTACTTCACATGGTCGGTGTTGTGCGTGAGGAGCAGCTGGGACCGCCGGCCTGTCGGGCCGTGTCTGGGCTCACATTCATGGACTGTGTCTCAGGTCTTCAGCATGCAATTAGAGTCAGAAGTGCCTTTTCACTGAGGTACCTAATGATTCATGCTGAGAATGTAATTAAAATATCGCGGTAGTTTAAAAATAATGCTCTATTAGGATAATACACCAAAATGGCTAATTCAGACTGAGTGCCTCCTGCTTTGATGACATGATGGGGAGCACGGTATATGAAGCGCTTTCATCTAAAGCGTGACAGTCTACACAAACACATCGCGATAATGCGCATCGGATTCTGGGTGGGTGACATTTCAAACTCTCCGCGTGGTCCAGACACGGCCGGGGGCAGCGTCTGGAGTTCAGGCCGGTGTTTTGAAGTCCCGGCATCCAGACGAGCAGAGGCTCCTGTAAATATCATCTCTGCTCAGCTTACCCAAAGACGAGCTGGACACCCGCCCGGCGACCTTTAACCTCTGTCCTTTTCACGTTAACACGGGTTGGAATTCTGAAGCCTGAGCGAGGCTCAGAGGCTGTGCTGCTGGCTGGGGACGGGTCTCAGGGACCCTCCAGTGCAGGAACCTCAGAGCTGCTGCTGAGGAAGGGGGATGGGCTGTGCAGGGGTGTTGGCACCCAGGCCCCCCTCCTTGGTCCCTCACTGAGCGGCCAGGGCAGCCCCGGGAACCAAGGTTCTGATTGCTTCTCTACTTCTTCTGGGTCTTATTTATTTATTTATTGAAGTATAGTTGATTCACAGTGTGTTAATTTCTGCTAACTTTGATGACTAAGGTCCGTCTAGTCAAGGCTATGGTTTTTCCTGTGGTCATGTATGGATGTGAGAGTTGGACTGTGAAGAAGGCTGAGCGCTGAAGAATTGATGCTTTTGAACTGTGATGCTGGAGAAGACTCTTGAGAGTCCCTTGGACTGCATGGAGATCCAACCAGTCCATTCTGAAGGAGATCAACCCTGGGATTTCTTTGGAAGGAATGATGCTAAAGCTGAAACTCCAGTACTTTGGCCACCTCATGCAAAGAGTTGACTCATTGGAAAAGACTCTGATGCTGGGAGGGATTGGGGGCAGGAGGAGAAGGGGAAGACCGAGGATGACATGGCTGGATGGCATCACTGACTCGATGGATGTGAATCTGAGTGAACTCTGGGAGTTGATGATGGACAGGGAGGCCTGGCGTGCATCGATTCATGGGGTCACAAGGAGTCGGACAGGACTGAGCGACTGAACTGAACTGAACTGAACTGAATTTCTGTTGTACAGCAGAGTGGCTCGGTTATCAACATATATGCATTCTTTTTCAAAAAATTCTTTTCCATCATGGTGTATCCCAGGATGTTGGATATATTTCCCTGCATACAATTAGCACTAACTAGACTCCTGATGCAAAGAGCCAGTTCATTGGAAAAGACCCTGATGCTGGGAAAGATTGAGGGCAGGAGGAGAAGAGGGCGACAGAGGATGAGATGGTTGGATGGCATCACCAACTAGATGGACATGAGTTTGAGCAGACTCCGGGAATTGGTGAAGGACAGGGAAGCCTGATGTGCTGCAGTCCACGGGGTCGCAAAGAGTCGGACGGGACTTGTTGGCTGAACAGCAAGGAGGGTCCTGACGCTTACTGAGAGCTTCCCGTAACCAGCCTGCAAACTCAGCTCCCTCAGACTCGCCCAGCGGCTGTGTGAAGGCACAGGTCGCTTAGCTGCGGGAGTCTCTGATTCGGGGGTCCCCATCGCTCACGGGCTTCCCCGGTGATGCCCAAGCTTCCAGTCTGGCCACTGTGGGGCCACCAGCAACGTGTCACACCAATGAATGCTCCCGGGGCTCAGGGTAGTCACGGTGACCCCTTTGTGTTAACAAAAGATAAAACAGAATTAAATCCAAGGAAGTGCAAAAGGCACAGAGCCGGTAAGAGTCTGCTCCGTTGCACACAGTGTGACCGCGGGCCAGTGAGCAGCGGGACTAACACAGACCGAAACTGCTTCCCGGGCAGGAACCGCCACCTGCAACCTCCCGGGGCTGCCCAGCCGCGCACACAAAGCACCGCGGACCAGGCGGCTTAGTGCAGAAGCGGATCGCCTCGTGCAGCCCAGGGTCGGGGTCCGCAGGGCTGGCTCCTCGTGAGGCTACGCCTGGCCCCCCAAAGAGCTGCAGCTGGGGGCAGCCTTGGCTTGTGGACGTGGCCCCTCAACCTCTGCCTCCATAGCAGCCCCTTCTGCGGGAGTCCACCTCAGCGTCTCTTCTCCGGACGCCACTGGTCGGCATGGGAGCCCCCTGTCTACACCCGCCAACCCGCCCCAAGTGAGTCCCCTACGCACAGACGAGTTCTGCTCCCAGAGCACGCTCGTAAGTCCAACAGAGAGTCCAGGTACCCGACTAAGCGTCAGCTGTGGAGCACTGCACTGTAGTGGCTTTGTGATGCTTTTCACGCTAACAGTGCAGGAAAAACAAGTGCAGATAGAAACCGGTTTTCATCTTCCAGGACAGCGCCCGGAAAAGCACAGTAGTCCAGGACAACAGCTGGCACACGGGCTGGCACCAAGCGGGCGGGCAGGGAGAGTGCCTGACGGCAGCGGGGAGAGGAGGTGCGGGGGGGAGGGAGGGGGCAGAGCGGCAGGGGCGTCGCGAGGGGAGGTGGAGGGCCGGCCGAGAGGCCTCCTGCCTGGCGCTAATGGAACACACCGTCGCACGCCTGAAGTTTGCAAGTTGGAGGTGCTTACGTAGGGGACTTACTGTATCTCCAAATAAGGTCACATCCCAGGGTTTGGGGCGGGGTTAGGACCGCAGGACCTCTGTGCAGAGACACAGCTCATCACAGGGGACACGCCTGGTCAGGGTGCACAGCCACTGCCCGGCGGCCTCCCGGGAAGGCGTGCAGGGCCGCTGGGCCAGGAAGAGCCCCTGCCCGCTCCCAGCTGCTCCCTGGTGCGTCCCACAGGCTGAGCGGCCTGAAGCCACAGCCGAGGGCGCCTGGGCACGTGGTCCCCTGGGTGGAGTGGTGCCAGGCCCGGGCCTGGCAGAGGCACAAGAGGCCCCCCAACTTCGGTGTTGGTCAGCCTCAGGCTGAGCGTGACGACACTTTTCCCCCAGGCGTGCCCCTGAGCAGGGCTGGGCATCCTCAGCCATCGCCCCAGTCACGTCCCCCCAAGAGTCAGAGCTGGGGGCCCACCGCCTCCGCCGACCACGGCCACTCCTGGCGCTTCAGGCAGGATGTGTGGGTGGAACTGGAAGTGATGGTCATTGGTCATAGCACGCCACGGTGCAGACGCCTCGCGCGGGAAGGACACAGCGGGCCGAGAGGTGACTGTGGTGTCTCCCCGTCCACGCGACCGCCCTGCAGGCGCCTCGCTCTACGTTTCTTCTCCCTGAGGACTCGGGTCAGCCCCGCCGGCTTCCTCCCAAATGCCACCCGTTTACCTGGCAGCTCAGCGTCTCAGGAGACGCAGGAACCAAGGTGGCCTGAGCATTTCTGCAAAGAGCCCGTGCCCAGGGCCACCAGGCCATCTGTGGGCCTGCGTGGCAGCCTCCGCATTACACGCGGCTCCGCTCAGCAGTGGACGCAGGGGGCCCAGCACCTCTGCTCCACGGACGGGAGGGCTCCCTCGTGACTTTATTTTCCTGCCTTGTTTGGGGAGCAGGGTTCCTGCTCTTGCCTTGGGTTTGTTTTGAAGATGAATGTAGAAAGAAGGAGAAAGCAGAGGTCAGAGAAGGCGGGGCAGGCCAGCCGTCCCACCAGGCGGACCGCGGTGAGACTTATAAATAATGCACCTCGTCCTCCGAGAAACCTGCTCTTCTCGAAGTGAGAAGTGAATTCACGGGCACCCTGAGTGCAGGCAGGGCTGTTTTAGAGTGAGCTCTCGGGGTCCCTGCAGACTGCAGCCTTTCATTGGCGTGGACACCCACATGGCACTGAAGAGCTTTCAGTGGAATGAGGGGACCTCGTCTGCCATCCTCCACCGTTTCCACACAGGAGCCGGCTCTCCTGACCAGCACCTTCCCTCCCTGGGAGAAGCATTGCTCGCAGGCGGGAGCGGGCTGCAGCCACGGCTCCTGTGGACCGTCCCTCGAGGGGGGAGGCAGGGGTCTTCAGTCCCTCGGGGGGAGGCAGGGGTCCTCTGTCCCTCGAGGGAGGAGGCAGGGGTCTTCAGTCCCTCGGGGGGAGGCAGGGGTCTTCTGTCCCTCGAGGGGGGAGGCAGGGGTCTTCAGTCCCTCGGGGGGAGGCAGGGGTCTTCTTCTGTCCCTCAAGAGGGGAGGCAGGGGTCTCCTGGACCCAGGTTCCCTGCAGGGATGGTGTTCAGGTACGATGGGGCTGGCAGAGGCCGGGAGCAGGTGACCAGGTCCTGAACCCCCACCCGTGACCCCTGCTCGCCCTCGGAGCCTGTCCACTCACCCTCTGCCCCTCTCCCAGACAGGACCTGGGCAGGTGCACATGGGCAGTGGCTTGGAGCCGCCCGTGGGCTCCAGTGTGACAGCCACGCTGTCTCTACCCTCAGCACTGTCGAGACGTCAGCGCCAGGCACTTCCTGTCAGAGCAGCTGGTTCCCAAGCCAGGGATGCGGCTCCTGGTACCTGTATTTTATGGGGGAAAACCAGAGCTCAGAATCTTCAACTGATCTGCTAGGGTCACAGACACGTCTAGTGAGTGAGTGAGTGAAAGTCGCTCAGTCGTGTCCGAGTCTTTGCGACCCCATGGATGATACTGTCCATGGGTTTCTCCAGGCCAGGTGACTGACCCGGGCTGGGTAGCCTTTCCCTTCTCCAGGAGACGTCCAGAGCCAACAGGAAATTCAGGTCAGCCTAGGACCGAAGACGGGGTCCAGCCCTCAGGAGAGCCCAGATCAGCTGCCTCCCGGGGGAGATGACCCGGCCCCTCTGCGGCGGGCGGGGGAGGCTCCAGCCTGGAGGGCACACCCGCCCCCCCCTTCCCTCACCCCTGTTTGCCGACGCTCTGGGCCCTTTGTGGATGACAACAGGACGAAGGAGGCGTGTTCTAATATTTACTCTGCTTCTTGCCTAAGGCTTGTTGCTGCTTGCTCTCAGTTCAAACAGCAGGTGAATCAGAAGGCTGAGACTTCTCTTAGAAAGACCCATCTTTGACATGTAACCCTTTGTTCTTCTCCCGTGGACCATGGGGCCATCCAGAAGGAAGGTCGGCTGGGCCTCGGGAGGCATATGCGCCACCCTGACCCGAGGGCATGAGTCAACAAGGAATCCCACTTGCCGATTGTTCTTCTCTCAAAGCTGAGCTGCAGCTGGGAAAACACGGACACACGTAAGCCCGCCTGCCCAGCAACGGCCTCCTGCAAGACCGTTCACCTGCCCCCGCGCCGCTGACAGCACCCCTCACGCACGTGTGTCCCCGGGCGTGCCAGGGGCCCTGCTCGCCGTGCCGGTCCTTCCAGCCACCTTAGGAGGCCGATCCTGCCACTGTCCCATCTCACGGACCAGGAAGGGGGCCAGCTCCCTTGCCCCCGTGGCGGGTCCCAGGCCGCCAGGCTCCTCGCTGCGGTCAGCTGCGGAAGCCCCAGCCACATCTCACCAGAGACAGCAGCGGAAGAGTGAAGGCTGACCCGCCTGGTGAGCCGCTGTCCACGCACGCGAGCAATCCCTGCCGAGGGCCTCATCCTGCCAGCATGGTGCCCTCTCCGGGGGCCTCATGGGAACAAAGCGGGCTGTCTCCCTAACTCCGCAGGAAACTCCCCTCCTGATACGCTGCACACTCCTCTCTCCCCCTGGAAGGCCAGTGTTAGCTCCCAGCCTGCTCCGGCCCGGGTCAGTCACCTTCATCCGAAGCCATTCTTTCGTTCACACGTGTCAGAAGATGACTCCCTGGTGCCTCCAGCCGGTCAGAGATGGAGGCGCAGGTCTGCGCTGGGCCTGCGAGCCCGTTGCCAGACCCCCTTTGTGACAGCGCCCCTTAGAACACACTGTCCGTCGTTTTCTGAGTGAATGCCCTTCTTCAGCGGGGCCCATGCTCCACTGCAGGTCAGCTGGGTATTTTCAGCCTGAAATCAGTATTTGCTGCAGGAAAGAACTTGGGAGGCTGGACGGCCCTGGACGGGAGGGGCGTGGCCGTGGGCGTCTGACCCCGGGCCTGGCTCTGTCGCAGCCCCTGTGACCCCACGGCGTCTCCCCCTCCACAGATGGGTCTGTCCCCACGGGCCCAGAACCGTGGGGGCGGCCTCGGGTCTTCTCTGCATCCCGGGGACCCTGCACAGAGGGCTCTGGGGCCCCCACAGTGGACGGAAGGGCTGCTCCTCATCCGTCACCAGAAAGGTTTCCTTTCGGGGGCGACTCAGCTGCTCGCCTCGCCAGGAGCACAGGGCAGGCCGGGAGGCCACGGCAGGATCACCCAGCTCAGCAGGGGGCGGGGAGGCGCTGAGCCCCGGAGGCTGACAGGAGCCCGAGCCCCCGGGGTGAGGGTGGCAGGCCCTCCCCGCAGGCCCAGGGGGGCACCCTGCATGTCCCCAGCCCGCCCCGGGCCCCAGCGGCTGACACATGGAGGAGCAGGGCGTCGGGGGGGGCCGGGATGAGGAGCCACCGTGTTTCCAGTTCTGCTCTTCCTCCCGAGGAAGACAGTCGTAGCAGGATTAATGACTGTGATGAGAAATACGCTTCGAGATTAGGGGTGGCGTGTCTTTCCTCATCAATTCCCATTCTTTGGGTCATTAAACCTTGACGTTTTAAATGAAACGGCGCTCGCTGGACTGGAGCTGGGCCTCGGGGACGCGGCGTCAGGGAGGTGCCCAGGTCCCTCCAGGGAGGTGGGACGAGCACGCCCTGCTCCGGCCTGCGCGTGGGGGGCGTGGCGTGCTGCAATGGCCCGCTGCCCCTGCCCCTTCCGGCCCGGTCTCCGGCCGTGTCCCCAGCCCCTGCTGTGCCCCCTGTGCCCCTGGAAGGAGCGTCTCGAGGGGCCACCAGGGCAGGAGAGCGTGTGGTCCCCACCGAGGGTGCTCTGGGCCTCTTGCTGACCACAGCCTGAGTGAGATGCTCTGTGAAGCCAGTGACCAGTCATGCCCAGTGCTGCCCACATGTGGGCACGGCCGCATCCGGTCTGGAAGATCATGCCCAAGGTCAATACCAAAGCCAAGGCTTTCTGGCCAATCCACCATTTTCCCACCTCAGCCACTCCCTGGCAAGCCACCTGGGCTTCCCTCCCGCACCCGCCGATAGGCGCAGGGAGGCAGTGGTCGGCCACAAAGGCAATTCTCTGTCCTCGTGGGGTTGCAGCCCAGAGGTCACACGTCTCAGATGTCGGCACAAACTGCGACCCACAGATGCCTGTGGCTGAGCACCCTCACTCCCAAACCCCGCTGTCCCAGTTTCCAGGGAGAATTCCCTGAGGAGTGTTACTGAAGAGGATACGCGCACGTGTGCACGCGTGCGAAGCTGCTCAGTCCTGTCTGCCTCGTGCAACTCCACGAGCTGTTTCCCCTCAGGCTCCCCGTCCATGGACTCCCCAGACGGAAATACTGGAGTGGGCTGCCATGTCCTTCTCCGGGGATCTTCTCAACCCAGGGACTGAGCCCAGGCTGTCTGTATTGCAGTCAGACTCTTTACTGTCTGAGCCACCAGGGGAGCCGATGATGGGGATAAAGGCCCTCAGATTTGCGCTTTTAAAAGGCTGTCTGCCAGTTGAGAAGGGGTCGGAGGTTGAAGGTCAGCAGGCAGATTCAGGCCCAAGTGGGATGGTGCGAAAGCTGGGGTGGGGTGGGGTGACAAGCCCTTCTCTGGACGAAGGGGCTGGGGGCACCTACATTCCACACCGGGTCCACGGGAGCTGCACCGGCCCCGCCAGCCACCCCTCACTCACCTCTTCCTGCACGCTCAGTAACGGAAGGCTGATCGGGGACTCTGATTCCACCAAATCCCAAGCAGCTCGGCCAGCAGCCAGGACCCTGTGGGGCCCCAGCTGCCCCCGACACCCCTCTCGACTGGCACGTGGTTTGGCTGGCACGCTCTTGCTGCTGGAATTGGAGGGTGGATGACAGGCCCAAGAGGGTGGGTCCCCCTGGGGGACTCAGGCCGTTGAGCCCGCAGTGTCCTGGGAGCCAGGTCATCTGACTGCAGCACCCCCGACTCACCCTTGCAAT
Source organism: Capra hircus (assembly GCF_001704415.2). NCBI lineage: Eukaryota > Metazoa > Chordata > Mammalia > Artiodactyla > Bovidae > Capra > Capra hircus. Next base: position 438,257 of record NC_030819.1, on the reverse strand, counting down.
CTCCGTCCATCCTGGAATCAAGGTCCCAAGCCCACGTCGGGTCAGGAGCTGAGGGGGCAGAGTTCAAGGGCAGGGCTGGGCGCCCAAGAGAAGGGGCATGTTGAGAGGTGCAGCCACCTCAGCACGCAAGGTCCTGCCTTTGTTCTCAGAGCCGGAAGCTCTCTGCCACACTCAGAGCAGCGTGCTCTCCTGCGAGGAGGAGGGTTGTTCCCCTGGTGCGGCCTCTGATGGGAAATGCCCGGGAGATACCTTGGCTCTCCACGGTCACGGACACTTCCGGGGACCCAAGTTTACAAAAGCAAAGACAGACTGGAGAAGCTTCTGCAAATACGTGTGAAAATGAAACTCCCATCCATCGGCGGTGAAGGGGATTTCTTGGCGTGGATGGTTCCATTTGCTCTGAGCCAGCCCACCGTCACACAAAGCGAAACAGCAGAACCGAGGAAAACCCCAGGGCCTTTCTCACCCACCCCACAAACCCACAGCTTCTTCCGCTGCTGGATTTGTGCACCACGCTGCCAGGATGGAGGGCGCGGGGCTTTGATACAAGTTCCCTGGACAGTTAGAGTCTGAGATTTTGGAGTCAGTGTGCATCGGTGAAGTTCTGTGTTACGTGGCGTGACCTGAAAGAGCGTGCTAGCAAAGCCGATCAGAGCGCGTTCTCTTCACAGGCTGTGGCAGCGTTGCTGGGCAGGGATAGTTATCTTTTATTACTAATGGAAACATAGTCTCCTAATTGTTCCAAACCATCTCAGGACTGATAAGTGTACAATGTAAGCATTTTATAGGTGTAATTCAATTAATCTCCCCAGAAAAATCTCTGTTGGATGCGCGTAAACATGCTGGTTAAACTGCATGTCTTCATTTCTTCCACTCCGATGGCTGAGACTGTGGGGAACAGACTATAAAAATCGCACCGAAGAGCTTTATTCTCTTTTTATCGCCTGTCAAATAATTGCCACGACGCGCCTAGTTGGTGGTGAAACATTGCGTTCCGATGCTGCTAGCAACGAAACGCCGTGTGTGAGTTGCACATTGAGTTTAGGTAATGTACCAGAAACTGTTGCATGAAAACACTAATTTTCTCAATATATATTAGTAGACACGGTGTTTACCAGTGAAAAGTGGGGATGTTTTTAAACAGTTTGTTAACTTCAAGTCTTGGCCAGGCTGCGCACGAATGCTGTCTAGCTGGTGTTAGAACTGGGGGCAGAGGCGGCCTCGGGGCTGGAGGTCTTGGCTGCACGGTTCCCGCCCAGCTGGCCCCGTGCGTCCTCTGTCACGTGGGCCCTGGCCCCAGACTCACCCCGCTGGTCATGTTTCGGCACTGTGAGTGTTGCTGACATCACTGCAAACAGGCCCAGCTCCCCTCCACCTCCCTCCATCTCCGCTGGGCTCCGCTCAGCCCCTGACCCCACACCCATCCACCCTCGAGCCGGTCATTCCGTGGAAGGAGCAGGAGCCGTTATAACAACTCATCTCAGGCTGGTGAGCAAAGAGATGCTTAATTTAATTTGTCTGGCCTGCAAAAAACGAAATGAGAGAAGTAGAAGATATGTTATTATCAGTCTTGGATGACGCCCGCCTCCCAACATTCCATTACCTTATTATTGAGCAGGGTTTCCAAGAAGAACCTCTTTGTCTCTTAGCCTTTCTTAAGAAACCTATTCTTAAGGAATAATTGTTGTCTAACAGCACGAGGGAAATGCAGCCTCTCGCGGATGTTCACGTGGCTGATCTGAACACCGTCCGATGTGACTGTCTCGTGGGCTCCGGCCTTCGTCAGGTGACGTGCTTGGACCCGATGTTTGGTGGGCCCCATCCTGAGCCTTTTTTATAAACAGTCCTCGCACACAGCACGGGAGGCAGGTCAGTCTGGGCATCTGCTCTGGCTCCCAAGCCCCACCGAGACATCGGCGGACCCCATGCTGCTGGCGAGGCCTTTCTCGTTTTCCTGCTGAAGACGTGGGACTGAGTCAGGCCGTGGGCTCACTCTAGCAGACAGCTGCCGGGGTCCACGAGAGTGCAGAGCAACCCTGCATGGGAGAGGGGCCTCCTTCTGCACTCTGCTGCTGCTGCTGCCGCTAAGTCGCTTCAGTCATGTCGGGCTCTGTGCGACCCCATAGATGGCAGCCTGCCAGGCTCCTCCATCCCTGGGATTCTCCAGGCAAGAGTACTGGAGTCGGGTGCCATTGCCCTCTTCCCTCCTGCGCTCTAGCCCCAGGTAAAATCATGCACGACTTCCACAGCCACGTCGGAATGCCACGGTGCAAAGCAGCTGTGGATGGTGGAACTAGACGCCCGCCACCGCCACGCCTGCAGCCAGCCAGAGGGGGTCTAGCGGGAGGACGCTTCCTCCAGACCGGAGTCCAGGGGCCGTGTGCTTTCAGGTGGGCGGCTGGAGCTCACTTCTGTTTTCCACACATATATTTATAGCACAATTATTATCACCTCACAGTGACGTTCTTGTGACCTCAAGGTTAGGACTACCTGGATTATATTTAAAGGATCTAGACAACAAGAAGAGAATTATTTTTCAATGTAATTTGATAAACACAGTTTTATGCGATTTCAGTTTAGTGCAAGAAACTTTTATGGTACATTTGGAATATATATGTAATCCCAAAGAAGAAAATATAATCATTTCTAATCTAAAAGGCAGGAGAAGAGGGTGGCAGAGAAGGAGATGGTTGGCTGGCATCACTGACTCAATGGAGGTGAGTTTGAACAAACTCCGGGAGATGGTGAAGGACAGGGAAGCCTGGCGAGCTGCAGTCCCGGGGGTCACAAAGAGTCAGACATAACTGAGGGACTGAACAAGAACAGCAGCCTTATTCCCAGAGAGGAATCTTTGTTGATGGGTGTCGTCTGTCAGATTAGGCGTTTCTGCCGTAAGCATCACATAGCTCCTGAAAAGACAGTTTTGCAAAATTTTAGAAACAGGAGCAGGATGGAGCGGACTGTCGAAACCTCAGGCACTTTGCAACTGGAGCCCTGGCAGAAATGGGCAGTGGACGCAAACACGCCTCCAGGGAACCCGTGGCGAGACCTGGAGGACTTTGTGGACGTCAGGACTGGGGTGCTCTGGCTGCGAGCGGTGGCGGCCAGGGGTGCAGCCCGCGGCACGGCACACACAGGACAGCCCCACACAAGGCGCCGTCAGACACCACGCCGTCAGCAGAGCAGACTTCCAGAGACCCGCCCCGGCCACCCCCTCCCCAGGGCCAGCCCAGCCTTCCCTCCCTGCGATGGCCACTCACCGCCCTCCCTCATCTGCCCACTGCTGACGCCTTCAGCTTTTGTTTATTGTGTGCATGCTCAGCTGTGTCCCACTCTTTGCAACCCGTGGACTGTAGCCCGCCAGGCTCCTCTGTCCGTGGCGATTCTCCAGGCAAGAATCCTGGGGTGCGTTGCCATTTCCTTCTCCAGTGGATCTTCCCAACTCAGGGATCAAACTCACGCCTTCTGCGTTGGCAGGAGGGCTGTTTACCGCTGGGCCACCTGTGACTCATTTACAGACACACATCTGCACGAAAACGCAGAGACAAGCAGGATGTGTGCGCCCTGGTCCTGGAGACCCCACAGTCCAGACAGGAAGGCCATCTGGACAGCGCCGGTTTGCTTTCTGTCTGTTGGTTCGTCTAATCTTACAGGGCTTCCCTGGTGGCTCAGATGGTAAAAAATCTGCCTGCAACGTAGGAGACCCCGGTTCCATCCCTGGGTCGGGAAGATCACTGGAGAAGGGAAAGGCTGCCCACTCCGGTACTCTTGCCTGGAGAATCCCATGGACAGGGGAGCCTGGTGGCTACAGTCCCTCGGGTCACAAAGAATTGAACATGACTGAGCAGCTAACACGCTTTACACACACAGTCACAGCCACCCATGAGAAGGTGCCGGGATAACGTGTGCTTCACAGACGCAGAGACGGGTGCGTTAACAATCTCCACAGATGAGAGCCACCGTGCAAATAACCCAGCAGCCCTCCAGGGAACCCCTGGCAAAATCTGGAGAACTTTGTGGACGTCAGGACTGGGGTGTCAGGGTCAGAGGCTATAGGGTCACAGCAAATATTCGTGGGCTTTCTCCATGCTGGGGGCTACGAAATAAACACAATTTATTATGACAATTAGTAGCTTTAATCATATTCCGAAAATTGCAAGTAAATCTTGTTTTTTAAATGTGTTCATCTTGAAAATTTTTTTCTTTCAAAACTTTAACTTCATTTTTTAAAGGGTAAAAATATTGCTAATTGCCTTTATATGGGTCTGTGGTTTCTGGAAAAAAAAAAAAATCCATGTGTCTGTGTTATTGTCCCAGAGGAGGGCCTTTTAAAAGAAACAACATCTAAATTAAAGAACAGCTAAATTAGAAACTCTCCCCCAAGGACATCAGCAAACGTAATGAGCTGATTGAAGGGGATTTTGTTTCTCTCATCTCAATTTTCTAGGGACAGTTTTTGCTCTGTATCAGTGAAAAAGAAAGAAACGCCCGGGATAAGGATTAAATTTTCCAGTTACAAAAGTGGATTGTTCTCCTGAACGGCGGTGCTGCAGTTGCAGCGGTTTCTTTGTGTCGGTATAAGTTGTCCACTGTGCGTGGTGGGTTGCTGTGTACATAGCGAAGGAGACTCAGAAAAGACTTCAATTGGTGCAGTCCAGTCTGTCAGCCGCTAGTCTCATACAGCTTCAAAATTTAAATTTGGGTTTAAATGATTCAAAACCAAAGAAAATGAGAATGTGGGTCTTTGGACTGGCCACATTTCCATGCTCAGCTCCCCTGGGCCAGTGGCCACCTCGCACCAGGCTGAGGCCCGTTCAGGTGACCCCGGGCTGCCGATGGTGCTGTGAAGACCCCGGGTTTCTGACAGCCCCCTGCCCCACGGGGAGGGGCGGCTGCAGCCCCCACCCCCATCTGTCCAACCTTGTGTGTGAGGAGCACACGGTCATGTCAAACAAGGTGACACCCTTCTTGTGACTGTAAAAATGTTGTCTTTTTTTGATACCGTGAGAAAGAAAAAACAAATTTTATATGAATATGCTTCTGAATTTGGCTTGAAAAAGTGCTCTGACTCTGAAACCCCTGAGGATTCAGGGGTCCCCAAGACCCCACAGCCGTGTTCTGGGAAGAGAGGGGGTCCCTCAGGGGTGTCTGTGGGACAAGGACCAGAACACAGAGTGGACCCCAGCCCTCGACGGGACAGAGTCACGCACAGCCCACCTCCCCCGAGCACGGTCACGATGGCCCCACGTCCTCGTTAGGGCAGCGGGTCCCAGCCCCGTGGCAGTCAGAGGCTCTGCAGCGCTCGGCTGTGGGGAGCGTGCCCCAGGGCGGAGCAGAGAACAGGAAGAGAGGGGTTGAATGTTTCCCTGCTTTCCAGCTAGTTCAGCCGCTCAGTCACGTCCAGCTCTTTGCGACCCCATGGACTGCAGCACGCCAGGCCTCCCTGTCCATCGTTAACTCCCGGAGCTCACCCAAACCCACGTCCATCGAGTCTGTGATGCCGTCCAGCCACCTCGTCCTCCGTCGGCCCCTCCTCCTCCCGCTGTCAATCTTACCCTGCTTCTAGGAAACAGCGAGTTCAAAGCGTGGACCTGGGATTGTGTGTGTGTGAGAGAGAGACTGAGGTGTGATTGACTCAGAAAACTGTGTGAGTCCAAGGCGTGCAACGTGTCCATCAATAAATGTATCATAAATTTGACACATTTATGTATCTCAATATGATACTACCATAGCCTTAGCTAACCTGTCTACTCTGTAATGTAAACAGCCTTTCCTTGTGGTGAGAACATGGACGACCTGTCTGCTGGCAACTTTGAAGTTCTCGGAACAGTCTCCGTGACGCCCTCACCCTGCCGTGCCCCGGGTCCCTGGACTCGCTCACCTTCTGGGTGTGGCTCCGTGCCCTTCAACCAGCATCTCCCTGGCCCCCACCCTCAGCCCCTGGTACCCATCACTCTGTCCCCCACTTTCATGCATTTGGCCTTTTAAAATTCCGCACAGACATGAGGTCACACGGAGGTGGCCTTTGAGTCGCCTCACTCAGGGCTGTGCGCACAGGTCTACCCGTGGTGTTGCAGAGGGCGGGGGCTCCTCTCTTGTGGCCGCACTATGGTCTCTTCCAGATCTTTAGTGAAAGAAATGAAGGCAGGATGTCGAAACGATATCTGCACTCCCTGTTCACTACGGCTTTCTTCACAACAGTGGCCAGGTTACAGAAACAGCCCACCTGTCTCTCATCGGACGTGTGTGCTCTAAGGACCAGGTGTGAGAAGGAAGGGATCCTTCCAGGCCACAGAAGGCCAGTGCCTTGGGGACCTCCGGTTTAACCCACAGGCCAGTGCCAAGGTCTCTGGTTTAACCCACAGGCCAGTGCCTTGGGGACCTCCCAGTCTCCGGTTTAACCCACAGGCCTTGGAACCAGGGACTGGCAGCCCCAGACCGTGTTTACCCCCTGGCCAGTGGGGTTGTTCCTTAGCAAGGGGAGCAGTGCCCCCATCTCCATGGGGCTGAAACCTTTGAGGGTGGAGGGTTTCCCTCACTCCTGCAAGACCCTGTGAGGGGAAGTTCCCGGCCGACTTATGCCTGACAACATGGAAAGTGTCGTGGGACACAGCCCGACCCTGCCAGCGAGCGGGCACACGCCCTTGGCAGCGGGGCCTTTGAAAGCGGGGCGAGTGTGCGTGGGTGTGCCGGGCTGGGCCCCTGCAGCTGCCGTCTGCTCCCTTTGTTCCTCACAACCTCTTTGCACTGAACCCCAGATGCAAGTGAAGCGGTCACAAAAGAACTATCTGGGTTAAATGCGGGCTAAACAGGTTTAAAATTACTGCTCATTGTCTGCACGCAGATGCGAGCCTCAAACAAATGCAAAGCATCAGGGTGACGTGCAGGGAGGGCAACCGGAGATGGCGCTGGGTGCCACCCTATCCTGAGCCGGGGGTTCGGCCATGGCCCGGCCACCTGCCCGCGAGGCTCAGGCCCAGCGGCTGGAGGATGGAGGAGCCATGGCCCGAGCGCGGGGGAGCCTGGAAGGCGACCCTTGTTTCTGTGACAAGCCCGATCCCCTGAGTCAGGGTCTTTGCATGCCTGGCGTCCTGGGAAGGCCTGTGGCCCTGAGCCCAAGCTCACCGCTGCCCTCTCTGCTCTGGGCTTCACACGGCTGCCCAGCAGCGTCCCCCGGCACACACCAGGCCCCGTCCCTGCGCAGCGGCATCCCGTCACAGTGGCCAGCTCACCTCCGCCGTCCTTGCTTTTCCCCAGTGCGCCCTCTGTGTTCTGCAGGCTGCCAACAGCTCGCGCTTGCTTGGCACCGCCCTGAGCCCGATCTCAGTGCAAACCTGTTGATCCTTTGACGCCAACTGGATAACAGAGCCTGGACCTCTTAACACTAAGCCTTCATGCAAGTCTTCCTTGTTATGACTCCATTAGAGACGGCTCTGACACGGCTCGCCTGTGCTGGGCATTTCAAAGAGCATGCACTCTGCCCTTCGTGATGGGGACTCGCTCACTGGACGGACTGGGGTCTGAGGCAGGCTGCATCTGCCCAGGTGGGCTCAGGATCGGAGCCCGGCCCAAATCCTCTCTGAAGTCTGTGTAGACGTCTCTGCCGACTTAAAGGTGGGGTGAGGGGGGGGACCAGCAACTCCATCCATTCATTCTCAATATTTTAGGGTCAAGACAATATTTGGGGGAATAAAAGGTGATATGTTACCTTTTAAAATCTGACTTCTGATCATTGAGATGATTTGCTTGCTTCTGCCCCTTGAGTGTTTTGCCCAAGTGGCTGAAAATGAAATCTCAGACCAACTACTTGAAACTTGGTTCACCCTCACGGGGCCACAGAGTCAGACACGACGGAGCGACTAGCTTCCTGCCATTGGTGACAATTTAATGTAAAGGGGAATTTTAAATGCCTAAATGCTGCTTTAAAGTATAAACCTTCTGCCGCTTCTCAGCTCTCCGTAGGCCATCTGATCCTGTGGGGCGGGGTCCAGTCATCTCTCTAATCTCAGGCTCCTGAGAAGTCGGGGTGACTGAGAGGAGCGAGTTGGGGGGGGGAGGGGCCTGAGTGGTCCTGCCCCCAGAGCAGGCAAGGTGCAGCCAGGGCTGTGGGCTACGCAGAAATGTTTCTCCATCTGCTTCACGTCCGAGAACTGAGCGATTCCCCAGAGAAAGCTTCTCCACGCTGCATGTGCTGCGTCGACGTCTAAACCCCAGAAGAACCACTGGACGCGTATTTTCTGTATTAATAGCATTCTTTTTTTCCACCAACATGCGTTGAACCCTAAGGCCACGAGGACGGTGCGACATTTTAAGCCCCATTAAAGCCAGGAGGTGTCTTTGAGACTCTCCCCGGGCCCTCACGAGGGACATGAGTGGACTTAGATCGTGAGGCTGCTGTCTGTGTCCACAACACGAAGCAGAAAACGGAGACAGAGGATTAGCAGGGTGAAGACACGGCGTGCAGGGCCCGGAACCCGCGTTGCTCCTCCTCTGCTAAGTCCACACGAGAGAAGGGCCCTGCTCCCCCCAGGTGTGCACAAGCGGCTGTCTATAACCCTCACAGGCAACAATTATGTCTATAAACCACCTGGCTATGTGTGGCCCTCAAGTCCTTCCGGAGGGGCCAGTCCAGGGTCCCCCAGCCGCACTTTACAAACCACAGGCCCAGAGCGACAGGTCCGACTGGCTCATCACAGTCCAGGGGCGGCGGGGAGGCAGAGGCCCCCAGCGAGGTTCATCACTGGCAACCCGCACCCCCTGGCATCTCCACACCCCGTTTTCTAGTTTCCATTAGCTGAGAGCAGATGGGGCCCAGGCACGGCAGCCTGTTGAACCTGGCCCTGGAGGCAGTGGGATGGGGGGCCTCTGGGGATTCACAGAGTGCTGGCTTCTCTGTTTACGTGGGAGGTGCTCCCTGCGGTGCCCAGATCCTCATCTCTCAAGGGTTCCGGGGGTCCCCGGGTCCCCTCCTGATTCACTTCTAAGAGCTGCTGCGCCGGAGTGATCTGTGCTTGCTATGGGCTCGCTCTTCCCGGTGGGTGAGCTTATGAGCAGCACAGCCTCTCCATGAAGAAGGAGTCTCCACGGGGTTGGCAGCTGATGTTTAGAGGAGGGGTGTCTGCCTCCAACCGGGGCTGTGATGAATGAGGGGGACAGAGCAGCTTCTGCAAACACACTCTCCCGTGCTGTTGGCTGGCAGGCCTCAGCCGTAGAAACTGCACAACTGGGTGGGTCACGCCAACATCTGAGCCTCTTATCTGTAGTGAAAGTGTTAGCTGCTCAGTCGTGTCTGACTCTCTTCTGACCAATGGACTGTAGCCCGCCAGGCCCCTGTGTGGGAATCTCCAGGCAAGAATACTGGAGTGGGTTGCCATTCCCTTCTCCAGAGGGTCTTTCTGATCCAGCGATGGAACCCTTGTCTCCCACATTGCAGGTGGATTCTTTCCCATCCGAGCCTCCAGGGAAGCCCCTTTTCTGTGACATGGGAGTGAAAACACCAGCAGAGGGTCCCTGGCACTGTGACTGTAACCTCTGCCGGGCGCTTTAGAAACATCTGCATGGAACCGGCGTCCAGCGTGGTGGGCATGGGGGCACCATTCTGGTGAAGATGTGTGAACTGAAAGCACCCAGCGGGGGTCTGCAGGCGGAGGCTCCCAGCCTGGGTGGCCCTGCCCCTCCAGGGGGCACCGGGGCCTGGGGTGGCCTAGGGGCTTCCCCTGGCATGGGGGAGGCTGGAAGCAAGGAAGCTCAAAGCCTGCCGTCTAGGGTCAGTGCTTACAGACGAGAAAGGGAGGCTTGGCAAGGAAAGTGAAGATGCCCAAGTTGTTTCCAGGGGCAGCTTGGGGACAAGATGGATGAGGAGAGGGAACTCGGTTGAGGAAGGGGTGGGGACTCACGTTTTCTGGGTGCCCTGCCCACGGCAGACCCTGGCACATGTGCCCTGGCCTCTCTCCCACATTGTAGCTCAAGGAGGTGACCCTGACTACCCGCCCGTGATAGAGACTTGTGGTTCCCACAAAATAGAAGTTCAAGTCAGAGCAGGGAGACTGGAGCTCCTGTGAGGAGCTGTAAACAACACTGAGGATAACACATTTCACTGAATACTTAGAGGCAACGTCAATTCGGGTCTAAAAGAAAAATGGTTCAAGTACCTAGATGCGGCAACAGGCGTCTCCCACCACCACACCTGAAAAGGAAATGGCTTTTGTTACACGCTTGACTGTTCTTATTTGTGACATGAAAAGGGAAGGTGAAGGTGGCTCAGTCGTGCCTGACTCTTTGCGACTCCACGGACTATACAGTCCGTGGAATTCTTCAGGCCAGAATACTGGAGTGGGTAGCCTTTCCCTTCTCCAGGCATCTTCCCAACCCAGGGATGAAAAACCCAGGTCTCCCGCGTTGCAGGCAGATTCTTATTTGTCACACACACACACACAAATTTCTACTTACGTACGTGAGAAAATGGGCAGGAAGCCAGGTTTCGTGGGGGCAGCAGGAGTCGCTCTGGGGTCTGGAGTTCCACTTCTGTGGTGTTGAATTAAGGACGTTTAATGCACTGTGTTTGGGGTAATTGGTTACACGGCAACAGACAGCTGATACAAAGGCCTGTGGGAAACCCTGCCCAGGGATTCTGAGTGTGCACTCCGAGTGCCCATGTAGCCAGGGCGCCACAGCTTTTCCTTCTCCTCAGTCACTGCAGGAAGAGCGTCGCTCTGTGAGGAGACCTCCCTGGGCTGAGACTGAAATGCATCCACAGGCTTGAACCACAGGCTGAGGGCTCAGCATGGGGCACCCTCTTTTTTCTTTAGAAGATGGAAAGGCCGCATGAAAACAGGGTTCTCTCAGCTGTCTTGCCCTCACACGAGCACCTCCTCCCCAGGCACTCTGACCCCCACCCCAGCCAAGCCTTTCCCCAGACTTTATGAAAATACAGAATGAATATGAGCCAAATTGACCTCAAAAGCCAGCAAACTCTATTTTGGAGGGAAAACAAGGAGTTACTATTCCTTGTTTCAGAGCATGGAAACCCAACTAAAATTATTAAGCATTATTTGAGAAAAAGGTTACCAAAAGCACAACGCACTTGGGGCTAATTCAACGAGCAGGACCAGAGGAGATCAGATGCACACGTGTTAGACAGGAGGACTTGATGGCACCCTCAATAAGCCTGAACGCTTGCCTTCAGCCTGTGTGAAGACAGGCGGGCACGGCCGGGCGCTGGCCGTGGTCCTGACTCTGGGCTCCACCTGGTCTCCCTGTTAGCTCTCCAACGCTGCAACCTGAGCGGCAGGCCTTACCTCCCTCATGATGTACGCCCTGATGTTGAGTGTGATCTGCCCAAGAAAGTCTTCACTTCAAGCCCTAGTGATGCCAGGTGAAGGTTCAGTGATTTATCGACCTTTTCCCCTGTGTCTGGGAGTGAGTCCAGAGCAAGGAAAGCAGCTGTAGAAGCTAGCCCCTTCATGGAGCGAGTGTGACCCTGCCATCAGGACTCTCTCAGGAGACGCTCGGTACACCTGAGGTCCAGAGAAGCCCAATCCATCAATGTAAGATTCCGCTGGAAAGAAACGGAAGTTGGTGATAGTGTCATAAACAGCCTGGGGTAAACCATTAGCCTTTGGGGAGGGAACTAATAATACATTCATTGTAAAAAGTACTTATGCATTGTGATTAGGTTGCGTGCCAAGTAAGATACCTCAGAGCAAAATTAAAATAATGAAAAAGAAAGAAAGGAAAGAAATGCACAGCAGAGCAACCCAGGCTGGCGTGGTGAGCATAAGGTCAGTAGGAACCACACTCTTTCCAGATTCTGTACTACCATCCATGGGGGGTGGGCCTTAACCCCAAAGGAGGAGCTGGGCTTGCCTCCCAGACACGCCCTGACCCTGACCGCATCTCGCTCTTCCCTCCGCAGCCTGCTGTCTGCCTACACATTCCATCGCGGAGCCTGGCCCGGTGGGCCCCCGGTCCGCCCACCCTCCTGGCCACTCTGAGAAGCTGCACCATCCTTGGAGCTGTGAGGGGCAGGTGCCCCTGGAAGGTCGACGTCTTCAAGAACCAGGAGCGTTTCCTCCTCACCCGTCTTGGTCCTCCAGCTGCACCTGCAGCGCGGGTGCTGTGTGCCCGCATCCCGGAGCCAGCCCCCCAATGGCAAGGAGGGCGAGACCCTGCTGGGGACATCCTGACACTTCTGGGTCCAACTGTCCATGGAGAGCGATCGGGAGGGAGCTGAATATTCGCCAGGATGGAACTAACGGCATGACAGGGACTGAGAGCCTCTTGGCACAAAATGGACAAACAGCTGTTCAAAGAGCAGTTGTCATCAAACACCTGGACCACTCTCCATTGTGGACCCCTCAGGTGGCCGGAAAGCACGAGGGGACGTGGGGACTGAGAGGGTGTGGTGATGGAGAGACGGACGCTGGTGCTCCCAGAGGACCTTCGGGGGGCAGGCAGCACAGCCAGCAGCTCGCCAGCCCTTCAGCCACGTTTCTCTTCCTCTCTGGACTCACCACGGCGCCTGTGCTCCCTCCTCCTGCCATCTAGGCCAGCGCCTGCAGGCTGGGGCTTGGGGCCACACTGAGCTGCACTCCCTGAGGAGGCCCGGGCTTACCCCTGGCTCTTAGACAACTGGGCTCTGGCGGATGCCCGTCTCCCCTGCTAAAATCCAGAAGAACTGGAGACAGTGCCCTCCATGCAGCTGAGACTTGCCGGCTTCCTTATCAGCCTCTCAGCCCTGGAGCAGCTAGCCAGGGTCGACACATCAGCGTAGGTCGATTGGAGTTGGATTACAAATGGTACTCGTCTGAGAGAGGAGGTGGTGGACTCTGTACCTGAAGGCATACCCCACGGACAAGGATGGGCCCAGAAGCAAGCACGCCCCCCGAGCGCTCAGTCCTCAGGCAGGTAAGTCTGAACGCCCTTCTACTTCTGAGAGACAAGGTACTTCTGTCAGGAGGAAGGTGGAGAAGGTTCTAGGGAACGCTTGCTCCATCAAGGCGGTCATGTGTTCCTGGTGGACGTGGGGGCAGGGGCACTCATCTCTGGAATCCATGGATTGTTACTGCCGTTTCGCCGTTTTCCATGTCTTGAAACCTCATGATTTTTCAGATGAGACCTAGATTCAGAACAGACGAGCTCGGACGTGTCATGTTTTCGTGTCATGATTTTAGAAAAGGTGAGGGAGGTGCTGAAAAATAAACAAAAGATTTGTTAGAATTAGAGAAAGTTGGGTCATAAGAAAAGTTGTAAATTCAATTCAGCTAATTTTACAAAGCATTTCAATGCAGAGTGAAAAGCTTGAGTGGCTCTGGGTCTGGGCATTAGGGGAGGAACAAGGTTGTGGATGAGAGGAGCTGTGCCCAGGGCTGGACATCTCTGGGTGGCCGACACTGCCTCTGGCAACATGCAAAATAGAGCTTTTAGGACAGGGGACAGAGTGGCAGATCCAACCAAACCTGTGGCTTTTACCTGAAAAAGGTGAAGGCTGTGGAGAGGGGTTGGTTCCCAGGTGTGCCTCAGGGCTCCTCCAGTGCAGTCCAGCTGGAAGGGTGTGAAGAAGAAGGCCACGCAACGTGCACACACACACGCACGTGCCCACATAAACACACATGCACATGCAAATACATGTGTGTACACAGGCACACACAGACATGCACGTGCACACATGAACACACATGCACACACGGGTACATGTGTGCACAAGGCATGTACTCACATGCACACACAGACATGCATGTACTCACACAGGTACACGCGTGTACACAGACACATGCACACAGAGAGACGCACACGTGGGTACACACAGATGCACACATACACGTGCACGCAGGCACACATGTGTGCACGCATGAGCACGTGTACACACAAATGCACACACAGATGCACATGGCTGTGCCCAGGCTCTCGCTGGTGGTGAGTAGCCTCACGGCGCTGGCACAGCCCCCAGCGGGGTACCCACGTCAGTGCACAGATGCAGGATGGAGGCATGTCTGGGAGCTCACACGGGACCAACTTCTCCAAAAGGTGAGAGTAAAGTTTCCATGTCTTGAGGACTATTTATTGTTTTTCTAGTTCTGTTGATAAAGCATTCTCTTAAAGTGTGAAGCAATTGTTTTCTGATGAAAGCGACTGTGGCTGGTCCACTCAAGCTTGCAGCAAAACGGGTCCTTTCTTCACGTCATCGGGGGCGTGACTGTTTTCAGCAGGGACATTTCGCTGTGTGTTTTAAGAGTCACCAGAATGGCTGTCACCAAAGTAACCTTTGACCCAGCAGTTCCACTCTCAGGACTTTGTCCTAAGGAGAAGTTAAATAACATACAAGAAATATACATGACTGTCCATTCATCACAGACAAAAATCAGTAGAAAGCAATAGGAAAATGATTTACAAATTGTGGTGCATAAATCTGTTGAAATTTCTTGCAACTATTTGACATGGGGAAATCAAACTTTTTATCTATTCCATATTCCATATTTAATAATTTTAATTTAATAATTAATGGTTTGATTTAATAATTTTAATTTAAGCCAAAAGAAAAGCTGAAGGGAAGAAACCTCTTTTCTCACCTCTCACTTAGATGTAACAATATTTTGTTGTGATTTCTGATAGATATGAGTCTTATTTGGCCCCTTATTTCATGCTTTGCATTTATTCCCTCTTGCCAGAGGCATTATTCTAATGTCCCCGAGATTCCTCCCCGTGGTGAACACAGCTGTGAGTGGACTAGGCTACGTGTACAAGACGCTCAGCTGCCCCCGAGGAGGGAGCCTCACAAGGCTGGGAGCCACAGGAACCCCAGCCAGAGCGCGGGAGGCCCTGGGGCCGAGCTCCCTGAGTAAGCTCGTGGGTGCGGGCTCTTGAGGCCGGAGGGCAGGTGCGCCTGTGTGTCCGCGTTCACCTCCAAGTCTCCCTCTGGGGCTGCCCCTGTGGCCCAGCTGGTGCAGAACCCGCCTGCAGTGCGGGAGACCTGGCTGCGATCCCCGGGTTGGGAAGGTCCCCTGGAAAAGGGAAGGGCTGCCCCTCCAGTGCTCTGGCCTGGAGAATTCCACGGACTGTATAGTCCATGGGGTCGCAAAACGTCACACCCGCCGAGCAACTTTCCCTTTCCCTCTAGGAAACAGAGTGAGTTTACACTCACAGCAGCCCTCCTCAACGCCGTTTACACACTTCTGACCTTCTCCTGCCTCAGAAGTAAGCCCTAGTTTCCGTGTAGCTTCACCTTGCTCTTCTCTTGTTAGAGTGAAGTCGAGCTTCTGTTCGTGTATTAAGCGAAATGCACACTGGGCTGTACCCTCAATGTTGGTTAAGACAGGAAACTACGTGTTTCTCACCACAATTTAAAAAGCTGTTTCCATGCTTCTTCACAAACGAAACATTCATGTTCTACCCACTTGCAGTCAGTGTGTTTGCCTTCATTCTAACAGGTTTCAGCGGAGTCTTCTGGGTTCCTAAGTAGACACTCATATTTCCTGCAAATAAGGGTAGCGTCGCCTTGCCTTCAGTCACACCGAGGAACAGAGGCTCCCCGTCCTTTCGTCCACTCCCCGGGACTCGGCCACTCTCCTCATCACTGGCCCCCTGGTGTGGTGTCATGGGCCACCGTTCCTTCCCAGCTGGCGCTCGTGGTAGAGAACCCGCCGGCCAGCGCAGGAGACGTGAGAGGCCTTGGCTCGATCCCTGGCTTGGGAAGGTCCCCTGGAGGCGGGCATGGCAACCGGCTCCAGTGCGCTTGCCTGGAGAGTCCCATGGACAGAGGAGCCTGGCGGCTGCAGTCCAGGGGGTCCCGAAGCGTCAGACGCGGCGCGGCGCAGGACGCGTGCACTTCTAGCTCTGGGTCCTTAAAACTTCCTTTCGTCTTCTGCTTCCAGCGGGAGTACCCTGTGTCCCGGGAAGATGTCCATGCATCGCAAAGAGCAGAAACAGGAAGAGGGCCCCTCTCCAGCACTTCTTCATCAGGGCCCTCTCGCTGGAGCAGTTCAGACGCTCCAGATTCTTCGCAGAACACAGCTCCGCGTGAGAGCTCAGGATCTGTGCCTCAAGCTGTGAGATGTTTAGTGTAATTTAGCCCAATCGCTCCTGATTACCTTCCGGGATCTTGCATCTTCTCCCTTTTTAAGAAAATTACATTTGTGTTCATTGGGGACGAACAGCACTCTGCCTAGTAAGACGTCTGGCCTCAGGTTCCTGCTTCCTCTTAGCACAAGTCAGTGTGAAGCTAACCGAGCTTCCTGTCAAGAGCATCTAGGGGAACACGGTACAGTTGTTTCAAGACCCGCCTGAGGGCACGGAGAGCTGCCCGATGGCCTAGATGAGAACCAGGCCCCCGGAGACGGGACGCTGGCAGAGCCGAGCCCCGTTTGCACAGCCTCCTCTCCAAGGCCTTTCCGGCTGATAAGCACCATGGGCCAAGGAACGGGAAATCTTGGCAGATATTAGAAGCCAAAGCGGCTGGGGATCTGGGGAGAGCTTCTGCACAACCCACTGGTTTAGAGGGACTCAGGGTCACCAAGACAGGGGTGGCTGGAGGGACGCGAAGCCCAGGGGAGGGGAGGCATCAACGTGCGGTTGTCTTTCATCCTGAAGTGTTTGTTGACTCTTGGCCACGTCGGGTCCTTGGGTGGAGATGCTGCTTGAGTGCTAAGTCACTTCCATCATTTCCGACTCTTTGCGACCCCATGGACTGTAGCCCGCCAGGCTCCTCTGTCCGTGGGGTTCTCCAGGCAAGAACACTGGAGTGGGCTGCCATGCCCTCCTCCAGGGGACCTTCCCGACCCAGGGGTCGAATCTGCATCTCTCACGTCTGCTGAGCTGGCAGGCGGGCTCTTTATCAGTGTCACCACCTGGGAAGCCCCGGTGCTGCATGGGCACTTCCCAGTCTCCGTCTGCTACCAAGACTACTATTCTGGATGCTCAGAGGTTGGAAAGACAAGGTAAAATTCGTAAGACCTGACAGAAAATGAAGAAAAGAAGTCTGTCGCTGTGGGACAGCCACGCCACTCCTGGGCCTCTCGTCGACATGCAGATTCTGGGCCAGCCGATCTGGGGTGACCTTACGATCTTTTGAGATCGCAGTGGATCCTGCAAGGTTCTGCCTTTCTGACAAGCGTCCAGGTGACACCGAAGCTGCAGGCCCATGGACTTCACTTTGAGCATTGAGGTGCCAGAGAGAGCACCAGTGTGTGACGTGTGGGCTTAAGAGAGACACAGGCACGCTGTTCCTCCAAAAGGCCTGATTCGAATAGCGCTGCAGGGAGAAGCAGAGGGAACTGACCCGGCGGGAACTGTCAGGTCAATACTTTGAATGACTGCATGGGAGCTGCTGCGGCGCAGGTAGGGTGTGGGTGGGGGTCTGATCATGATCTGCCACTCGGCAGCTGCATTTCCCCGTCTGGAGTGAGTGGGTAGGATTCGATGGTCTCTAGCGATGTTCAGCCCGAATCTGCGGCCCTCCTGACTGCGGCGGGAGGTGCCCCCGTGGCCAAGCTCATCACCATGCGTGCAGAGTGGGAGCTTCTAGGGTTGGTGTGAGGCCCGGGCCTGAGGGACGCCAGAGGCTGCGGACTTGCATCTGCATGCTAACTGCTGTTTTCCCAGGAAACCGGAAATGCCACAATTGTCTTCACGCTGCTTGCGAGCCTGCGGTCTCAGCGTCTGCCGTGCGAGGACTCGCGTTGGCCCAAATCACAGGCTTGGAGTTGCTGCTGCTGAGCCTCCAAAGCCCTAAAAAGTTGCATCAGCTGCAGATAAGTGGGGGAAGCTCTGCGTGCTTTGTGCAATGACTGAAGTCCGGTCCAACTGGTAGGACGGCGGGCTCTCGTGAGTGCACACAGCTGTGCTGTCTCAGCTGTGTCTAACTTTGAGCAACTCCATGGACAATAGCCCGCCAGGCTCCTCTGTCCATGGGGTTCTCCAGACAGGAATACTGGAGTGGGTTGTGGTTTCCTTCTCCAGGGATCTTCCCGATCCAGGGATCTGACCCACATCTCTGTCCCCAGCACTGTTGGCATATTCTTTGCTGCTGACCCACCCGGGAAGCTCTCTCTGTACCAAGTGGTGGATACGTCCCCTCCTGCCCAGGCCTGTGATCGAGGGGGGTGGCATGAGGAGCCTTCGAACCAGTTCCCTCCTGGGCTGCATCTCTAGAGTCACCAGGACCGCGACCTCCAGCGCCTGCCCGCCACCTCCCAAGCCACACTCTGAGGGCAGCCTGGCCACCGGGGGCTCCCCGGAGAAGAACGGAGACCACCCCAGGAGAAGCAGGTCACGTGTACTTATTTGGCTCTCACTGCAGCAGGCTGAAGCTCCAAAACTTCGGTCACCTGATGCGAAGAGCTGACTCACTGGAAAAGACCCTGATGCTGGGAAAGATTGAGGGCAGGAGAAGGGGACGACAGAGGATGAGATGGCTGGATGGCATCACTGACTCAGTGGACATGGGTTTATGTGGACTCCAGAACTTGGTGATGGACAGGGAAGCCTGGCATGCTGTGGCCCCTGGGGTCACAACGAGTTGAACACGACTGAGCAACTGAACTAACTGCAGCAGGCCGTTGGCCACCCTCACCTGTGTTGGGCAGAGACTCGGTGCAGCAGAACAGGAGAAATCTGCTCTCCCTTTTGGAAAGGGAGGTGCAGGGTGCCCTGGGGGGGCTGTCGGCCTGGGTGGCCGGGGCGGGTCGTCAGAGCCGGCATCCTGCGTCCCAGGCAAGGGAGCATGAGGTTCTGTGGTTGGTCCTGAGCTGGAAGGAGGGGTGAACGTGGGGAGGCTGTCAGTTAGCGATCAGGCCCTCGCCATTTGCGTTGTTCTCTGGCTTCCTGGACCCTTACTAGGGACAGTGGTCAACATCCCGCTCAGCTGACTGACTGGCAAGGGCTGGCTTCCTGCAAGCCTGACTTGCAGCGGCTGCCTCCTGGGCGGCCCCTGTCCACAGGAGCCTGGCTCTTCAGGCAGGCCGCTGCGGAGTGCGGGGAGAGCTCCGTCTTTCTGGGCCGTCTGCCCTGGACCATGCGTCGGGTCAGTCTCTCCAGTTTCAAATGTCAGTGATGAGGTGGCGTCTTCCTAAAGCTTCAAGAGAGTCAAGACAGTGCCCGGTTCAGAGCAGCTGCTAAAATGAGTCACGACAGTGCCCAGTTCAGAGCAGCTGCTAAAGTGCCCTAAACATCTCTTTACAGTGGCAGCACCCCTCAACCCAACGCAACAGAGGAGGCTCTGCCCGCCCTACGGAACTGCGTGTCTCCCCGACACAGACAGACGTCTGCGGAGGACGCAGACACTGGAGAACACAGGGCGGTAGCTCCAGGGGGCCTGGAGGTGCTGGAGCCAGAGAAGGCGCAACTGGGAGGCAGGGAGAGGCCGCCCCTCCCCTAGTGCGGACCCAACTTCCAAGTGAATTTTGACTCCCAGTGCACTCTTTCACGTAACTTAACTTTGGAGAACAGGGAGGCGTATTTGAGTCGCTGAAAACGAGCACCACACACTCACCCTCTTGACTGGAGTGGCTCCACGTTGTCAGGAAGAGGCTGGGCTGCCCTGGGGTGGAGGGGTGAAGCCAGGCTTGCAGAGAGGAGACCAGGCGGGCCTGTCCCCACGAGGCTTCATCCAGCTCAGGGCCTGCAGAATCCCATCCCCGAGACAGCCGACCCGCCACTATTTCAGCGAAACCACAGCCTCTGTGGGGTCCCCAGGGAGGATTTCGGTCAATGCTGCGCCTGGGAACCCTTGAGAGAGAAAGAAAAGTCAGTCGTACCGATCTAATTTTAATTTTAATTCTATCATTTGGTTTCTCGTGGATCTTCACATTAGCTGCATTTATGAAACCGTTGCGCTAAAGCGTTCTTTACCTCCATGAAGGGGTGTGTTGACGCCCCCCGGCATTTTGTGCCCAAGCTGAGTCAGTGGTCCCAGCGCCCAGCTGCCTCCTGTGCCCTGGAGTCCAGCACGGCCCTGGACTTCCTCCACTTCCACACGCTGTCTCTGTGTGCTTTACACCGTACAAAGCTCAGTCTTATACAAGGGAAACATGTAGCTGAAAATCACTGTGAGGACGTTATGAAGTGCGAACTGAACAAGGCAGGGTAGCGCCGCGTTTCGGGAGCAGCGATGATGGACCGGGTCAGCATTCTCCACTGGGCACAGGGCGCCTGCCTGCGTGCAGCTGGCAACCCATGCAGACAGAGCCCCAGGCTCGGTAGACGCTGCTCGCAAACGAGGCCTCAGGAGCCGGGGACGGTGCTGCTGCGTGACTCAAGAGAGTCCGTGAGCTCCGGGGCGGTCACCTTATCCACGTGCTCACCTGGCCCTGAACATCTGAAGATGCTCATCCAACTGAACCGAGCGCCCCCACGGAAGACAGCATCGTCCACAGATGCGTCTTGGACGTAGGACACGGGACGGAAAAGTGGGGACGCCGGTGGTGAATGTGGTCACCGGCTCCCTGGGCGTGAGCACTCTCCAAAGGGGTGCCCACAGTGGGCACTTTCCTATGAATGCCGTGGCCTCGTGACCAGCAGGTCTCATCATGCAAGGCACAAGCCAGGAGCTCTGGCTCCCAGTGGACAACCCACGTGGGCGGGGATGGGGGTGCCTCTGGCCGCCTCGTGGGGACTCTCCCAAGTTCCAGCAAGCGTAAGGTCCCAGAGCTGCCAGACAAACTACAGGACCCCCCTGAATTTGAACTTCAGATAAACAATGAATGCTCTTTTAGTACAAATACATCTCAAACAGGGCTCAGGCATTCTGAATTTCTATTTCCTATTTCTGGGAACCCTAAATAGATGTCAAGGCTTTGGAAGTTGAAGAACGCAGATGGAATCACCATGTTACTGGTACGGAGCTGCTTGGGGCCTGGGCAGGGGCCTCGGCAGCTTTGGCTCCAGGTTTTTGTAAATTCCTGAGAGGGCTGTCAGAGCCGGAGGGCTGAGGGGATGGGGCGGAGCCGAGGAGAGAGGAAGGCAGTGATTAAGGGGGTGGGGGGGCTGTGTGATTTATGGTTTATGAGCAGAGATTTAAAGACCCAGATAGGATTTCCCTTAATTGTACAAAGACTAATTATCCAAAGACTAACGACAGAGATGAATGCCTGAAAATATCTTTCTGGGCAAAAGCATCAAAGGTGATTAAACTCTGTTGGAATCAGGGACAATGGGACGGCGTCAAGAAAAGAAGGAAAAGTTCTTAAGACAGATGGGTTCTTCCTAAAGCCACCACATTCGCACCCATAATACAGCCGGCCTGCTGTGCTGCTCCCTTGGACGTTTTGCCTCCTTTAATCTTTGGATGCTTTTCCTCATCTGTGAGAACGTCTGGGCCCGTTGTTTGGGGCTCACCGAGGACCAGGAGCTGGGGAAGGAAGGATGTTTCTGTTCCTGAGTCACTGAGTACCTTGGGGTCTTGGACAATGTATAAAATCAGAGAGCAGAGGTCTAGATGGAGGGGCAGGCCCCGCCCCAGCGCAGCTGAGACCCGCTCAGGGCTGGGCCCTGGCGACTCCAGGGGCGGGCCCAGCACCCCCGAGGCGAGTCTGTGCTCTGAGGGGCCTTCCTGGAGGCCAGCAGGACGGTTCTGGGTGATGGTCCGAGCTGCGGACGTCCAGCTTCGCACATTATTCGGGCACTGGTTTGAATCTCAGACGTTACAGGGCCTGAGACCGCGGATGCGTGGCACACTGCTGCGGGCCCTGGGGGTGAGCTGGGCGCGGGAGGCGGGGCGCCCGTCGCAGGAGTCCGGTCTGCTGGCCGTCAGTCTCCCGGAGGGCACACCCTGGAGGGCAGAGAATCCCGTCGCGGCGCTGTGGCACTCTCTCCCGGGGATCTGGTGTGGCCCACAGTCAGGCGAGCCTGAGTCGCATGCCTCCCCATTGGGGCAGGAGTTCTTGCCTCCGCAGAGTTCACAGGCCCGACACCCACCGTGTCCGCTGAGCGGCCCCCAGGACACGGGGAAGAGCTCTCACAGCTCATCTCCTCGCATCATCCATGAGGCCATCTCAACCACCAGTCCCCAGAAACGGATTGGCTGAAAGGTGTCCTGGGGACACAACGCAACACGTGTCACTGGACAACGTTTTGGAAGATACAGAATTGGAATTTCTGTTTCGCAGAAAACACAGTTAATCACCCTCTGGGTATAAAGTAGTTTGGGTGCACGTTGTAATATATAATATGTGTATAGCAATAATTTCTCTCGGACCAGCTATACATTTATCAGGTTTTTTTTTATTTACTGGGCTGTTTTTATGGTTTGGCACGTATTTATTTCCGCAACTAGAATGAAAGCTCCAAGGCAAGGATATATATTAATAATCACAAATGGGTTTAGAAAATATTAAAGCCAAGCAAAAACAAATGGCTCCATCTCTAGAAGAAAACTTACTTCTTTGTTGCCAAGTTTGTGCAGAGTCTTGAAGGAGGATGGATCGTGGGCAGCCTGCGCTCTATGCAGAAAACAAAGACGGGAAAGAAAGAGCCACCCCCTCACCCCAGCAGCCCGCACAGCCTGTGAGGTGGTGTGACCATTGGTTTTCATTTAGTGCCTAATGTCTGAAAATGTTAAGAAATGCTGTACTAAAACTGATTCGTAAGGAGCCAAAGTTCATGCTTCTGAACTGTCATGTTGAAGAAGACTCTTGAGAGTCCCTTGGACTGCAAGGAGATGAACCTAGTCAATCCTAAAGGAAATCCGTCCTAAACATTCATTGGAAGGACTGACGCTGAAGCTGAAGCTCCAATACTTTGGCCACCTGATGCAAAGAGTCGACTTATTGGAAAAGACCCTGATGCTGGGAAAGATTGAAGAGGGGAGGAGAAGGGGACGACAGAGGATGAGATGGTAGGATGGCGTCACCGACTCGATGGACATGAGTTTGAGCAAGCTCCGGGAGGCACTGAAGGACAGGAAAGCCTGGTGCGCTGCAGTCCATGGGGTCGCAGAGAGTCGGACACGACTGAGCGACTGAACTGCAACAGAGTTGATGCCTCTTAATTTTGTGAGTCTCTTTGGGGTCATCCCGCTGACAGCACCAGTCTGGAGACCAAGAACATGGCCCGTTTTACCCATGGCAAGAGGGTCTGGAAGCGGCTAGCCTGGATGTCCTGATGAAGGCTGCTCTCTGGGACCCTACACTTGCCCGCCTCCTGGAAGAGACCGCAGTCGGCCTGCAGAGGCCTCCACCATCTGGCAGGCGTGCAGAGGATCCTGTGTGCTTGGTGGGGAAACTTTCTGCCACTTCTGCACCCAGTAAATTGTTTCAGTCACTTGCCAGTAAGAAGCTTAAATTTTTTTTTTAAGAAGCAATACAAGAAGTGCTCAGCACCACGAGCAGCCAAAAGCCCTCAGGAGAGACGCTTTATCCTTGTGAACATCCGGAAGCCGGCAGCGCTCGTCCGGAGGGGCCGCGGAGCATCTCCTCCACGTGGACGCCCGGAGACAGTGCTTCTGGTGGGGACGCCAGACAGGGACTCCGCAGACGCGATTTTCATTCTGCTCCTGCCAGCGAAGGCTGTGTGGCCCTGGGCCGGTCACTCGCCTTCTCTGAGATTCAGTGTCTTTATAAATCAGGAGCTCTGGACCCGATCTTTTCCGTCTCTCACAGCTTACAATTCTGTTTCACTGATAGAGAAATTGACTCTCATCTCAGCACTTTTCTTTGCTGACTGTGATCATTTACTTGCTGGCTGCCCTGGGTCTTCCCTCTGGCATGCAGGCATCTCCGGTTCTGGCACACAGGCTTGGCTGCGGTGTGTGGGGTCTCGTTCCCCTACCAGGGATCCGTCATCGGCCCCTGCAGTGGGAGGTGGAGTCTCAGTCACTGGACCAGCAGGGACATCCCCCAACACTGAGCTGACAGACAGTTTGAGCCGGTTGTGCCCGGCCACTCTCCAGCACCAGACTCTGGACACCAGGGCAGAGTAGCTGCGTGGCCTGTGTCACTCTGACCAGACCCGAGAGCCGCGCGTTAAGCAGAAGCAGGCATGTGCCGTATGTCCCAGGCTGGAAATTTGCAGGCCTGCCTCTGGTCTCTTAGAAAGCAAGGGGCTCATCCCTATTAAGTTGGTCTCTTTGCAGAGTAATAGACTGGAAATTGCAGTGAAATTAGGTTGATTTCTGACGGACAAATTTTGGTTGCAGGGCGGAGAAGAAATAATCATTTTTAAAGCTGCAACAGCTGTGGCATCGTATTATATTTTAAAATCCTTTAGCGGAATTAGTTAATTAATTTTAACATTGTTACACTCTCCTTAATAGTGTTCCAAAATACCTGGCAGTGATTAATCATGATCGGAATTTTTATCAGTCATGATCTAATACATTTTTCCAAAAAGAAGATTTTATTGCATATTAAAATTACTTCGTTTGAATTCTTTAATTGTAGATCTTAATCTTGTTTGAAAATATAATCTTTACCCATTCAGTGTCATGCAAAGTTAGTGCTTCTCCTCAAAAAAACATTTTCAAACTTTGCTTGGATTCTTTTCTTTCTTTTTTGCTAAGCCGTATCATTTAATTTCATGTGGCTTTAATGAGTAATTGTTTCCAATAGTTTCTAAGAGTTCCCATCAGCAATATTTCATTCCAGAATAAGAGGTAATGATCCATAAATTCTTAATGCCATATTTTTATAGCCAGTAAATTAGTCTTTAATGGGTTCAATAAGTTCTGTGATGTATGTCATTAATTGTTAATGGTGTTTTAACTAGATAATTGTTATGAAGGGCTGTTTGTCATCACCTCTGTGAATGACTGATCCCTGCTATCCATTCCGCTTCGTGGTGCGGCACTTATTTTATCTGGTCTGTGTGCTGATAGCAGACCAGGGACCCGAAATGCACCAACCGAGCATCGAATTCCCAGTCGTGCATCAGGCAGTGACGGACAAGCCGCCAGCCCTCAGCTCCGACGTGTTTCTATCTCAGGTGTCAGTCAGCTGTTGGTCCCACAGTGCTGAGTAACAAACCAGCCCGAATCCCAGGGGCTTCAAGCAGCAATCATTTACACTCACTGTGATGGTTTGTCTTACAATGGTTGGCTGGGCCCTGGTACCTAGCTGTTCAATCAAGCACAAATCTGGGTGCTACTGTGAAGGCATTTTGTAGGCACAGCCAGCGTCTACAATCAGCTGACTTTAAATAAAGGCAATTACACTCGCCAACATGGTGGGCCTTGCCCCATCAGTTGACGGATGTCAGCGCAAAGACTGAGCCCCACCCTCTGCCCCGAGGGGAGGGATTCTGCCTGCAGACGGCAACATTGAGTCCTGTCTGCCTTTGCAGCCTCACCAGCCCCGCTGTGAGTGTTCAGCCTGGGCGGGGATGGGCGAGTCTGGTCTGGGTTCAGCGGGGCTGGCTCTTCATTGCAGGGGCACCCTGCCTGTCCTCGGGTCTCTTGGCTGCCCGGGCACACTCTCCTTGGCAGGGGCAGAGAAGCAGGAGGTTGCGTGTCAAGTCCTGCTTGCCTCCCATCTGCCCTCAGCCTCTGGCCACAGCAGACTGAGGATGGATCCCTCAGCACCGGGCAGGGACGTTCACACACTTCCAGGGAAGGCAATCAGAGCCTCAGCCGACGGAGAGGACAGGGAGACAGAGCGTGCCCAGCGGCCCCGCCTCCTGCCGTCTCCTGAGCCCAGTGAGGCTGGAGCCTCGGGACGTTTGCTTCTGACACGTCCACCCCATCACTCGCTTTCGGCCGGACAGCCTGGGAACTGCAGGTCGAAGACAAGCCGAAACTCCCGAGACGGCAACACCGCCTCTGAGACCCTCAGTGGCACCGCTGAAAAGCAGCAGAGTCGTCACCTTAAAGCCTCCGTTTTCGTCCCACTCCAGCCTGCTTTCTCTTCGGTTCAATACGCGTTTTCTCTTTTTGGGGCAACTTTACACGGATAGCTATTGATTTTCCAGCCTGATCAACAGGCTTACTTTGGGTTTGGTTTGGCTTTTTGCAGCTGTAGAAATGCTACCCTACAAGTTCCGTCCTCTCTGTGCGTTATGACCTTTGTAGGCAGACGGTGTCTGGTTCTTTGCACCCCGAGAAGCTGACAGTTACATCTGCGAGGGGACAGGGGACCCAGAGAACACACAACAGCCCCCGCGAGAGAAGAGCCAGCAGAGATGGATGAGCATTGAAAGGGATTTCCAGCCAAGGAAGAGCATCCACAAAGTCAGAGAAAATGCTAAATGGTGATCAATGATAATTACTTCTGTGTAAGCAAGGCTCACCCAGTGATACGTGGTCCAAATGCTAAAGCACGGTTATGAGTCCTTCAGCGATCTGTCTAACCTACCAAAAACTCCCCTAGAACGTCCTCTCATCAGAAAGAAATTTGTGTTCACATGCACACGCAAACGCACAACCACATGCTTGCAGAAACCTACGTCATAGTCAGTCAGAGGACCTACGGTTTCAGGGAGTTCCTGGGCCTGTCTCTGCATCAGAGAGCTATTGAGGCGCTCGCGTTCACAGCATAGTCGGTCAGCTTCACGTGGGATGCAGGAAAAGGAGAGGCCGAGGGCGCTGTTCTCTAGTCTGGTTGGTTGGGCGTGGGATGCAGGAAAAGGAGAGGCCGAGGGCGCTGTTCTCTAGTCTGGTTGGTTGGGCAAAGGATACGGGCCTCCCCTGTCCTGGGGCAGGAGAACAGCCTCAGGGGCTGGAGGAGAAGGCAGCTGGGCAGGGGGTCACCTGTCTGGAGCAGCTGGAGGAGAAGGCAGCTGCTCGTCTCGATGGAAGCACAGAGGAGAGCCAGGTTTTGGCGGCAACAGACAGGGTTGGAAGCGTTAGGGCCGTGGCTCTGGGGCCTGGAGTGGAGGGGAAGGGGGCTGGGGGCCGCAGGAGACAGGCTGGAGCAGCAGAGGCAGCAGCAAAGAGCTGCGTCTCGGAATCTAAAGGGAGGGTCCTCTCCACGGTGAGACAGGACGGAAGGCCGCGGGCCAGCCGGGCGGGAAGACCAGGGAGCAAGCTGCCTTGGATGGAGCGCGGAGACCACCGGGTTTCAAATGGAACAGCTAAAGCCCTCAGGACTCGCCGGCCACGTCCGGTCCCTTGGGACTCGTTAGAGCTGACCTGAGTGGCGGCAACCTGGGGTTGAGGACGCAGGCCGTGACTCTGGCAGGGGTGCGCGCTGTCATTTGCGAAGGGCCCACACCTCCCGCCCTGTTTGGCATCCTTGGTCTTTGGGATGGTGAGATCTGCATAACCTAACATCGGGACTCTCTAACAGGTCCATGAAAGGTTCTTTCCTTGAAGTGCGTGAGAGCCAGACGAGGATGCCCCTTCCTGAGAGACAGCTGTCCTTTGCCGCCCTTGCAGACGGTCCTGACGCGTTTCTTTTCACATCTGAGTCCACATGAAAACCAGATATCCCCTGCAACCCAGTGTGACATAATCTGTGTTTCATTCGGAAGAGGACATAAACTGTTGTGTCTGCTACAGTGAAAGGGATCTTAGACTGAGATACGGTCAGTGTGAAGGAGGCCCAGCTCACGGTCATAGGGAATGGTGGGCTTGTGATGGGTTCAAATTCAGAAAAACGTGTTTTGGCTTTTCAAAGGCCCGACAAGACTTCTCTGGCTCAAGGTCTGGCCCATCCCCCCGGCCGGGCCAGGTCATTCTGTCTGATGTGTGTAGGGCATGGGGTGACCACAGGTGGGCTCCTCACTCCTGGGGGTAGGACCCCCCAGGGCAGTGCAGCAAGGCAAAGGGAACCGCAGACTGACCTGAGAGGAAGCTGGGGTTCACCTGCGAGGTTCCCGGGTTCCCCTGCAGCCGGAAGCTGAGCACCCAGGGCAGCTCACGGCCGAGGAACCCGCCCGCCGCCGCCCACCCCCCTGGGGCAGCCGGCTCTGGGCCGTACTTGCGCTCTGCGCTGTTGCTGGAGCCTCACGGGTGCTGGGGACGCCCCCTGCCCTCCACCCCCAGCGCCCACGGGGACACTCCGCGCCCCGCACGGCAGCTCAGGTCCACGCGCCTGCAGAAACGCGGCTCCCGACAGAGGGCTAACCTGGCTCCCGCCTCCCTCCACACGCTCTGCGCGCCGTCCGCTTGGTCTGTTTGGGCTCATGTAACACACACCACAGGCCACATGCTCAAGCAGCTGTCACCGCCCGGCGCCGGGGCTGCGGGTCCAAGATCAAGGAGCCGGTACCTTCGGTTCCTAGCGAGAACCTCGCCTGTGCTGGTAGACACCGCCTCCGCGCTGGGTCCGTCATAGCCTCTTCTCAGTGGCGGAAGAGAGAGAGGGAGGGAGAAGGAGCTCCGTTCTCTTGTAAACACGAGTCCCATCACGGGGCTCCACTCTCACCTAAACCTCACCGCTTCTAGAGCCTCCAGACACCCTCACTGGAGGTTAGAGCTGCAGCTCACAGGCTTCAGGGGTCACAAAGTTTCGGCCGTAACGGAGCTGATACAGCAACACCTGTTTTCCATCATGACAGTCCCCCTGCAGCCTGGAGGGGGTGAAGGGGGCCCCCAGGGGCTCAAGGGCAGCCCCTGCATAAGTCCTTCTACCAGGGAGTTGAAGGTTAGGGAGCACAGCGTTTCTGCCAGCTGGAAACAGCCGAGGTGTTATGATCGCCCCTGTCAGTGAAGATACAGGAGTGAGACCTACGCCAAGCTCTGCTGTTCACGCTCTTATTTATAAAATATCTCTGAGCACAGCAGTTTGTACCTTTGTGAAATGCCGCTTACTGCGCTAGGAATATGAAAATGGTTATTATGCAGTGTCTAATTAGTGCTGGCAAACAGAAGTCACATGAGAGCTTACAGGCACCTTATACCTCAGACAGTGATTAAAAGCACTGTAGTTCACATCCGAACAGATTCAGTAAAGATAGCATCACATCTAGAAAAATAACCTCATGATACTGTGTGTCGTAACAGCAGCAATCACAAGAGATGTAGGCAACAGAGCAGGGTAAATAAGCCAGGCTGACACCGCCGTCTCCAGCTAGAAAGGTGCACAAAGTTTCCTTCGTTCATAGGCTCACCATGAGATCAAAAGGAATCACGGGAGCCATCAGGAAACTATGGGGTCAAAACCAACCAAGAAGAACGAGAACATTGACTCAGCGCCGGGGCGTCTGCTCTGGGTCAGCCAATACGTGAGGTGCAGGCCCTTGGAGATTAATAACAGCGATTACTGCCGTTGACGAGGGAGCACCCTAATGACTGAGAGCGCCTGAGAAAAATGCTTCTTGATTGCTAGGTCACTGCTCATCTCTGAATATTTTCTCTCTCTTAGTTTTCAAAAAATTTAATTTTTAATGTACATTTAGTAAAAACTCGGTCTTTGGAGCATAAAGATACGTGAGTGTTGACCGATACATAGAGCCCTGTGGTCACCACCTCTGTCGAGATACAGAAGAGCTCCATCACCCTTGAAATTGCCTGGAGTGACCGCTCTGAGGTCACAGCCTCTCCTCGCCCTTCCTCCCTGGCCTCCGGCTTTCCTCTTCCAGAATTAAGGCTTCAGCAGTTACAGGTAGAGCCGCAGCAGACATTCACGTACAGCTCCTAATGAAAACATGTCTTCACTGTTCCTGGACCAGTGCCTCGGCGTGGGCCTGCTGGCTCACACGGTGAGTGTGCGTCTAACAAATGCAGAGACCACCGAGCCAGTTTCCAGCTGGGCGGAACCCCCTTACACGTGCGGCGTGTGGCAGGTCCGGCCGCTCTGTGTCCCCACCAGTGCTCGACATTATTGCCTTGTTTCTAGAGAACAAACTTTTGTGGTCCGAAGGACACCGCCAAGAAAGTGAAAAGATAACCGACAGGATGGGAGGGAAGAGTTTCAAGGTTTCCATCTGATAGGGTCTACAGCCGAATATGCAAAGCCGCCTGACAACTCGACAGTAGAAAGACAGATCGCCTTAAAGAATGAACAAAGGAACCGGACAGAATTTCCCCAAAGACACACAGACGGCCGAGAAACACCCGAACATGCTCAGCGCCATCACTCGTCAGAGCTGCACGTCGAGCCCGTGGTGAAACGCCACTGCCACCCTCTAAGTGGCTGTGATTAAAAAAAAAAACAGATAATAACAAGGGTTGACCAAGACGTGGAGAAGCTGAAACCCTCGGCCTTCACTGGTGATAGTGGAAAACGCCGCAGCCACTCTGGGAAACGCTTCCTCAGCAGCGTCGCGTAACAGAGTCCGCTCACACTCAGGTGTCTGTTTTGTTTCTGTTCTTCTCAGAGTGTTTCCTGGTTTCCCTTATGGTGTCTTTTTTGACGGACTGATTATTTCAGCATGCGTAGATTGGTTTCTACATATCTGTGAACCCCCAGGTTTCCTTCTGCTTCTGATTTCTAGTTTCATTCCATTGGGATCAGGGAATACATTCTTTATTATTTTAAATGTATTGAGGCTTTACTGAAATCTGTGGCCTAACATGCTTCCTGTACAGGAGACTGTTCCATGCTCACTTGGGCAGAATGTCTGTCCTGCCATAGTTGGGTGCAGGGCTCCACAGAGGCCAGGAAGCTCCCGTTGGTTAATAATGCTGCTCAGATCTATTATTTCTTTATCAATGTGTGTGTCTTATTGCTCTGTCCATTGTTGAAAGTAGGATGTTGACAT
Organism: Capra hircus; assembly: GCF_001704415.2. NCBI lineage: Eukaryota > Metazoa > Chordata > Mammalia > Artiodactyla > Bovidae > Capra > Capra hircus. The sequence continues at coordinate 407,693 of NC_030819.1, read as the reverse complement.
CTTTGACTGTTATTGTTAAATTAACTTTTTTTTTCCCTCTTCTATGAGTTTCTCCTTTTATTTTATTCTGCTTTTTGTGTATATGATTTATAATTTTTATATCTTCCTGATAGTTTCACACTTCTATCATTATAAAATGCCCTACTCTATGTCTAGTAGCAGCTGGTCTCCTAAAGCCTCTTTTGTCTGATATTAGTGTAGCCAGCCCACTGCTCTTTTGGTGAGTGTTTCCGTGGTGTGTCTTTTTCTGTCTTCTTGCTTTCAGCTTATATATGTCTTTGTATATAAAGTTTATCTGCCAAGACAGCCTGTAGTTGGATCATGTTATTTTTGTCTATCTGCCAATTTCTGCCTTTAAACATGAAAGCATTTAATTGATTCATATTTTATGTTATTACTGATCAGATAGTATTTATACCTGCCATCACTACAGATTTGTGATTATTTATGCTATTTTCCTTTAAATCATTTAGAGAAAAGAGTTAAAATATGGTTTTATAGTCTTTCATTAATGTATTTATCCCTGTAGTCACCGTTACTGGTGCGTCTATGCCGTTGCGTGGATTGGAATTGCTGTCTGATATCCTTGCATTTTAGTCCAAGGGTTTCCAGCAGTCCCTGCAGGGCAGGTCTGCAAGCCACACACGCTCTCAGCTTTTGCTCCTCTCGCCCCCATGTTTGAAGGACAGTTTTGCTGGGTACAGGGCTCCCGGCTGACGCTTCTGTTTCTGTCGGCGGTTAGAGCTCTCGCTGCCTCTGGCCCCATGGTTTCTGATGAGAAGCCAGCGGTCGCCTCAGGACGGTCCTTCTGTGTGATGTGTGACCGTCACAATTCCGCCCTTCGGCAGGGTGTGTGTTGGGCTGCGAGTCTCTGAGTTTACCTCACTTGGAGTGTGATGAGCTCCTTGGGTGTATGGATTAATGTTTCCACTCTGACTGGGAAGGTTTTGACATTATTCTTCAAATATTCTTCCTGCCCCCTTCCACTTCTTCCCTCTTTCTGAGACTTGCCTCAGAGGCCACGTGTGTGTCAGTGGCCTCCGTGAGCTTTCTGAGGCTCTCTTATTTTTCTTCTTTCTCTCTTCTCTGTTTTTCAGAATGGATCATTTCAGCTGATACATCTCTGAGTTCACAGGCTCATGCCTGCTCTAATCTACTGTTAAGCTCTTATAATGAAATTCTTATTTGAATTATTGTACTTTTCGACTCCATAGTTTCTATTTGGTTCCTTTTAAAATAATTTTTTGCCTTTATGATATTTTCGACTTTTTTAAGACATTGTTCTTATATTTTTCTTTAGTTCATTGAACATATTTTAAATGGCTGGTTTAAAGCCTTTGTCTGGAAAGCCCAATGTCTGTGCTTCTTCTCAGGGACAACTTCTATTGACTGCTTTTCCCCGTGTATTAGCCATATGTTTTCATTCTCTGCGTGTCTCACAATTTTTTGCTGAAAATTGGACATGCGATGTAATACAACGTGTCAATTCCAGACGTCAGATTCTCTCCCCTCAGGGTCTGCTAATGTTGCTGTTTGTTTAGTACATTCCCTGAGTTAATCCTGTCAAGTCTGCGTTTCATGTCCTGTGTGGCCACTGAGGCCTTTGCTCAGTCAGCTCAGTGGCCGCCGATCGTTAGACGACAGGTCCCTTAAACTCCTGGAGCACTCCTGGTGCTTCTCCCCGTCTTTGCTGAGGGGCCGGCTGACTGTCCCCGCTGTTCTGTTGGGGATTCGGCCGCTGCCTTCATTTAAATGGTTGTGGTTCTGATTTTCCGGTTTATTTTCCCAGCTATTGTTGTGCCGTTCATCCCTTCAGTCAAGACGCTGTTTCGGAAGTCTTTATTTCTCTTAAAACGTTTGGCCAGACAACCTTATATAGCTTAGAACTTTCAGGAAATAGTATAAGATGTTATAATCTTAAATAAGAATTACTCTTTAAAATGTGATACGGACTTGGAAGTAAAGCAGGAGGTCAGTTGGAGCAAGGCAGACAGGCGGCCCCTGGTGACCCCCCGGGTCTGGGACAGGGCCTCCGTCTCCGTCATCCCCGAGCCCAGGTTGTGCTGGGCTTACAGTGTTGACACCAGCATCCTGCTATTCGAGGAGCAGGTGTGGGCACCTGTGCCACCTCTGGGGGGTCCGCGCCACCGCCGTTTCCGTCCCCAAGGCGCCCGCAGAGCACCGAGCGTGCAGGATGCGCCCAGTGGATGCTCTGTCGGTGCTGGCAGCAGGTTAGACCCTATGCCCAGACTGCCCCGCAGTGTGTTCACAGCCTGGGAAGCCCATTTAGACTCAACCCTCCACACGGACTGAGTTGTTCTGATGAAACATGCAAGGACTGAGAGGGCTTTCTCCGGCCTTTACTCAACGCTGATTCACTTTGTAGAAACCACTTTCTCAACCAGCCAGATTACCCGGCTCCTTTTATTTTTGAAAATGTTGATGTGAAAGGATTTGCTGCCAAACCTGAGGCACGCAGGGGAGCAGAACCTCCAAACAAAGCCCACCCACGGAGCCCACTCAGGGTCTTGGCTGCGTGCATTCCTCGGACGCAGGCACCCGTGGGATAAAGAGGAGTCAGCGTTTGCAGGCTGCCAGCTCGGTCTGCGAGGGTGAGGGGCCAGCCCCAGGCTGCAGTGTGCACCGTGCACAGAGCCCAGGGACCCCAGCAGTTTACGAGGCAGGACGAAGCAAACGCCTCAGTGCACAAACCCTCCCTGGGAGCCCCGAGCAGGCACAGGCCACAGCGGGGCTTCAGGCCCACTCATCCCACGCGACTCCCCAGAGGCTGGAGCTCCTCGGTCGAAGTTCTAAGACCTGAGGCTTAATTACCAGCATAATTAGAGTAAGAACACCTTCTCCCTGTGGAGGGCAGCCCTCGCCTGGGGGAGAAAGCTGGTCATCATCTCCCGGGAGCCGCTAGGCAGGAAGGCCACCTCAGGCCCCACCACCAGCCTGGCCTTCAGCTGGTCCTGGGTGGTTTGGAGCTGCCGCTTTGAATGTGCTAACGAGGGGCGTTATTTTAGGTGCATAGGCGAGGGATCAGGCTCCTGCGAGCTGAGCTGCCTGTGGAAAGAGCTTGTTTAGAGCCCCTTCTTGCAGGGCAGGTGGGAATCAGCTCTGCAGGGTCCACACGGGTCGTCCCCAGGGCAGGCGGCCCTCCCAGGAGCCCGCGAGGGAGCAGCCAGGCCCAGCGGGGTTCGGAGGAGCGCTCTGTGGAGGCGGAGGGGAGTGTGGATGTGAGCACAGACTGAAGAAAGGACAGAGCCACGGGGCTGGTGGGCCGCCCAGGGCAGCGCGGAGGCAGGGGGATGGAGGTGGAGGCGGCCTGGGGCCGGGGCCGCTCCGGGGGGAGAGCCGCGAGACCCCACGAGAGGGGGGAGCGGTCCATGTCGGGCAGCAGCAGCCTAGGGAGGCTTCTCCCACACATCCTGGCAGAGCAAGAGCTGATCAACCTGAGAGCTGTGCACCGTGGGACTCAGGCCCGGCTCCAGGGCCCACTCCGCCCGGGGAGGCGTGGGGTGAGTTGGCGGCGCTGGAATCTGCCAGCGGGGCACCTCGGGGCAAAGCCCTCACTTCTCGGAGCTTCTGGGAACCTCAGCAGGAGGACCAGGTGGGTATGGGAGTCTGGGCACTCCAGGGCCTTGGAGGCGGAAACTAATTCTGAAGTGTCAAGATGCGTCTCCCTTAAGCCCACACGCTGGGGCTTCCCTGGTGGCTCAGCTGCTAAAGAGGCGGCCTGTAACCAGGAGACCTGCGTTCAATCTCTGGGTTGGGAAACTCCCCTGGAGGAAATGGCAGCCCACTCCAGTACTGTTGCCTGGAGAATCCCACGGACAGGGGAGCCTGGCGGGCTATAGCTCATGCAGTAGCCAGAGAGTCAAACACCACTGACTAAACCACTCACCACCACCACAAGCCCACATTTCAAATGACATAAAAAGTGCATCACAAAAGTCAAACAGGCGTACAAAAAGGCTATTCCCATAGATACACTTGCTGGATTTAAAACTGACAGCTGGACAGTTTCTGACAGGAGAGAGCTGGCTTCTGTGTGGCAAGCTCTGGACAAACCCCCGCTAATCACAAGACCCAGGGCTGGCAGCAGGCGGCTGATCTGCGTCTGACCAGGGCCCTGCACCCCATCTGCTGGATCATTCGAGAACTCTGGACCCACGGCTGCTCATGAGGGTCACTGAAAACTCTGGGGGAACCTTGGGATGCAGGCCTGAGCCACCCCGACCGGCGGGCTTCAGCTGCTCCTCCGGAAGCCCCGCTGCACACAGGAGGTCAGCATCCAGGTGCAGGCGTCGGCTTGGACGGCCACTGACAGAGGCAGGCGGGAACGTTCAAACGCTCGCGTCCCATTCTGCATGGAAAAGGATGATCGGGCAGAGAAGATGGCATAGGTGAGATTCAGTTTGGGGTCAAGGGTGATTGCTACGTGAGCAAATACCGCAAGCATAATAAAAGCCGTGACCATCCCACCCTGGTGACGCAGGCCCGCCAGCCCTGCACCCGCCATCCCGCCAGTCACTGGGAGGTCTGCACCTGTCACGCTGAGTGATCTGCCTGAATGCCACCGTCCCTATTACAGGGCTATCCTTCTTAATTGGTTAAATCCAGAGCTACCATTGGGGCTTGCTTTTTAATTCCACCCCTCTTGGATACGTTATTTAAAAACACACCTTTTCCGACCCCCCCATCAGCCTGGCCCTCAGAAATCTTCAGCTTTCCTGGTCAGTGGCACGTGGGAAGGGGTCCGGCCGACAGTCAACTAGAGAGACGCCCTCCTCCGAGCAGGAGCTGACGAGTCACTGCCGTCTGCAGCGCCGCTCAAAAAGGGTCAAGTTGCCCTGGCAGGGCTGTGCCCTGTGCCTCTGGGGGGCGGTCAAGTCCAGCCCGCAGGTGCCCACCCCAGGCCAAGTCCCATCACAGATTCAGGGGCCCTCTGCCTGGGTTTTCCCATGAAGACAGCAGAAGCAAAGCCGCCCTCTGCCCGGTCCATCGCTGCTATCTGGGGGAGCATCCGCCCTCTGCCCGGTCCATCCCTGCTATCTGGGGGAGCATCCGCCCTCTGCCTGGTCCATCCCTGCTATCTGGGGGAGCATCTGCCCTCTGCCCAGTCCATCCCTGCTATCTGGGGGAGCATCTCACCCTCCACAACCGAAACTTCCCGGGCCTTCCTGCAGTTTCCAGAGAGCAGGCTGGGGCTGCAGTCCCAAGGGAAGGACCAGGAAGTGACTGGAGGCCCTGGGGGCTGGGACCTGGGAGTCCAGATCTCAAGGGAGATGGGGGTCAAGGGCCCCTTCTTGCAGGCACCACCTGGGAGGGGCTGCAAGCGGCAACTGCCCAAAATACACTGACTTTTCCAACCAACCCTGAGCAGGGGCTCCTCCTGGGGGCCAGGGCCCGGTCCCCCAGGGGAATGGCTGGCCACAGGTCCCTCTGCCGTGGCCGAGCTCTGAAGGCCAGGCTGGGGTCCCCTCGGTCCTTCCGGCGAGCTGCCTGCGGCTGGCGGCGTGGACTGCAGGCCTGGCTGCCCGATGCTTGGGAATGGCTGTGATTACACCCTGTACAGCCTTGCCCCGCACGAGCCTTTCAGCCTTGCCACGCATTACGCCTGGATGAGACTCAAAGAGCAGCTTAATATCAGGTTCTCAGGGCCTAATAGATGGTTCAAGAGCCGGCAGATCCCGCCGAGGTGGTGTTTCTGCGCAGTCCCCGGGTTAAAACACACCAGTCGAATCCGGGGGCACACTGTGAGTTAAAGCTCGGCGTGTGCATCTGCCGAAACCCACAGGGCGTGAGTGAAAATAAGTAAAGGCCGGCACTCGGCCCACATGCGGCCACCACACACGAGGACGCCACACGCGGCCGCAGGGAGCCCAGGACACACTGGTGGGCGCAGAAAAGGGGAAAGCAAAACCTCCTCACGGCAGACAGCCCACCTCTGCCCGCCAGCCACGTGTTTCCTTTTCTTGACATTCCCATGACCCTGAGACCCCCGTCTTTATCACTGGGGCCGAGGTGGGAGGCGGCATCCACTGTGGCCCGTGACCCCTGCACAGTATGCTGAGGAGACCCGTGATCCCCCAGCAAGCACATCTGCTCCCACGGCTGGGAGGCTTTCCGCGGGCAGCCCTCCATTTTCATCGTGTTCCTGGTCTGCATGGCCAGGCTTGGTGCAGAGGAAACGCTGTTTCCCCGGAGACTCAGGTCCCTGCAGTGTGGACACGGGTCAGCCGTGTCACCAACTCAAAGCGGGTCTGGTGCTTGCTGCCTGGTCTCTCCGGATCGCTGCCTTCTCATCAGCCTGGGGGCCCCACTGGGTGGGCAGCAGTGTGTCCTGGCCCGGAGACAGTGGCCAGCCGTGCAGCTTTAAGGCAGAGGTGCCACCAAGGTGCCGCCCACACCCCAGGCTTGAGCCTCGGTCTGCCCCGCTTCGCACCACGGGCTGTGAATCCCAGGGCGCCCGTGGCCTCCTTGGGAGCAGCGATTCACGGACTGACTCAGAACCAGAAAAGCGCTCTGTCTACCATTACAGCTCTGTTTTCCGGGACACGAATCGGGATCCACCAAAGGCAGAGGCACCGGGGAGGTCTGGGTGGCCCCAGGGCCCTCTCCCGCAGAGCCGGGGCACCACCCACCCTCGTGACGTGTGCACTGGTCTCTACATAGACTGAATGCCATCTCAGTCTCACGCCTCTCGTGCAGGTCAGAGGGCAGGCTGACCTCACGTGGTCAGCCTTGCTGGCATGGCCGCCCCTCTCTGAGTACCTCCTCAGCGCAAGCTCTCCAGGGGCCACTGTGAGGAACAGAGACACTTGTGTCTCCAGGGAAATTCAGTCAGTTCAGTCGCTCAGTCGTGTCTGACTCTTCGAAACCCCATGGACTGCAGCACGCCAGGCCTCCCTGTCCATCACCGACTCCCGGAGTTCACCCAAACTCATGTCCATCGCGTCGGTGATGCCATCCAACCATCTCGTCCTCTGTCGTCCCCTTCTCCTCCTGCCCTCAATCTTTCCCAGCATCAGGGTCTTTTCAAATGAGTTAGTTCTTTGCATGAGGTGGCCAAAGTATTGGAGTTTCAGCTTCAGCATCAGTCCTTCCAATGAACACCCAGGACTGATCTCCTTTAGGATGGACTGGCTGGATTTCCTTGCAGTCCAAGGGACTCTGAAGAGTCTCCTCCAACATCACAGTTCAAAAGTATCAGTTTGCAGCAGCTTAAATGTTATGCCCGGGCACCTGGGACACAACCAGGCAAACTGCTTATTACACAGCAATTAGAGTAAGTTATGACCATTAAATGAGAAAATGCGCAGAAAGGAGGAATCAGAGTGCCTGTGGTCCGTGGCTTACATAGAAGATGCTTAATAAGGTCAGCTGGGGTCATCACCACCGTCACGACAGTCAGCACAGCCCTGGAGAGTCAAGGCCAGTCCAAACCCTGCAATACCCGTACTGCAGGTGCTAGCAAACCCCCTGGCTGGGTCCACCAGATAAACTGTCTCTACGTGTATCTGTAAATCGTTTCCACAGGAACTAAGACAGATGCCACCCCATTTTGTCAAGGTCTAAACAGCTAATGGCTTTCCAGATCAGCTTCATTTCTCATAATCTAGAACTGTATTTTATTTCCTCTATCTCTCACCTTTGAGTTTTCCGTGACATCCTGATGTATTTTTATGGGAGATTGATTTTCAGCTCTAAAAACCACAGATAGCCACTAAACACAAATAATCTTCCTGTTCGTGTGTAGTTTCCCTCTCTCAACCATAATTTCAAGTTAGTATTGTTATCCACGTTTTTAAGCCACTATTCTGATGAGGCACGTAAAGGTGACAAGACTGCCAAGGCCATAAAGCTGATAAGTGACGGGACACTCCGGAGCAGCCGCGGAACGTCCTTCGGGAGGAACAAGGCGCGGCACGGGGTTCAGAGTGTCGGGGTGACTGGGGGGCCGGGGGAGAAGTGGGGTGACCCTTCCCCCACCGGGAGGGCGGCCTTGCTCCAGAGCTGCCCGACGTGCGGCGACTTCAGCAGACCTGCAGGGACAAGGCGAGGCACAGGACAGGGGTCAGAGCCCGGGGGCAGCTGTGGGACCGGCCATCCTCTAGGAGTTTCAAGTGAGAGCCAGAGGCGGTAAAACAGCTCACTTGAATTAAGGATACAGAAGGCTTTCAGTCGAGGCGTACTTGGTAAATGCCTTACAACTGGCTCTTGGTGGGGTGGGGAGAGCCCTGATGCAGAGCAGGCCTGTGTCCATGGTCCGGGCACCCACAAAGTACATCTACATACATGCATCCGTGCCTACGCGTCTTTGTCTGTGAATCCACCCAGCATCCGTGTCTACGTGTCTTTATATGTGAATCCACCCAGCATCTGTGTCTACGTGTCCTTGTCTGTGAACCCACCCAGCATCCGTGCCTACGCGTCCTTGTCTGTGAACCTACCCAGCATCCGTGTCTACATGTCTTTGTCTGTGAATCCACCCAGCATCCGTGCCTACGTGTCCTTGTCTGTGAACCCACCCAGCATCTGTGCCTACGCGTCCTTGTCTGTGAATCCACCCAGCATCCGTGCCTACGTGTCCTTGTCTGTGAACCCACCCAGGCATCCGTGTCTACGCGTCTTTGTCTGTGAACCCACCCAGCATCTGTGTCTACGCGTCCTTGTCTGTGAACCCAGCATTGTTCTACCGTCTTGTCTGTGAATCCACCCAGCATCCGTGCCTACGTGTCCTTGTCTGTGAACCCACCCAGCATCTGCTACGTTGTCTATGCCGTCTTGTCTGTGAACCCACCCGGCCCTGCCGCTGCCCCCACCTGTCCGTCTTTGTCTGTGAACCCACCCAGGCATCCGTGCCTACGTGTCCTTGTCTGTGAACCCACCCAGCATCTGTGCCTACGCGTCCTTGTCTGTGAATCCGTGCCTACGTGTCCTTGTCTGTGAACCCACCCAGCATCCGTGCCTACGCGTCCTTGTCTGTGAACCCACCCAGGCATCTGTGTCTACGCGTCCTTGTCTGTGAATCCATCCAGCATCCGTGCCTATGTGTCCTTGTCTGTGAACCCACCCAGGCATCCGTGTCTACGCGTCTTTGTCTGTGAACCCACCCAGGCATCCGTGCCTACGCGTCCTTGTCTGTGAACCCACCCAGGCATGCGTGTCTACGCGTCTTTGTCTGTGAACCCACCCAGGCATCTGTGTCTACGCGTCCTTGTCTGTGAACCCACCCAGCATCTGTGTCTATGCGTCTTTGTCTATGAATCCACGTCCACTGGGGTCCAGCCACTGCCGCGCCATCCCTGAGTGCCGAGCAGCGAGGAGGACCGCATATCTTCTCTTGCAAGGTGCTCAGCCCTCCAGGGTCCAGGCCAGGGCTCCCTCCTGTCTTGAGGATTTGGGTCCTGACTTTGTCATCAGTCATGCCTGTCTTGGTCCTCTTCAGATTTCCCTAGGAACTGCGCTGAGAGAGGGTGAACAGAGCAATTTTGAGGCAGAGCCTGGGGCCCGGCTGGAGCCCTCCCAACTCATAGGCACCAGCTGTTCACACTCTTGTCAAATCACGTCCTTTTTCTCTTGGTGAGACACTGTTTACAATGAGCACACGGGGTGTGTTTCAGTGGGTAACCCTCACGTCCGACATGGTCTCGGTAACGGCATCGCCTACCTGTGCGTTGTCTGTTAGCCCTATCGGACTTTATGCTGTTTCCCAGTGGCACGATGGTAAAGAATCCGCCCGCCAGCGCAGGAGATGTAGATTCGATCCCTGAGTTGGGAAGAGCTCCTGGAGAAGATGGCAACCCACTCCAGTATTCCTGCCCGGATAATCCCACGGAGAGACGAGCCTGGCAGGCTATAGTCCATGGGGTCCCAAAGAGTTGGACACGACTGAGCGCGCCTGCACGCACGCACGCACACACACGCACACACACACCCGACTTTATGATTCATTCACCAAATGCCGGTCCCCAAACTCAGGAAGGGATGTGTTAGTTTCACAGCCGTTCTTAGAAAACAGAAGTTCGTGCTACTTGAGTTACAAAACCCAGGTAAACAGGACCAGGGAGAAACCACAGACGCGATGGGAATAGCTCGGTGCAGGCTGGACGCCTTCGCGTGTTTCCAGGCTGGGAGACAGCAGGACAGATGGCGCCTGAGTGGGGGTGGGGCGGGGGGAGCCCCTGGACCCTGGGCGCGGGAGACAGGCAGCGACCCCGGCCTGCGCGGAGGAAGATCGAGGCAGGGCCTGGAGCGGGCCCCGGCCAGCTGTGGTTTCAGCCCTGCTGTCCCGAGCCCTGGGTGAGAGTGGGGAGGGAGCAGCCGATCTGAACCAGTGTGATTTGTCCGGAGAAGAACCCCCCCGGGCTGCTGCTTAGGAAGGAGCAGATCTCCCCCGCCGCTCAGGGGACCACAGGCTCTGAAGCCCCGCTCCGTGTGTGTCTGCTGAAGGGCGGCCCTGCTGTTACTGAGGCCGGGTCCTTTGCCACGTTTGGAAATGATGTCCACACCCGCGGGGCCGCAAGCTCCAGGCCACGACCCGGGTCCTCCTCCTGCGGGGAACGCAGGAGCCCGCCCTCCCCGCAGGCAGCCCTGCCGCGCCCCTCCCTCCACCGCCGCCCCCGTAATTGGCCACCCCGCTCCCAGCGCGGTGGGAGCTCCGTGCTCTGCTAGGCTCCACTCCGCTCCTCCAGGAGTATTTTTAGCGCTTCTCCTGCCAACCCCAGTCACAGCCCTGCGGCACCGGTTTGCCTGCGAGAGCACTTTGAACACCCTGCTGTTAAATGTCCTCTGTGCTGATGGGGAGCCGGGCGGGGGGCTGGAAGGAGCTGCGGGGGCAGCGGACACCCCGGAGCAGGCTGTGCTAGAGGTCAGCATCGCTGTGCCCTGGGCGTGTGCCGGGGCCGTGCTCATGGGCAGCGGTTCCACTGCAGTCTGACCCCATCTCGGGGACAGGGCTGCAGCCCTTGGAGCCCCCCGCCCATTAAGCCTGGTGCCCCATCCTCAGCCCACAGACAGGCTGCCTCCACCCCCACCTCCACGAGTCTAGAGAGCGTGTCCTTCCTGCAGCCGGGCGGGCAGTGCACGTCGGCCCCCTGCCGTGTGCTCGCAGGTCCACGGCAGGTGCCCGGGCACGGATGCTGGACACGCAGGAGAGGGGCAGAGCTGCGGTTTGGGGTCTCCCTGCTCCCCCACCCTCCTCCCAGTCTTTCCCACTCCTGGCTGAAGCACAGTTACGTAACCTAAGAGCTGTGTTAGCAACCCCAGCGTTGTGGTGGCTTTAATGTAACAGCAGCTTGGCTTTGCCCTCCTACACAGTCCAGGATGGGTGGTATCTCAGGGGTGAGGCGGGAACCTGCTCTCTGCACAGCGTCCAGGGTCCCCTGGCTGGAGCTCTGGCCCCTGGCCCGGCCCCCAGGGAGTATATGAATGTTTTAGTTGCTCATCGTGTAGAGTTTTTGTGACCCTTTAGACTGTAGCCCATCAGGCTCCTCTGTCCACAGGATTTTTCAGGCAAGAATATTGGAGTGGGTTGCCATTTCCTCCTCCAGGGGATCTTCCCCACCCAGAGATCGAACTAGGGTCTCTTGTGTTGAAGGCAGGCTCTTTACTATCTGAGCCCCCAGAGAGGCTCGAGACAAAGGCTGCCGGAGGCCCAGGGAGAAACTGGGGTGTGTTGGATGAGTGCCAGGCCCGTCTCTCACTCTTCCCGAATTTATGCAGGACAACGGAGATGCTTTAGGGTCCGAATTCCAACCTGGGATGGGAAGCATTGATCTAAATCTTAAGTGTCCCCAAACCTGGCCCCTCTTGCTCAATCAGCGGGAAAACATCCGTCGCCCAGCTGACCCACAGCATCCTCAACTCCTCCCTACCTCCCATGTTGCCTCCTTCCCTCCACCCCACCCCACCCCGCCAGGCGGTGCACCGCTGCGGGCTTTTCCCACAGCTCTGGCTGCTCACCCTCTGTGGAGCCCCGTCCACGCGGTGCCGGCATTAGGGCCCTGGGTCTGCCTCCCCTGCCAGGACATAAGCCTTCAGGACAGGCAGCCTCCTGCTTAGCTCTGAGATCTAGCAAGGTGCATACAGCTGGTGGCCAATGAGTGCTCCTTAAACTGATCCCAGTTACAGCCTCGAGGGCAGCCGCATACACACGGAGCCGGAGGTGTAAGACGCCCTCTCTGCCTCACAGCTTTGGGAAGAAGTTGTCGGGAAGGGGGATGGTGGTGCCTGCCTCACCACCTCACCTCTCAGCAGAAATTCTGAGGTTCAAGCCCCTCCAATTCTGGATGTGTCTCCAGGCCAGACCCTCCCCGAAGGCAGAGGACCTTGCTGGTCCTCTCTCTGTCCTGAGCGGCTGAGGGGCCGCAGGGCCCAGAAAGGTGTCCTGGCAGGCTGGGGTTCTTGACTTAACGGTCTTCTGAGCTCTGAGGAAGACCCGACGCAACAGTGTCATCGGAAACTGCTCCAAGAGCCATGCTCAGGGACCGTCGGGGCAACCTGCCGCCCTAGTCAGAGGCCACCTGCTCCCTGGGGCAGCGAGGCGGAGGGAGCGACAGCCCCATGTCAGATGTCGGTTCCAGAAGAAGCCAAGTCTGGTTAGACAAGCCCCTTCCACTTCCTAGCCCAGGTTGGACGGGACCAAGAGCATCTCCTGTGTGGATTCTCAGCCCCACGCACAGGGTCTTTTCCAGGAAGTCTGAAGGTGAGGTCGTGCCGCCGGGTCTCAGGGCCGCAGACCCAGCTCCACATGGTCCTCTGACAGCTGCCTCCCTGGGCGAAGGGCCGGCCCTCGTTACGGCCAGAGGTGGACGTGAGGGAGGGCCCTCCTGCCTGCACTGAGACGGGCTGGGACGGCTGTCTGTCCTCAGGGCTCGTCAGGGACGACGCTGACTACCCTCCACCTAGAACATGGGGCAGGCCTTCCCCACCTGACTCCTCTTCACTTGCTAGCCTTCCCCCCTTCCCCCTCCCCCTCCTCCCCTCCCCCTTCCCTCTCCCTCCCCTTCCCACCTCCCCTTCCCCCCTCCCTCTCCTCCCCTCCCTCCTCCCCCCTCCCTCTCCTCCCCTGCCTCCTCCCCTCCTCCCCTCCCTCCTCCATTCCCCCTCCCCTCCGCCTCTCTCCTCCCCTCCCTCTTCCCTCCCCCCTCCCCCTCCCCTTCCCACCTCCCCTTTTCCCCTCCCTCTTCCCCCGTACCCTTCTCCCCTTTCCCCCCCAGTTCTCCCCTCCCTCCTCCCTTTCCCCCTCCCCCTTCCCCCTCCCCTTCCTCCTCCCCCTCCTCCCCTCCCCCTTCTCCCCTCCCTTCCTTCTTCTCCCCTCTCCCTCCTCTCCTCTGCCCTTCCCCACGTTCCCCGAGGGAGGGGTCTGGAGCAGGCTCCCAGCCAAGCTTGCCCTTCATGCCCGGTCTCCGCTTGGTGACCTGCTCATCTCGGTGCGGTGATCACACAAAGCCCACAGCGCCGTGGTGGGAGCGCCCCTGGGAAGTTGAGCTGTAATTTATACGAAGGCTCTTGCTGCCAACAGCAGTAATTTGAGCATAAAATGCTCCTCTTCTCTGTAAAGGTTTTAGGGCATTTTCCTCCCTCTGCTGGGGTCCTTCTGAAGAGGCTCCGTCCTGCTCTGACAGTTGTTGCTCCAACAGTAATGATGCTCCCGACGCTCGGGGCCCGGCCCTGTAACCAGACACGGCCTGTGCACACGTCCCCCCGACCGTGCAGCGTGACCCTGAGGTCTCAGCTTTCGTGGACTTTGCAGAGTGTTACCTGTTGGGCTTCTGGATGCACTTGTTAGCTTGATTGGCGCTAAAAGTGAGCACCTGCCTGCTACAATTTACCAGTCCTTCAGCCACTGGGGCCACAAAAGCTGGAGTATGGAATCTGTAAGGGTGGGAAGTCAGAGCGAACGCACTTAGCAAAACTAGAAAATCTGCTGCCTGTACCTGCTCCGTCTGACCAGGGAGAAGTTGCCGTGAGAACATTTGCCTGGTGTGTGCGTCCCCCGGGGTGGCCCAGAGTCTGCTCCTGGACGCCCCCCAACCGGGACTGTTTCGAATCGGTGCTGACGGTCATACATACAGCCTGACCGAGACCAGTGAGGGTGCGTCTTCCCGGAAATAAGGGCCCAGGAGTCCCGGGGGCAGGCGTCCTGTGCCCCTCCGCCTGCCTGGTCCCTGCCCCCAAGGTTTCTCTGCATCCGGACCCCCAGGTCTGTGAAGACCACCAGCCTGTGAAGATCGTGGTCTTTCTCTTTTCTCATCTTTGAATCAACTGCTCTCTTTCCCTTTAAAAACGTCTTCTTCCATACCATGTGCACACGACCCTCTTGCCACCCCAGCTGCTCAGCCGCCCGTGGGCTCACGGCCCCCCTCTGACCTCTGCGCCCCAGCGCTTGTTTTAGCGGCTTTGTTCTTAACTCTTCACTATCTGGCTCTGGCCTTTCATCGCGATTTTTAAATTCACCCGTCCCACCTTCTGACCTTGTGAGATGTTTCTCGCTAGTTGCGAGCGTTTGCTTCGTTCCGGGCGCTTTTTCTTTTTCTCCTAATTCTCAAAGTCCTTGTTACTCTTTTATGATTGAAAAAAAAAAATGCGCCTTTTTCTTCTTCTCCCTACTTCTATTTCTTCTCTTTTCTATTTGTTTTTAACGGCAGCAGGAAGCTGGGCATCAGGAATGGGGCAGGATACAGGCACTGGGGTGCTCACCATGGAAAAGAGGTTCTGGAAGCCCAGCTCCCCAAGGGCCTTAAGCTGGCCTGGGGACCACTGAAAGCGTGATTCTCAGCCCATTTTCAGGAGCCACGTCCCAGCACTCACCCTGAGGAAGTGGCCAGAAGCCCAGGTTTGGTGGCCCTCCTCTGCTCCCCGGACTCTCCCAGGCAGGCCTCCTGGTCAGTGCAGGACCTGTGGGTTAGGAGGGGCTCACGGCCAGTTTCCAGGGCCCCCCCTTCTCTGCAGGGTCATGTGTTCGCACGCTCTCCACGCCCTCAGCAGCCACGCTCTCGGAGCATAGGCAGGAAGGAGAGCGCGGCCCGATCGTGGTCACTCCACGCGGGAATAAAGCAAGCAGGAGTAGCTCTGTCCTGCCGGGACCCGCGCCTGACTCTGTAGGGCTGCCCTGGGGCCACCCGGGACCACCGAGCATGCAGACAGAGGAGGCGGCTCCTGCGGCGGGCGGCCAGGTCCTCCCCTGCAGGGCGGGGCCGTGACCCCCAGGTACGATCCAGGCCTTTCCTCCCCGGGCCTCAAGTCATCTGTGTGGAGGGCACCTTTCCCTCCTCGGGGCACCAGCCCGGACGACAGCGGTGGGCGAGAAACCAGGTCTCCCTGCCCCCAGTGGGCGGAGCCAGGCCCGAGACTCGGCAGCCCTGGCCACCTCCCAGGGACCCAGGTGGGCGCCCCTGGGCATGGGGTTCCCAGGAAGCCTTGGTGTTGGGTGTCCATTCCCAGGGCCCCAGCCTCTGACGGGTCCCCACCCCAGCACAGCCATTCAGAGGAGCTGAAATCCATCACACAATGAACCCACATGATACTCTTCTTTGCAGAGACATGAATAAATCATTGTGCCCGGCAGGACTGTGCCCGAGTGGACGGGGAGGCCCCGCTGCACTTTGATGAGCAGCGCTGGGGCGGCCGTGCTGGAGTGAATGCACCCCTGTCTCTGCCCCCGTGGGCCTGGCACCTGCCGAAACCAGACCTGGGCTGAGGGCACCGCCCGCAGCTGAGGGCAGACACCAGGGACAAAGCCCGCCGCTGTTGGAGCTCCTCAGCCAAGCAGGGCCAGGTGGGTGAGGGGCTAGGGACTCAGAGGCCCCCTCCAGGGACCAGCACCCCACTTCCATCCCCGTGGGGCTCGTCCCTCAAGGTGGGTGCAGGCCACCCCTCTTCACCCCTCAGGGCTTCTCCTGGTAACAGCCAGTCTCCACTTCTTCCAGGGGACAGAGTGGCCTGATGTCATAACGGGGTCCTGACCCCTCACCAGGCTGGGTGTTAGGAATGGGCTCTGCTTTGGGGAGGCTCGGGTCCTGGGCTTAACCCTTGGCAGGTTAAGTGAAGACTGATGTCAGCAGTAAACATGGGACGCGTCCTCTGTCGCTCAGTCGTGTCCGACTCTGTGCGGCCCCGCGGACTGCAGCCCGCCAGTCTCCTCTTTCCATGGGATTCTCCAGGCAAGAATACGGGACAGGGTTGCCATTTCCTCCTCCAGGCGATCTTCCTGACCCAGGATTGAGCCCTGGTCTCCCACATTGCTGGCAGATTCTTTACCACCTGAGCCTTCAGGGATCACTCCAAATGCAGGAGGGCAGCCACACGCGTCCTGCCACAGACACCCCTGCCTCTGGCCCCCGGCGGGGCCAACGTTCCACACACCAGGACCCTCACAGGTCCTGCCGGCTGCGCGTGCGTGTCTGCGCGGATCCAGCATGAAGGCCAACCGAACAGTGAGGCCTGGCGGTCTAAGAGCCTGAAGCTCCCTCCTAACGTTGACGGGCTCCTGAGGCGCCCGACGCTGGAACCCACGTGCTGTGCTGGCGCACGGCCCGCCTGGCCCGAGCGGACACTGAGCCCACCCGGCAGCTCTGCTCTGCTTTTCACAGGATGCGAGTCATGCAGACGTGGCCGTCCACGCACATGGGGCGGGCCCCAGGACCCGGGGGTCCGTCCAGGCAGAAGGGCCGTGCCTCAGAACCAGATTCTGGGCATCCCTTTTATAAGGATGCTTTCGAAAAACTTGTGCCCACTCACCCATTTTTTTAATGCTTTTTTTTTTAATGTGGACAATTTAAAAAATCTTTATTGAATTTGTTACAATATTGTTTCCTTTTTTTTTTCTTTGGCCAAGAGTCACATGGGATCTTACCTCCTTGACCAGGAATCAAACCCACACCCCCTGCATCGGAAGATGAGGTCTTAACGAATGGACCACCAAGGAAGTCCTCATCACCCGTCCACTTTTAAGATGACTTTTAAATTTGTCTACCATTCATTTAGGAAGATCCCTTGGAGTGGGGCATGGCAACCTACTCTAGTATTCTTGCCTGGAGAATCCCATGGACAGAGGAGCCTGGTGGACAACAGTCCACAGGGCCACGAAGAGTAGGACGTGACTGAGTGACTTAGAATGCACGCACCGTTCATTTAAAGAGCTGCCCTGGATATGCATGTGTTGTTTGTTCAGTTCAGTTCAGTCGCTCAGTCCTGTCCGACTCCTTGCGACCCCATGAATCGCAGCACGCCAGGCTTCCCTGTCCATCACCATCTCCCGGAGTTCACTCAGACTCACGTCCATCGAGTCCGTGATGCCATCCAGTCATCTCATCCTCAGCCATCCCCTTCTCCTCCTGCCCCCAATCCCTCCCAGCATCAGAGTCTTTTCCAATGAGTCAACTCTTCACATGAGGTGGCCAAAGTACTGGAGTTGCAGCTTCAGCATCATTCCTTCCAAAGAAAACCCAGGGCTGATCTCCTTTAGGATGGACTGGTTGGATCTCCTTGCAGTCCAAGGCACTCTCAAGAGTCTCCTCCAACACCACAGTTCAAAAGCATCAATTCTTTGGCACTCAGCCTTCTTCACAGTCCAACTCTCACATCCATACATGACTCCTGGAAAAACCATAGCCTTGACTAAACGGACCTTAGTCGGCAAAGTAATGTCTCTGCTTTTGAATATACTATCAAGGTTGGTCATAACTTTCCTTCCAAGGAGTAAGCATCTTTTAATTTCATGGCTGCAGTCACCATCTGCAGTGATTTTGGAGCCCCAAAAAATAAAGTCTGACACTGTTTCCACTGTTTCCCCATCTATTTCCCATGTAGTGATGGGACCAGATGCCATGATCTTCGTTTTCTGAATGTTGAGCTTTAAGCCAACTGTTTCACTCTCCTCTTTCACTTTCATCAAGAGGCTTTTTAGTTCCTCTTCACTTTCTGCCATAAGGGTGGGGTCATCTGCATATCTGAGGTTATTGATATTTCTCCTGGCAATCTTGATTCCAGCTTGTGTTTCTTCCAGCCCAGCGTTTCTCATGATGTACTCTGCATAGAAGTTAAATAAGCAGGGTGACAATATACAGCCCTGACGTACTCCTTTTCCTATTTGGAACCAGCCTGTTGTTCCATGTCCAGTTCTAACTGTTGCTTCCTGACCTGCATACAGATTTCTGAAGAGGCAGGTCAGGTGGTCTGGTATTCCCATCTCTCTCAGAATTTTCCACAGTTTATTGTGATCCACACAGTCAAAGGCTTTGGCATAGTCAATAAAGCAGAAATAGATATTTTTCTGGAACTCTCTCGCTTTTTCGATGATCCAGCGGATGCTGGCAATTTGATCTCTGGTTCCTCTGCCTTTTCTAAAACCAGCTTGAACATCAGGGAGTTCACGGTTCACGTATTGCTGAAGCCTGGCTTGGAGAATTTTGAGCATCACTTTACTAGCGCGTGAGATGAGTGCAATTGTGCGGTAGTTTACTTCCCTGGTGGCCCAGAGGTTAAAGCGTCTGCCTCCAATGCGGGAGACCTGGGTTCGATCCCTGGGTCGGGAAGATCCCCTGGAGAAGGAAATGGCAATCCACTCCAGTATTCTTGCCTGGAAAATCCCATGGACAGACAAGCCTAGTAGGTTACAGTCCACGGGGTCGCAAAGAGTCGGACACGACTGAGCGACTTCGCCTTCACCTTTGAGCATTCTTTGGCATTGCCTTTTTTGGGATTGGAGTAAAAACTGACCTTTTCCAGTCCTGTGGCCACTGCTGAGTTTTCCAAATTTCCTGGCATATTGAGTGCAGCACTTTCACAGCATCATCGTTCAGGATTTGAAAGAGCTACAGAATTCAGCTTATGCAGTTTATAGCAAGTGTTACAATTAGGCACACGTCAATTAGAAGACCCAGTTCTCCTTGTCAGAACTGTCAGCCCAGCCAGAGGCACAGACTGCGTGAGTCAGGGAGGCCTGGTCAAGCTGGCACAACGAACAGGTCTGAGTCTCAGCGCCCACCCAGGAGCGCGCTGTGTTCTGTCTGGATCCCAGGTCAGGTCATAGGCGCTCAGAGTGCTTGGCTGAGGGGTCCTTGGCGCAGGGTTAAGACCGCCACATCTGGGCTGGGAGGTGCGGTCACCCGCAGGATTGACTGCACGCGTCCCCTGTACTCACGTGCAGAGACCAGACAAGCCGCGTGGCCATCCCTGACTCCCAGAGGCGGGTAGGAAGGTGCCCTCCAGCCGCACAGCCCAAAGGAGAAGAGCCAAGTCATGCGGAGACGCATCTAACGGTCATCAGGAAAACCGCGACTTCGTCTACCGTCAGCCTGTGTTGATATCGACCTGTGGGTCTTCTCTGAATTCAGCACAGATGCACAGAGGCTCAGGACGCACCTTCCACGGTCTGCTCCGCCCCCGGGCCCCCACCCCTCCCCGGCCCTCAGGACCTGCTCCCTCCCAGCTGTGCCAACCAGCCCCCCTCTCTTCAGGGGTGTGCCCAGCCCCATCCTCTCCAGGGGCCCCTGGCCACGCCTCCATCAGCCCAGTGTTGGCCCCAGCCCTGCTGGGATCTGGAGACGCTTCCCGCAAACGCCAGCAGTCCCCCAAAGCTGCGTCTGCATCGGTGTTTCCCCAGATGAAGTTGCTCAGGAGGCCCCGCGGGGAGTGGACAGGGATCTAGGGGCTCTGGCAGCGGGGGGCGGGATGCTACAGGCCCAGCCCCCAGATGCCCCCGGGCCCCCAGACAGCCTGAGCTCCTGGAAGCACTCGAAAGCCACCACCATCATCAGGATGTCGACACAGACACACTCGGAAACGTGGGTGCGGCTCCGCTGGGTCACTTCACTCAGAGCCCCCAGATCGCGCTGCGCGGACGACCCTCGGCGGGCAGGGCCGTCAGTGTCACTCGGGCTGAGCCGGCACGTCGCATCCTGTCACTCGGTCACGTCAAGAATCCGGTTGGCGCTTCAGGCCCTCGTTTGCAGGAAAGGATTGTGTCAGCATTTCTCTTCTGAATCCCTATTTTCAATGATTTATAATGAAGCCTCTTCTTAAAATGGTTTCAGCTGTTTGAGCAATATACAGCCGAGAGAATGGATCCTAGGGCTTTTTTAGCACTGCGCTAACTATGAAATTGTTTGATTTTTACAAAACATATTTAGCAAATTGTTAAAAGTATTGGCTAAACACAGCATTTCATAAATGAAATGTTGAAGTGATCAAGACGTTGAACTTTAAAATCATCTGCTTTCGCTGAACAGTGCCTTTTTATTACAAAGTTCAATACGAATTTTTAACGTAATTTTACACATTATAAGCGCACTGCTCCATCTTGTAATACCATGCCGCCGCACATTCTAATTACCCGATTACGTTCGTTTACGTTAAATTCGTGATTGAATGTAACTCTGTGCTTATCGCGTGACAGTCCTTGGAAACTGCGATCCTGCTGTCTGCGGCAGTCCGCAAGGTCAAGAGCAGCCCAGCCGTGGGGTGTGTGCAACGGCGTTTAGCAAGTCCCATCCGGTAACTTGGTTTCTCAAATACACCTGCAGACAGTGAACTTGTGGTGGGAGTTAGCTCGAGATGAGTGATGCGGTAGAACAAAGCTCTTTGTTCCTGTGGGTCTGATCTTTCGGGGCCCTGAGCCATGCGGTGAAAGAGGATGCTGCTTTGTGTGAAAAATTAGGAAACTTTGATTTGTGTTACGAGGACAGCTACACCATGGGAGGAAGTCACCTGCCTGTGTTCAGACCAAGTGCCTTTAAATTCTAAGCCTTTCTTCTTGTGCAACATTTTTCTAGTCTTTTTCCAAATTCTATCTCATCTCCTGGCGTCACCATAGCAACCCACCTCCTATGGCAAGCCCAGGGACACTTCCAGATCAGCTCGAAGGGGGAGTCTTAGCCGCAAATTTGGCCTTGAATGACTAATTGTTATCTGCTTTTTGTGAGCACTTAGCCTCACGTGACACTTCAGCAGCCAAATATGTGCAGTAAAAGGCTTCTCGGTGGATTTCAGCTGCCCTTGACATCTTGATACCAAAGATGTGTCTGAATCCTCCCCTGTGGCAGCACAGAAAGATCAGGAAAAACCGGAACCGCCTTTGTCTTGCGTGTGCCCCAGAGGGAGGTGGGTGGCGACCTGGCTGAGACTAGGCAGGGAGGCCTGACCTGCCCCCCGGAGCAAGCCTCACCTGCGTGAGTGTCTGCAGAGACTGCCCCGGAGCAACCAGAGCCCCTCTGGTCACTGTGATTGTTTAAATAAAACAGAAGGCAAGGCTTCCCCACTGAAAGGAGGCCGGCAAGGGTGTCCTAGCGGCGTGCACACCTGCGAATGCCGGAGCCTTGCAGGTGGACGTGCCGAAACAGCCGCGGCCGCACCACCTCAGCCTCTGATTCTCTGGGTCTGGGGTAGGGGCCAAGGACCCCGTTTCTAACCAGCGCCCTGGGGGAGCCTCGCCCTCTGGAGGCTCAGGGGCACAGCGTAGAGGTCCCAGGACAGAGTCCGGCCCGCCTCCGTCTTGGAGCCGCACCAGGCCCTCGGTCTGAAATCTCCGGCCAGGCCATGCCCCCTGCCACCAGGGCGGGGTGCCCCCTTCCCATTTCACTGCCCCCCATTGCAGCTTCTAGTTTAGAAAGAGCAGGGTGGCCACCACTCTCGAGAAAGGAAGAAAGAGACATCTCTGAAGCCAGTTTACCAAACAACTGCCAGGGATCCCTGGACGGGCGGTGAGTCCAGCTGGTCCCCTCCTCCATACTGACTCAGGGCCTGTGACCCAGCAAAGACTTTTAAAGTCAGATAAGACCTTTCCTCGGGAATGCACACGCCAGAGGCTTCCAGGCCCATCCCGAGCTTGGAAATGCGGCAGAGATTTACACTTGGGGGATCGTGTTTTCAAGCATAAATACTTTAATGTAACTATCACAGAACAGGAGAGGAAATGGTTATACTTTCCTCACATTTCATTCCGGAATAGATGTTGTGGACTTGCTCTGTTCTTAAGCTCAGACAGGCAAGGTTCTCTTAACTCAAAGGCACGCTGCTGGAATTAAAAATAAGCCAAAAGGTGCAGCCATAAAAAAAGAAATATTTCTGGAGGCAGAGGGGGATGATGTTGGGAGACGATTCTCCTATTAGAGAATCATAAGTACTGTTTTAAATTGTCAACATGTTTGGAAAGGGGCAGAGCAAGCATCCAAAAATTCTGTTTTGGAAGCAAGTGATGTGTGATAATACTAATTTAAAAAAAAACAAAAACCTGTTTCTCCACTACCATTGGAACGTCTGGTTCTTTTTCCACGTTACTCCCGCAGACGTGCTGGGGGCTGGGGGTCTGTGGCATCGCCGGGCCTCCGTGGTTCTGGCCTGTGCCCACGGTTTGCTCAGCAGGGCTGTTCTTACCTCGGAGATCAGCAAGGAAACTTGAGAGCTATCACTTTTCATCAAAACAGCCACTGCTGAGGCCTCCCTTGGTCGCTGAACTGCACAGCCTTGTCCTTCAAGAATGTAATCTTCATTCTCACTGTATTTTGGGGGCAATCATGCTCAGACACTCCCTTGTTCGGCATTTGCTGAGCACCCAGCAAGCACTGGACGCCGAGGACTGAACTCTTTATTAAGTTGACTGTCAGAGAGACAGAGAGAGAGAAGGATGGGGACTCGGGCTGAAGTCCCCAAGACTCAGACTCTCTTAAGGGGAGAGGCCTGTGACGGGAGCGGGCAGGGGTCACGGCGGCAGCGACTCACCTGCGCGCCGGGGGAGGTTCCGGGCGTCCGGTTCCAGCGGCGGAGCGGCTGGAAGCAGGACCTCGGTCCTTGACTTCTCTGAAGGAGGAATCCAGCAGAGAGCACGACTGTGAAATAGAGGCAGGGCTTGGGAGATGCGAAACGGGTGAGGAGGATGAGTACCGTGGGTGAGCTCGGCGTGAGTACCGTGCGGTCAGGGCGGCTCAGGTTGCCTCCGCGGGGTCAGTTTTCCAGGCGGCCCCTGGACAGCGTCTTGCTTGTGCCCAAGTCTGACTCAGGGCCCCTCCTGGTGTGCGAGTGACTCTCTCAGCCAAGATGGATTCCAGCGAGAGAGCATCTGGGGGCTGGCAGGACCTGTTCTGGGCTGGCGCCTCCTCCCTCCTGGGGCCTCCCCTACACTGTGGACCTCCCTTGTGTGAGCACCGGCCGGGAGTCTCGGGGACCACAGGGTGAGGAGGTGTGGCCACTCTGTCCTCCACCGGGTCAGTGTCTCATCCTGGTCTCGGCAGGAGACCCGTCATAGCCGCTCAGCCTCAACCCGACATGAATCTCATGGTGGCGTCCTCACCGCCTCCTGGGGAGGGCTGAGCCGGGAACAACCCACGTCACAGGTGGGAGAGTGGGGCTCAGAGACCCCCAGCAGCTCCCCTGAGGTCACACAGCTGCTGAGGTGCCTGGCGCGTCGGCGCAGGACCGTCCGATCACGCGGGTCGTCCGCTCGCCTCTCTGTGACGCCGGCTTCACGTGCGGGTTCCTCCCGGGAACACGAGTATAAGCAGGAGGAACCCAGGCTCCTGGAAGAGACCCCTCTCTCTGGGAAGGAGCTTCAGCGGTCCACCCCCCGTCTCTCCTCGCGAAGGCCTCCCCAGCCTCGGCTCCCAGGTGGACTGGGCACGGCCGGGCTTCCCGGCCCACCGCGGGCCGCGGGCACCCCGCCTCCCTGCCGCGCCACACGGAAGCATCTGAGATGAGATGCTGATGCTTTGGCAGGTGCAGGAGGGAAAAGAGGCGCTGAGCTTCTGAAGAAGTCAGATGGCATTGTACAGCAAACAGAAGGCAGGCGGCTGATTTCAAAGCCCAAAATCAGATCCTTTTATTTGTATAGAATGTATCCATTTGGAAGGCACGGTCTGAAATTGCTGGGTATAGAATCTGCCACGTTTGATTGTAGTATGATGTTCCAGGCGGCAACATCCAGTTCCCGGCCCAGGGGTAACGCGCTCATGCCCAGGTCCGTCTCTCCTGGAACCGCCACCCGGCGCCCCAAGAGCTCCTGCCCCTCACAGGTGACTCACACTCTCGGGCGCTTGGTTTTCCCGAAGCATCGAGCCACCTGCCGCGGGCTGCGTCCTGTGACTCGGGGTGGGTTTTCTGAGTGCTTTCACTTTCTCACTGATTTCTGCTTAAACGTCCATGTAAACAAAATAGGGCAAATAGTCCCAGATTGCAGCATCCGCCTCATCTCCCTCCAGCTTTAAGCCAGTGCTCTAAACGATGGCTGATTCGCTGGGAAGCAGAGGAGAGAAAAGCTCTGTGATCAAGGCCTCTCAAAGGCACGCCTGCATCATGGTCCAGCTGCTGGCTGGGCCCCTCGCCACCCACAGCCCTTCACAAAGGACGGGCTCCCCTCCCACGGCCCAGGAGAGCGTGTGCCAGGGGTGACTCTGGAGGGACGAGCGGGAGCTGGGGCGTCACTCCCAGGAGCAGCGGAGGAACATCTCAGGAGAGACTCGGGGTGGGAGGTCCCAGCACGAAGCAAGAGGACCAGTCCCTTCCAGCGGCCAAGGGCCAGGGGTCAGCCCCCAGGACCAGTGTGTCAGCCCCCAGGCCGAGGGTCAGTGTGTCAGCCCCCAGGCCGAGGGTCAGGGGTCAGCCCCCAGGCCCAGTGTGTCAGCCCCCAGGCCAAGGGTCAGTGTGTCAGCCCCCAGGCTGAGGGTCAGGGTCAGTCCCCAGGCCGAGGGTCAGGGGTCATCTCCCAGGCCGAGGGCTCTGGCTGCGGCAGCCTCTGCTCTGGGACAGGCAGGAGCTGGTGTCTGTGGTCTGCCGGCCGCTCCAGCTGTGGCCAGGGTTCACTCCGCTTAATCTCAGATGCAGCATCTACACCACCCCGAGGGCCGCTTGTGATCCCAGAGCAGGTCAGGGAGGGTCCTTCAGCACAGACTTCATTTCCATTTCCTGCTTTGCTGCCATTTTTGAGTTGACCGGGGCACCAGGCATAGGAGGCTCTCTCTATCTTAGAAAGAAAAGAAGAAGGAAGACAAGGGGAGGGAGGAAGAAAGAACCAGGGAGGGAGGGAAAGGGGAAGGAGAGAAGACCCTCCA
Organism: Capra hircus; assembly: GCF_001704415.2. Taxonomy (NCBI): domain Eukaryota; kingdom Metazoa; phylum Chordata; class Mammalia; order Artiodactyla; family Bovidae; genus Capra; species Capra hircus. Next base: position 382,641 of record NC_030819.1, on the reverse strand, counting down.
TTGCATCTTTGTGCCACTGAAATAGATGAGGAGGGAAGAAGGGCCACGCCGGGGAAGGCCCGCACGTTCACGCGCCCACGCCGGGGAAGGCCGGCACGTTCACACGCCCACGCCACGCACCCACGCTGGGGAAGGCCGGCACGTTCACGCGCCCACGCCGGGGAAGGCCGGCACGTTCACGCGCCCACGCCGGGGAAGGCCGGCACGTTCACGCACCAGCAGGCGCGTTCCCGCTTCACCTGCACGCCTGACTCTGGCGAAGCACAGTCCAGGGTGCTGAACGGAGCTCCGACGCCCAGCCTTGTCCCCCTCAGCCCTGACCCCCGCCCTGGGTGTGGGCCTCTCCTGCGCGTTGCAGCCGCTCGGTGATGCAAACACTGTCGTAGGTTTTGTGGACAGAGAAGAGCTGGGTTACGGAGCCTCGGACGAGTCATGGAACTGAGTGTTCTGCACTTACAGAACTGTGCCCACTCCAGCGTTCTTGGGCTTCCCTGGCGGCTCAGCTGGTAAAGAATCCACCTGCAATGCGGGAGACCGTGGTTCAGTCCCTGGATCGGGACGATCCCCCTGGAGAAGGGGGAGGCTACCCACTCCAGTGTTCTGGCCTGGAGAATCCCACGGACTGTGAAGCCCAGGGGGTCGCAGAGTCGGACACGACTGAGTGGCTTTCACTTCACTCACCACCGCCGATAGACCTTCCCTGCTGGCTCGGGTCCTGGGTCATCACCGCCGATGGCTTCATGCAAACGCTTTGGGTCTTTTTTCCTACTTACTTATCACCCTATCTGACCATTTCTTAAACAAAAATGGAGTCACATTCGTTATCCAGTTTTCCAGCTTGACGTGTTGCTTAACAACAAGTTGTGTCTTTCCCTGTCAGCACAAATGGACCCATTTGACTCTTTTCAATAGACTCATCCTGTTTCCTTGTACAAATGGTTTTGTTCTTTATTTTTAACCAATCTGTTGCTGAGGGACATCTGAGTTACCTTCACCTCTTCTCTGCAGTAAGTCATACACACAGTGCCGCGTGCCGTTCCGGCAGGGCAGTGCGCTCGCGGAGCGTCTGCAGTGAAAGCGAGGAGCGGGAGCAGAGAGTGCGACGTGACTGCCCAGCTGGGCCGGGAGTCCCGGCCTGGCCCTCGCCACCAGGGGCCACGTCCTCTGAGGAGGCGCCTCCATGTCTGGGGTCCTGGGGGCCGGCCGGGCCCTCGTCACACCCGCGGAGGTCCAGGGGCTCCTGACCCAAGCACAGAGCATATACCCCAAGCTCAGCCCTGGTCACATGGACGAGCCAGCAGGCTCTGCGCCCCGGCCTCTGACTCCGGCTCAGCTTTGTGTCTTTTCTGGTGGGAGAGTGGGGAAACGGAGGGTCTAAGCATTCCTTAATCCCACCAGCTGCAGCTCGCGTTCCCTGAGTTGTGTGTCTTGAGGGCTGAACTGGCCACACCAGGTCAGCGAGTGAGCTGGTGACCGGGGCTTACCAACTGGGCCCGCTGAGCGGTCACCCCGGATCTCTGTCACAGCTCCCAACCCGCCCTGGGGGTGGCAGGGGAGGCCCTCCTCCAGCCTCGTGGCCCCTCCTGGACTGCAGACCGCGAGGTCCCAGACCCTGAGCAGAGGGCCAGGCGAGGCCCTCAGAGGCAGGCCCTGGAACGCCACACGCCTGCCAGGTGCCGTCTCCCCAGGCCCTTGTGCAGCCCCAGTGAATTCAATGGGTTCCGATCCGCAAGTTCCTCAGCAAGGACCTTGCGGGCAGAAAGTGCTGTAGAGGCTTTTGCTAAACAAGGAAATAAGAGGGAAAGGATTCACAAGTGCCAGACCTTAGTCTTCATTTTTAAAGTGGGTTGTATCTGTTTTCCTTTCTTTTTTCAATACCCCCAGTTATTTCAGTGAGTATCTAACAGGTGTATTAGATTTAACGCACAGTAAAATTTGGATTAGCCAGATGATATACCTGAATAAACTGTAATTTTAAATGGGGGAAAGGATTGAGACTTTATTGGTGAGACTGGCTATTAGCAGCGATAGAGCAAGAATGAGGAAATGAGACGGTGTGTGTGTGCTTGGTCGAGTCCGACTCTGCGACCCCGTGAACTGCAGCCCACCAGCCTCCTCTGTCCGTGGGATTCTCCAGGCAAGAATACTGGAGTGGGTTGCCGTTTCCTCCTCCGGGGGACCTTCCTGACCCAGGGGTCGGACCCGTGTCGCCCGCATCTCCTGCACTGGCACGTGGATTCTTTACCACTGTCCCACCCGGGAAGCCCCAGTGAGATGATGTTAGGGATTTATTCAGCACAATTTGTAGACAGAAGAGTTCAGCGAAACGCAAACACCCTTCATCCAGCGCCTACGACTATTCATATTTTGCAGTTGCGTTTCATCATTCCCCTCCTGCTACAACTGCTTGCCAGCGTACTTCACAGGAGAGTGTTTCAAACTTGCGGGTCCACGCGGGACCCCCGGGGACATTGTCACCCTTCAGATGCCTCTTCAGGGGGGCTGGGGAAGGCCTGGGGCCCTGTCTCTCTCACTACTTCCCAAGTGACTTGCACACTCGGGCCAGGCCACACCTGGAGCAAGATTTTAAAATGCCTGGATGCCGCACCCATCACAGACACCACGCTTTCGTTTGTTTATGTATAAAGAAAATAAAGCAGCGTCTTCTACCTTACACTACATATATGTGTACACACATGCATAGACACACACGTTAACACATACACTTCTGCAACACCGAGCGACGAGGATTGACACCCAGGACAGCGACTCAGCCGAGAAAGCCCAGATCGTGTCTCCTCTACACTCGCAGAGGCAGGGAAACATCCTCACACGTTTCACGAAGGCTTCTAACGTTAGCCTCTCAGTCGTGTCCCAGTTTTTGTGACTCTCCGGACTATAGCCCACCAGGCTTCTCTGTCCACGGGATTCTCCAGGCAAGAATACTGGAGTGGGCAGCCTTTCCCTTCTCCAGGGGATCCTCCCAACCCAGGGATCAAACCTGGGTCTCCTGCACTGCAGGCGGATTCTTTACCATCTGAGCCACCAGGAAAGCCCCTAAGACATCTAATGGTACTTCTCAAAACCAAAATCTGTATCTGGGTTAACTGTATTGATCAGGAAAGAAGTCTAAAATACCCCCAATACCCCGATTTCTGAGTATTTCTGTTCATTAGGGTCGTCCACCCAGATGGGGGCTCAGAGCAGTTCACCTTTTAAAAAAGCCTTCCCATCTCTTCTTTTCATCCTTTGAATATTCCCAGCAGGGTCTTCTTCCCTTGCGAGGGCCACAAGCCTCACAGTAACCACTGCAGAATCTGTTTATAAGCCAGTTCACTTCGGGTGAAATTTTATCCATTTTTAATGATCTGATCTGAGAAAAATGTGACATTGCCAGGATTTCAAAAGGCAGAGCCAAGAGAAGGCGATCACAGGAGTGAGTGGGATCCCGAAATGAATCTTCATTCACACGCAGATTCAACAAGCACCCAACACACTGCGCTCAGCCCATACTATCGCCGCTCAGCGTATTCCGTGTCGGAAGGGCGGGCAATTTTCAGAGCAATCTGTGAGCCTCGGAGAAGACAAAACAGGAGAGGGTGGAAATGACCTCGTTAGCGCGAACGCAGGAACGCCCACTGTGCCCGTCTCCCGTGTGTCCTGCCCCCACCTGCGCCCACCCACTCCCGGCTGTGACCACCCCTCGGGGGCTGACACAAGAACCTCCCCCTCCTCCGTCAGTGCCCCGGACAGCGTGGGGCTCACGCCCAGGGCTGAATTCTCCCGCCCACACCTCACCAGGAGCTTCCTCGGGGGTTCCCCTCTGCAGCAGGCCACATGACCCTCCCTGGTACTGCTGCCAGCCTAGGGGCAGCGACACCACCATGCTGCTGCCTGCCCGCAGCTCCGTGGAGCACCCCCCACCCCTCTCCATCCACCCAGGAACCTGCAGGGCCCTGGGCATCTCAGTGTTTCAAGAGGAAAGAATCTGGAGAAAGCCTGTAGTACCCAAAATGAAACTGCAATCATTGTAAGTTCTTTTTTTTCAATTAATCTTTTTTTATTGAAGGATAATTGCTTTCAGAATTGTGTTGTCCATCAGACCTCAACATGAACCAGCCATCAGTTCAGTTCAGTCGCTCAGTCGTGTCCGACTCTTTGCGACCCCATGAATCGCAGCACGCCAGGCCTCCCTGTCCATCACCAACTCCCGGAGTTCACTCAGACTCATGTCCATCGAGTCAGTGATGCCATCCAGCCATCTCATCCTCGGTCGTCCCCTTCTCCTCCTGCCCCCAATCCTTCCCAGCATCAGAGTCTTTTCCAATGAGTCAGCTCTTCACATGAGGTGGTCAAAGTACTGGAGCTTCAGCTTTAGCATCATTCCTTCCAAAGAAATCCCAGAGCTGATCTCCTTTAGAATGGACTGGTTGGATCTCCTTGCAGTCCAAGGGACTCTCAAGAGTCTTCTCCAACACCACGGTTCAAAAGCATCAATTCTTCGGCGCTCAGCCTTCTTCACAGTCCAACTTTCATATCCATACGTGACCACTGGAAAAACCATAGCCTTGACTAGACGGACCTTTGTTGGCAAAGTAATGTCTCTGCTTTTGAATACGCTATCTAGATTGCTCATAACTTTCCTTCCAAGGAGTAAGCTATATGTGTTAGGATACGATATTTATCTTTCTCTTTCCGACTTACTTAACTCTATGTAATAGGTTCTGGGCTCATCCGCCTCATCAGCACTGACTCAGATATACTCCCTTTCGCTGCTGAGTAATGTTGCGTCCTGCATTTGCCCCACAGCTTCTTCATCCCTTCCTCTGTCGACGGGCATCTCGGCTTCCATGCTGTAGCTGTTGTAACTAGTGGTGCGGTGAACAATGGGACACGTGTCTTTTCCGGTTTTGGTTTCCTCGGGGTATACGCCTAGAAGTGGGATTGCTGGGTCAGATGGTGGTTTTATTCCAAGTTTTTAAAGGAATCTCCACCTCCCATAGTGGCTCTATCAGCTTACAATCCCAGCAACAGCAGAAAAGGGTCCCCTTTTCTCCACACCCTCTCCAGCATTTATTGTTTGCAGACTTTTTGATGATGGCCATTCTGACCGGTGTGAGCTGATATCTCAGTGTAGTTTTGATTTGCATTTCTCTAATAATGACGATGTTGAGCATCTTTTCATGTGTTAGCCATCTGTATGTCTTCTTTGGAGAAATGTTTGGTTAGGTCTTTTTCCACTTTTGGATGGGAGGTTTGCTTTTCTGATTTTGAGTTGTATGAGCTGCTGTGTGTTTGGAAGTTAACTGATCGTTGCTAGAATGGACTGGTTGGATCTCCTTGCAGTCCAAGGGACTCTCAAGAGTCTTCTCCAACACCACGGTTCAAAAGCATCAATTCTTCGGCGCTCAGCCTTCTTCACAGTCCAACTTTCATATCCATACGTGACCACTGGAAAACCATAGCCTTGACTAGACGGACCTTTGTTGGCAAAGTAATGTCTCTGCTTTTGAATACGCTATCTAGATTGCTCATAACTTTCCTTCCAAGGAGTAAGCTATATGTGTTAGGATACGATATTTATCTTTCTCTTTCCGACTTACTTAACTCTATGTAATAGGTTCTGGGCTCATCCGCCTCATCAGCACTGACTCAGATATACTCCCTTTCGCTGCTGAGTAATGTTGCGTCCTGCATTTGCCCCACAGCTTCTTTATCCCTTCCTCTGTCGACGGGCATCTCGGCTTCCATGCTGTAGCTGTTGTAACTAGTGGTGCGGTGAACAATGGGACACGTGTCTTTTCCGGTTTTGGTTTCTGGTACGAGGTGGTTTTCAATTGTCTCCACCTCCATAGTGGCTCTATCAGCTTACAATCCAGCAACAGCAGAAAAGGGTCCCCTTTTCTCCACACCCTCTCCAGCATTTATTGTTTGCAGACTTTTTGATGATGGCCATTCTGACCGGTGTGAGCTGATATCTCAGTGTAGTTTTGATTTGCATTTCTCTAATAATGACGATGTTGAGCATCTTTTCATGTGTTAGCCATCTGTATGTCTTCTTTGGAGAAATGTTTGGTTAGGTCTTTTTCCCACTTTTGGATGGGGAGGTTTGCTTTTCTGATTTTGAGTTGTATGAGCTGCTGTGTGTTTTGGAAGTTAACCCTTTGTCAGCTGTTTCATTTGCTGCCATTGTCTCCCCTCTGTGGGTTGTCTATTCGCCTTGCAGATAGCAGAGGGGGTGGGGCAGCAGCCGCCTGCCCGCCCAGCCCCGGCCCCTGGAGCTTCTTCCGAGAGCCCAGGTTGGAGACATGCCCGCCTCGGGCCCCCTGGCACCTCCAGACCGTCCTGTGCGACCGTCCAAGTGCCTCACGGCACGGAGTTGCAGGGGTGACCCACTTGTTTGAAGAATAACTGACGTCTGAAGGTTTTCCTTATTGCAGGCTGGCATGTGTGTTTGTGTGGGCACACACGTGTGACAGGGTGAACAGTTCACATCGCTTTGGTTTCCTGTGGTCAGTTCGCAGATCTGACTGTGTCTGCAGCCACTGTCCACCTGGCCCTGAATCAGGTGGATGAAGCCAGCTGGGGCTGGGGATCCTGACTGGCCCTGGGCCCCCCAGCCGCCAGCAGCCTTGGCAAGAGCTGACTTCACTGAAGACCCTCCTCTGGGGGGTCACTTTGCAGCTGCAGTCCTCAGCCTCGTTTGACACCCCAGCGCATCTTCCACGTTCCGGTTGAGAAGAGGTGTGAACGGGGGCAGTTTGCACGGCCACCCTCAGCTTCCCAACCCCGGGACATTGCTGTTCCTCCCAGACGCTCGCGTCGACCCCACGGCCTCACGCATGTGCTGTGGAATGGCCTAGGTCTGTTCAGCACACACCTGACGTCACTTAGGAGCGGTCACAGCACTGCCTGGGCTTGGAGCCCGGCTGAGTGTCCCTCGCAGCTGGGGTTGAGGACACGGCGTCCACGCCACGAGCCGTGTTCGTTGTTACAGATGCTTTCTGACACTGCGTCAGGAACAGGGGCTACTGCAGCCTGCATTGATCCAGTTCATGCTGCGTGGTGGTCAGAGTAATTGCATTTTATTGGGAAACATCGCACCGTGCCCCACCTGCCAACCCTTCTCGGGTGATGTGCAAATGTGTCTGCTTCAGAGAAGTCTTGAACTCAGGAATCCAAATTTGCAGGAAAAAAAAAAATTCAGTGGAGGAGAGGGATGGTTATATTTTTCGATATGCAAACGTTTCTCACCACTTTTCCTTAAAGCGTAAGCTTCTCCTTGAAAATTTAAAGTGGGATTGTTACAAGACTGAAAGGAGCACGTGTGTGTACATTTTCACGTGACTTGTCACCTGCCCACATCCGCACGTTGTAAACTCCGCAGCCGGAGCTGGGTTATCGGTCCCCCGGTGAATGGCTGTTCCACGCAGGCACTGAGAGCTTGACGGTGAGCAGGCCTGTCTGTAACTGGAGCTGTGCCTTCACCGGGGGACCAGGCGTGGCAGGAACGTGAGGAGCACCGGGTGGGGCAGGAGAGAGGCCCACGGGGTGGTAAGGGCCATGGGGTCACCAAGAGGCCTGGGGGGTCAGCCCGAGGGCAGACACGCAGTCTGATGGGAAGGCCCAAGGGAACCACATCCTACAGGGCTGAGCCACGCTCACCAGGCAGGAAGAGCCTTGCCTATAAAGGGGAAGGCCACGAGCAACATTGGCGACCTTTAGAGAGCAGAAGGGAGACGAGGATGAGGACCGTCCAGAGGGCAAAGTGTGGAGGCACCTTGGGAAGGGTCTCCCGTGTAGAGACGTGGGTCTGTGGTCTCCGCGCCAGCCGAGGCTTCCTCTGCCTCTCACGACCCGCTCAGCCTTCAGCTGGGGCGGCTTCAAGGGCCCCGACCCCCTCCCCCAGGCCCTAGAGGGCCGAGCCCCCAGCTCCTGGAGATGGGCCAGCCCCTGCCTCCCTCGGCAGTCCCCTCCGCTGCCTGCCTCGGGCCTCCCGGGTCATCTCCCCAGTGATGTCTGTGCCATCTGTCCCTGGACCAGCCTCGGAGGGGTCCAGCCTGAAATGACGTGGACTCAGCTCTGGGTCAGGGCAGCCACTGATGACACAGCAGGAAGCCACATGCCAGCATCTCTCTCTCAGGAAGACCCGTTTCCCCAGCCACGATGTGGACGGAGGAGGAGATGCTGGGGGCCGGGAGAGCGTGTGGAGCAGAGAGAAGGGAAGGACCGGGGGGGGGCTCAGAGGCAGGAAACCAGGGGAGCAGGAGTGGGCGGGGCAGCCGCGGGGAGACCCTCACCCCCTCCAGGGCTCTGCCCCTAAGGGGGCTGCAGGAGGTGTGGACAGTGTGGACCCTGAGCCCCAGAGATGGTGACTTGGGAGTGGGAGCAGCGCCTGGCTTCCCTTCTCCCCCAAACTGGAGTCCAGTCAGCCCTGCAGGGAGCAGCGGGCCCAGGGGCAGGGGATCCAGGGGGCAGTGGGTCCAGGGGGCAGCGGGTCCAGGGGGCAGCGGGCCCGGGGACAGCGGGTCCAGGGGGCAGCAGGACCAGGGGCAGCAGGCCCGGGGGCAGCAGTGTCATGACGACCAGCTTAGTGAGAGGCCGGGAAGAGCTTCAGAAGCCCTGAGGGGTGGTGACACACTCAGCGGAGGTGAACAAGGTGGGATAAACTGAAGCACGTGCCGCCCATGTTTACGCTGTAAGAGGAGGGTCGGGCTGGCGGCTGGGCCCGAGCCTGGAGGGGCAGCCACGTGCCCGATGCATTTGAGCTACAAGCGCTGTCAACGTGAACTGCCTTTTTGCTGGGAAACAGCCGCATCTCTGCGTGGTTTCCTGGCGTTCTTCTATTGATGCCTCTGTCACCAAGAAGGAGGCGGCACCGGGGTCTGTGGCCCCCACTGATGAGAAGGAGCCTGCAAAGTGGGGCCACCTGCCCCTCTGGCCTCCATGAGGAGCCCCGGCCCAGCTGGAGGTTTGCTCTTAACGGTCCATTCAGGGCCGAGCGACATCTCAGTGGCCACGGCACACGGCAGGGACGAGGCGAGCCCGCCTCCTGGGAAAACCAAGGGAGGGAAGAGCCCCGGCGCTCAGCGGCTCAGGGCGGGCACCATCCCGAGGATGGGGCTTCGGAACTGATCCAAACCTGGTCCAGACAGACACGGGCCCTGGACACTGTCTGTTCAACTTGCCTCTTCATTGCCCTTCAGGAGAACCGTGACTGTGGGATGGAACTGGGACACTCAGGGTGCAGAGTCAATTCATCAATTAAGCCGAGTATTTCCAATACTTGGGACCCCTCCTCCCAACCTCGGTTCCCACTGGGAAACACGCAGACAAGGAACCCCGTCCTCGGGGCACACCGAGGACGTCCCTGGGTTTGATTTGTTTCTTTTTTCAAACCCCTGTTGTCGTGGGAGTTATTAATTCTCTATTCATTTAATAGCTATTGATCCTGTGTCTGGATGAGCAGATGAAACAGTGAGCAGAGGAGACATCCTGCCCTCCCCTGGGTTATTTATTCATGCAAAATAAACCCATGATAGAGAACAGGACGTGAGCTCAGAGAAGACCCCACATCAGGGGAGGGGACAGACGGGAGGGAGGGGACGCCAGGGTGGGGACAGGAAGAGATGAGCGCCCCGGGCAGGAGCGAAGGCAGGGCGGCAGGGAGGGCCCCCAGCACCGGGGGCATTTTCCCCCAGTGTTGCATTTTGTCTTTCTGTGATTTGACTCTTCTCAAAGAGCCACCCACTTGGTTATTATTTCCAAGTGTTCGGGCCCCAGTTCTTAAGTTTTGATCGTGAGTGTCTCTTTGCAACTTGTCTGTGCTCCCCAGGTGGGCACTGTTGGGAAAGAACCCACCTGGCAATGGAGGAGACGCAGGGACACAGGCTCAACCCCTGGGTTGGGAAGAACCCCACTCCTGCATTCTTGCCTGGAGAATCCCATGGACAGAGGGGCCTGGAGGGCTACAGTCCATGGGGTCACACAGAGTCAGACGCAATTTAGCAACTAAAAAAACAACTGTTTTTAGCTGTAGATTCTGTGGCATTAAATACACTCACATTAGAGTTGACCCTGAACATCAACATGGGTTTAAACTGCACGGTCCATTTATACACGGATTTTTTTCAAAAGCAGTCACAACAGCTCCGCACAACTGGGGCTGGGCTGGATCTGCAGCTGGAGAAGCTCCCATGAGGAGACCTGTGTTCACAGAGGGCCGACTACAAATTACTCTATGGTTTCCTCCCGTGTAGGGGGTCAGCGGCCATACTTCCGCTTGGAGTTCAGGGGTCAACTGTACTGGGCAACCATCCACACCATCTGCAGAGCTTTTCCACCCGCCCAAACCGAAACTCTGTGTCCACTCAGTGCTGACCCCCAGCCCCTCCTCCCCAGCCCTTGGGATCAGCAGCTACTTTCTGCTTTAAGACTCTGATGACTCCAGGTCCCTCCTACGAGCGCACTCACGGAGTATCTGTCCTTCTGTGACTGGCTTGTTTCACTGAGCGTATTGTCCTCAGGGCTCGTCCGTGTTGCAGCCTGGGTCAAGATCTGCAACCTCTCCGTGGCTGAGGAATGTTCCACTGCGTGGGTGGGCCACGGTGTGCTTACCTGTCCCCTGTTGGCGGCCACGTGGGCTGCCTCCGTCTTTTGGCTGGTGTGAGTTTGCTGCTGAACACGTGGGTGTGCAAACACGAGACGGTTCCCTTATGAAGCACACATGCTTTTACGGTCATCGCTGGGAAGCGAATTCAGTCCCTCCACCCCCAGGCGTTGGTGGTTTCATCATTGTAGCAGGGAGCCCCATGGTGTGCGACGGAGATCTCAGGACGGAGGAACAGGTCCCCGGCCAGGAGTTTGGAGACGCGGCTGAAAGCAGGAGGAGGCGCCGGGGCTGCCGGCGTCTGGGCAGCGCCCTCTGGTTCCTAGGGTCCCCACGCCAAGCAGGCATTTGGCCGGCCTTTACGGGGCATCCACTTGGGATGAGAAGACGGAACCCAAGCTCCGGGGAGAGAGAACCTCCCACGAGGGCCCCACGTAGAGGGTGGGCCGGCTTTGTTTCAGGGGCAGCCCCTCCCCTCCCAGCAGGGTCTTGGTCCGCCCGTGGGCCCCTGGCCTCCAGTGACTTCCAGATGTGGACCCACAGGAGTCATTCCCGAGGCTTTTATCTTCAACGCAGCGCTGGGCTCTTTTTTTAGACTCAGCCTAGAACGGCCTCTCCCTGGATGCCACTATCCATTACACTGTCAGCCCGCGGGGCGCCTTGGGGCAGGACGAGTGTCAACAGAAGGTGAGAGGGGAAGTCAGCCGCCAGGGCTAATTACCCTGCCTCGAAGTTAATTAAATGCTTGTTAGGAGCAGCGGGGTAGATCCTAATTAAACGTGTCTAATCACAGTCCCCTGACATTCCGGGACACCAGGCGCCTACCGGGCTGAAGTCACTCTCTCGAGGGCAATAATACCTGTCGGGAAACGAGGGGCGGGAGAGGGGGCGCCCGGCTCCGTGTTTTCTGCCCTCGGTTCCCACGAAGCGCTTGGCATCAGTGTGATTTGCACTCGTTTCCGGGCGGTGACCCCGAATTGTCCTGACAATTCTGTTGCTTTCCCCTCTTTTTCAAGAGGAGAAGAAAAGGAGCAGAAAGTACAAGCATTCAGCGGAAGCGGTCAGCAGGGCCCTTCCGTACGACTTGGGTAATGATCGTGATTAACTCGTGGTGAGTGTTCTGTCTCATGTTATGTAAACAAAGCTGTGGCCTTCTCCTTCCAATGCCAATTGCACTTGGAAGCGTGGAGGGAGGGCAGGGCGGCCCTGCCAGCTTGCGGGCGCCTGTGCCCAGCCATACCCGCCCCATGGTACCAGACCCGCCTCCTGCCCTGGGCATGCGGGCTGGCACCACCCCCTCAAAAGGAGCCAGGATGGGGCGAGTGGGTGTCCTCAGGGGCACTGCAGACCCCAGACAGTGAGCAGAAAAGGGTGGACTTGCTGGGGCTCTTTCAGCCTTCATGGGCAAAAGAGGAGACGGTGGAGGGGAGTCGGCAGCCGCGTAGGGGGCGAGGGAGTGTGGGGAAGGCAGAGAGGGGCGGCCTCTCCAGGCTGGCGGGGGCTGGGGATTCACCCTGGTCAGAGACAGGGCCGCAGTGCCATGGAGACGGTCCAGACAGACCCAAGAGCTTCCTCAGGCTGGGGGGGGGTCTGGGGCCGTTTTCTAAACGCTTGTTAAGAAGCACAAATGCCCGCACAAGTCTAATGGCTGCAAGAGAGGAACCCCAACTCCCAGCCAGCTCTGTGGTTCAGCCGGGGGGTCGGTGGGGGTGGTGGCGCTGGCACCATCGGGGGAGGGGAGATCCTCAGTGTCCAGGCTGGGCGTCTGGAGAGGAGGCTGTCCGTGACAAACCCCTGGTGACTGACAGCGTGCATCCCCCCCAGGAGCCCAGGCAGCGTGCCCAGGGCCGGCAGCCGGTGTTGCAGGGCTAGAGTACGGAGGAAACCCCCCGCTCGAGTTACAAGCGGGCTCGCGTATCCATCAGGCAGAAACCCAGACTCAGGACGCAGGAGGCCGAGCTAATTCATGGGTGTTCGGCACACAGAGCTGCAGTTTGCCCCGGTGAAGCATGCCCCAGACCTGACCCTCCTTCGGAGGCCCCGTAACGAAAGGGTTAAATCAAGCCTCCCCTTCTTATTTTTCACCTTCTCACCAAACAGCGTGAATTAATGAAAAGATGTGAGCACTCAGATCTTTTCTGGCAAGAATGCTTGTTGAAATAATCAATTAACCTTGGAAGATCAAATTGACAGGCCTTAAGTGCAAAGTTATTCAAGATGCCAGATTATCTAGCCAGATGACTGCTTCTGTTGCAAGAAGGCGGTAAGAATGCTTTTGAGAAATTTCAAGGCTTCGAAAAGATTTAATGTTATTTCCCCACAGAATTAATCTGCCCATTAGAACATACTTTAACCTCTCATGAGTAATAACCTGGGATAACTTTAATTTACCTCTTTCCTTTATTCGTACAGTGAAAATGAGCTGAAGACAGCAAACAGATAAATTAGGTTCAAGCTTTTGCCTTCATTTATTTTCAAAAGGTTTTTTTTTTTTTAATGAAATGAAATCTCAATTTGCATGAGATATTCTAAATTCGTCAAGGTGCCACTCAAATGTCCTTTATCTTGCAATAGTAACTAGGATTTTGTAGGCTCAGGATGAGAACATTTTATTCAGTAATGCTTCTGCGATGGAAGCTGTCTTTCTCATAACTGGCCAGTCTGATCACTTTTGCAGAAAATAATGGTATGCTGTCTGGCGGGTAAAGACTCCCTAAGAAGTGGTGTCCGTGGGTTTACACGTCACGTGTCCACTCCTGGCCACGTGGTGTTATGTCAACTAAATAAATGTCGGCCGTCGCCTTCGAGGCAAAGGCGGGTTTTTCTTGGCATCACACTTGAAAAGTGGTGCTCGGAGCAGCCGGTTTTTCCACGGTGTTTATCTTACCCCATTTTCAAAGTCATTAGCAAGATGTAAGTATTGCTGTAATTTGGAACAGGGGCTGTGCAGAGGAGAGTGTAATTCCGTCTCGGCGTTCCCCGACCCTGGCTAGCTCCGTGACAGTTTTTGTTTCATATGAAAGCTGCCTGCTTATTGGTGATTCCTTTAAATAAAGGAATTATTTTCCTAAGCAATTTGTTTTGATTGTGTTACGTTCTAGCTCATCCCTCCTCGGCTGTGATGAAAGAAAAGCTAATCTACTGGTTTACTATCTCGCCACACATAAAAGACAAGTGGAAAATGGAATTTTCGAAATGCGAAACTCCTAATTTCTGTCACAAAATGTGAATGAAAATGATGAACTTATTCACAAGAGATGAGGGTTTTGAAGTGAATGATTTACGGGTATGAGCATTAAAATATATTAATTTCGTGTGGAGGCAGTGACCGTCACTGTTAGTTGGTCGCTGGGCACGGCGGGCGTGAGCGGGCCTGCCGAGGGCAGACCCCTCCTGAGCTGCCATGCTGTCGAGCAGGCCTGGCAGGGGAGCAGTCCAGCTGTGGGGGCGCCGACCACCTCAGCCCAGGGGTCCCCTCCATCCGTGGCCCCAAGTCTGCTGGTGCCTTCCAGCAGCCACACTATGTGCCCCATGGGGTGAGCAACTCTCTAGCCAAACCCAGGACTCTCCCACCTCCACGCGGTCGATACGTGGGGGCAGACAGCCCTGGTGCTGAGGTGTCCTGCACATCTCAGGGTGATGAGCGACATGCCTGGCCTCTCCCGCTGATGCCGATAGCACCCCCTGTCCAGCTGGGACAGTCCAAACTGTCTGCAGATGCTGGCCACCGTCCCCTGGAAAAGGCCAACGGAGGAGCCCCACCGTGCCCTGCTACAACCCACAACATCCCCGTGCCCGGCTGGGGCCTCCACAGAGGCTGCCGCGCACATAGCTGCGGAGACGCAGGGTCGGCCCCTTGCATCCGTAAACTCCCATCCAAATGGGATGTTTGCAATCATTTGTGTCTCTATGAAAGAGGACACCTCAAACGCCAGAAGTTCAGGCCCCATAACATCTGGACCCGGACCTGGTGTCAACCCAGTCAGCGTGAGTCAACTCTCTTTACCAGGACCGTGCCCTGCCCTCTGCCCACCGCCCATCTCACACTCGGCGGCGTGTGTTGTGACCCCCACAGGAACAGCTGCCTTGCCCCCTGGACCCCTATACGGCGGGCACCAATGGTCAAGACGCGCCCTGACGTTGCTCCCTGTGCTCAGGGGGAGCGTCCACAGTCGGGGGGCTTGGAGCCCTGTTCTCACACGTTTGAGGATTCTGCACGAGTACAGGCTGCCACCTGGAATTCTACACGTGATTTGTCTTCAGGTTACCCACAGACCACAGATTCCTTAAGGAATATGCCCCGTCCCAGGCAGTGTGTGGGGTCAGGGGGTAGAGCTGAGAAGACGAGCCGTGTGTCTTTGCTCCTGAGCCCTGGTCCTGCTGGGAAGACCGAGCTCAGAAACCACCATGAGGCGGACGCATCGTCCTGATGGGACCTCCCCAGGAAAGGGCCCCTTTCCTCCTTAGCCAGTCACGGTTCCCTGGGGCATCTCCAGCCAGGGGGCTGGCGGGTGGGCGTGCGTCAGCCCCCTCTACCCAGCGCCCATCCAGCAGCTCAGGCCCCCAGCCTCCCAGCCCTCCTGACCTGCTCTGTTCACCTGGGACCTCCGCAACCTGGGGAGCACGGCGTGACCGCAGGCAGGAGAGACCCCCACAGAGATCTGGGCCCACAGAAGCACCTGGGCGCCCCTGGGACAGGAGGGCTGAGGCTGTCCCTCTACGTGTCGGCTCTCTGTTGCCAAAGACCGCTTTTCCGCCTGAGATGGGTCCCGGGGCCTGAAGCCACCAAAGGGGGTGGGCAGGGGAGCGGAGCAGGCCAGCGCTGGCAGGGACGGGTCACGCGTGAGCTTGCACACTCATGCACGAGTGTGCAATTAACAGCTCTGGTGAGCACCCAGCTGCACAGACCACATGTGCAAAGCGCAGCCCCTGCCCCGCCACCTCCTCTCTGCCCTCGCAGCCGACCTCAGAACAGTGCCCAGGGAGCTGGGAATGCGCACCGTGTCCGCAGGCTCCAGGCGCGCCCCGCAGACGAGCCCTGCCCACCTACAGCCCCCAGGGTCTCCAGGCCAGCGGTCAGCCAGAAATGTAACGTGGGCCACACTGCTCCTGCTACGTCGCTTCAGTCATGTCCGACTCTGTGCGACCCCATAGATGGCAGCCCACCAGGCTCCCCTACACGGGTGAGCTTAAATGTTTCTACTAATCACTTTTTTTCTTTAAGTAAAAACAAGTAATTTTAATAGTATGCTTTATTTAATCCAGTATATTAAAAACACATCTTTTTTCAATCCAGCAATCACACTCCTTGGTTTTTACTCAGATGAGTTGAAACGTGAACGCCACACAAAAACCAATACACAGGGTCTATGGCAGCTTCACTCATTGTCACCAAATCTTGGAGGCAACCAAGATGGGTAAACACGGGTAGGTGACGGGTAAATACGCCGGTGCAGCCACACGATGGGAGTTCACTCTGCACAAAAAGAAGTGTGTTTCAGTTCACAGAAACTGTGAGGAAACGGAAACAAGTGCGACTGAGTGAGAAGAGCTGGCCTGGAAAGGCTACGCACTGCGTGATTCCAGCAGTGTGATGTCCTGGGAAAGGCGAAATGCTGGGGACTATGGAAAAGGTTGGTGGTGTCCACGTGTCAGGGAGAGAGACCAGGGAGAGCACGGGGGATCGCAGGGCGATGGGTTCCCCTGCAGGAGACGGCGACGGTGGGGCACGACGGTAGAATTCTCACCAAGAGCGAACCCTAGCGTCACACGCAGACTCTGGGCGGTGATGACGTGTCTGTCCGTCAGTCAGTGCAGTCGCTCAGTCATGTCCGACTCTCTGCGACCCCATGGACTGCAGCACGCCAGGCTTTGCTGTCCTCCACCATCTCCCGGAGCTTGCTCAGAACTCATGTCTACTGAGTCGGTGATGCCCTCCAACCATCTCATCCTCCGTCGTCCCCTTCTCCTCCTGCCCTCAATCTTCCCCAGCATCAGGGTCTCTTCCAATGAGTCAGTTTTTCGCATCAGGTGGCCAGAGTACTGGAGCTTCAGCTTCAGCATCAGTCCTTCCAATGAATATTCAGGACTGATCTCCTTTAGGATGGACTGGTTGGATCTCCTTGCAGTCCAAGGGACTCTCACGAGTCTTCTCCAGCACCACAGTTCAAAAGCATCAGTTCTTTGGCGCTCAGCCTTCTTTATGGTCCAGCTCTCACATCCATACATGACCGCTGGAGAAGCCACAGCCTTGACTGGACGGACCTTTGTTGCCGGGGTAACGTCTCTGCTTCTTAATATGCTGTCGTGGCGGGCCCATCAGCAGTAACAGGCGCCCCGCTGCAGTGGGGGTGCTGGTAACGGGGAAGCTATATGGGGAGGGCTGGGGGTCTGTGGGGGTCTCAACCCCTTTCTTCAATTTTACTGTGAGCCTAAAAACTGCTCCAGAAAATAAAGTCTATTTATTATAATTTTTAAAAACACATTCTTCTTTTCATGATAAGCCTTCAAAATCCGATGCAGGCTTTGCCCTCAACACCCACCTCCTTTCCACTGGATTTCACGTCTCAGTGGCCACCTGGCGCCAGTGGCTCTGCCCTGGGGGTTCAGGTGCCACCTGCCCAGCTCTGCGGAGGTTGGCACACCAGGCCGGTTACCTGCGGGATGGAGCCGGGGCAGGGGACCACAAGGAGGAGGCTTCACCTCCAAGAGCCAGCTTCACCCTCCTGGGCAAACGGCACTGATGCTGAGGCTCCGAAGCCCGGCCAGGCGCAGAGAAGTGTCTTGCCGTGGGCTGTCTTGGCTCCCTCGGACGCACCAGTGTGCAAGCCGCTTATGGACAGGTGTTTCCGGCTCACCATCGACCATCCTTCGGGCTCTCGTAGGTTTGTTTCAGGACCCAGTGCTCACTGGAGCAGCCAGTGTGCAGGGCTTATTGGCTCAACTCAGAGCAGGACTATCACTTCAGAAAAACCCTGCATTTTAGGGCAATTAAATAAATAGGTACCAGATTTTATTCCTCAGCTATACAATGAAGTAGGAAGTTAGTTTTAAAATAGACCTTTCAGGAAAACACATTGTCATAAAACGTCACTGATTTCATGTTCAAACAGATGGCTCTACCTCTGAAAACCTTCCCTGAGTATTTTACCTACCAATCGTTCTGCTGAAAACCAAGCTGTGCCCGGTGAGTGAGCCTGGCCCCGCTTAGAGGATGCTGTGGGCGATGGCAGGAGCTCCGGGATCCATGCCGCTCTTTCCCCCAGGGCAGCCCGGGACCCCGGGAACCCCGGGGACAAGGCATGGGGAGAGGAGGCCGCCTGTGGCAGAGGAGGAATGGACCCACGGGCCGGGCATGCCAGGCCCACAGAGTCAGGGCTCTCCCCACCCGCTGCGTGCAGGGCACGGTCAAGTTCACGGGAGTGGTCAGCAGGCAGATAGCACTCCAGGGGACAGCGCAGGCTATGGTGGCACCTGAGCTCTGCGCCCTCTCAGCCCTGTACGTAGGGCCCCGCTGCCCCCCTCCTGCACCAAACAGGCGAGCTGCAGCCATCCCCAGGGTTCCAGAAGCTTCGGTGAAGAGGTCCACATAACCCTGAGCCCTCCCTGCACGGTCAGATCTCAGGAAGCGTCAGCCACCACAGCTCTGGACGGTTCGGGAACCCGATCCACATGGCAGGAAATAAATCGGGGCGGCCGCACGACGGCATGGACCAAGTCAATGAGACAGCAGCGGGTGTGTAGGAGAAGGAGGGAATCGATGGTGAGAGACGGGGAGCGGGGCAAAAGTGGAGAAGAAGGAGCCCCTGCGAGGGAGAGGGGCTAGCTGGCGCCGGGGGACACAGAGCCCAGCTCCACGGCCGCGAAGCAGGGAGACGCTCGCCGGTGATGAGAGGGCAGGACGCCAAGGTCTGTAATAAAGAAGTGATTAATTGAGGCAGCCGGGAGAGGATTAGAACAGAGCGCTTTTGATATTGTGCAGATGGGGAGGAAGGCTGCAAGGAATTTTAAAGCATATTAAAAAAAAAAAAAAAAGGAAAAGAAAACGAAGAGCTGAAAAAAACTAAAGGCTGGAGAACGGATTTTCTTTTTTAACGGGCTTGCTGCAAATTCAGTCCAGGAAAGCATACACTGCTCTGCCCAGGATGCGTGTGTGGTCAGTTCCCTGGGCAGCAGCAGCCGCCGTTTAAAAATCTGGACGTAGCAGAGCCCAAGGATGGAAAAAGGAAGTCCACAATTGCACGCGCGCTCAGTCGTGTCCGACTCTCTGGGGCCTCATGGACTCGAGCCCGCCAGGCTCCTCTGTCCACGGGGTTCTCCAGGCAAGGATGCTGGAGCGGGTTGCCACGTCCTTCTCCAGGGGATCTTCCCGATCCAGAGATCGAACCCGCACCTCTTACATACATCTCCTGCCCTGGCAGATGGATTCTTAGCCACTGGGCCGCCTCTGCCTTCTGCACGTGTTATAAAAATTCAGGTTCTTAAATGTCACATGTGAAAGGTCCGAGTGAAACGGTCAGGCTCCTCACATTCCGTCTAGTTGGGACTATGATGTACGTTAGTGAAACAGGAGCAAATGAAAACACCCGAGGTAAGACGGGTTAACCGGGGGAAGAGGATGGTGTGTACCAGCCGCGGGCCAGCTCAGGGGAGCCCCTTCTGATGCAGACTGGAGCCGCCTGGGACCCACACAGCACCTTTCCCCCTAAGGGTCCGCAGTGAGTAGTTCTGATTCACCCTCCCCCAAGGTCACCACTGATTAGACATATTACAGGGACATTCACGTCTTTAGGAAACAGCTGAAGCTGAGTGCACAGAAGCAGATGTACGCAAATTGTCAAGACCACTTCAGTTTTCACAATTTTTTATTGTAGTGTATTTACAATGTTGTGTTAATTTCTTCTGTTCAGCAGAGTGGTTCAGTTATATATAGACAGATAGATTCTATATATATATTCTATCCATACATTCTATCTACATAAAAAGAATTTATATGTATCAATATATAATGGCAACCCACTCCAGTATTCTTGCCTGGAGAATCCCATGGACGGAGGAGAATGGTGGGCTATAGTCCATCAGGTCGCAAAGAGTTGGACACGACTGAGTAATTTGACTTGACTTAACTTGATTCTTTTTTAAAATTCTTTCCCATTATATTCCTATAAGAGATGGACTAAATGAGGAGGACCTTGTTTATCCATCCCGTATGCAGTGGTGTGTGTCTGCCAACCCCAGACTCCCCCTCCAACCCTCCCCCACCCCGCCCCCTTGGCAAGCGCCAGTCTGTTCTCCAAGTTGCTGATTCTGTTTCACAGATAAGGTTGCTTGTCCTAGTTTAGACTCCACACACAAGCGGCATCAAGACCATCTTAACGCTGGAGAACCGGAAGACCAGATTTAAAGTTGGGGAACTGGGCGCCCAAATCGGGTCCTCAAAACCCAAAGTGAGATGTGGACTCACCCTCCCCTCAGCAGCGCTCCAGCCTCTGAATCTCGGACCCACCCACTTATCATCAGCAAACTAAGAGAAACTCTCACAGCGACGCGTTCTGGGACCAGCCATCTGGTGCATGCTGATGGCTTAGCAGATGAGTGAGTGAGCCTCTTTCTAAGGCTGGGGAATGATCCGGAAGCTGAGCCTGTTTTCCAGGCCGCAGGTTAGGGCGGCCTGGTTCTGCTGGCATCAGTGGTCCTGTGAGAACTGACGTTATCTGGAGCACAAGCGCCTCCAGGAGATACCTGTGGCCTTATCATTGCACAGAGGAATCCACAAAGACGGAGGACCCCCAGACCAAGGCGTCTCTGAGTCACCTCTCACTTGATCATTTTTGAGTATGAAAGACTGAAAATCTGTGTACAAAATGGAAAACTCCTATAGAAAATAGTGGATGTTTACTAGAGTGCCTATACCCCAAATTAATTATATCATTTACTACGGCTTTTCATGGACCACTATATATAGATCTTTTTTAATTAAAAAAGTGTTTAAGTATTTAAATGGCTTAACAGATCTGAGAACTTATATCCCAGTTTGTTGGCTAACTGATCTTGAAAACCCAAATTGCTTTGAATCTCAATTTTTCCCTCTCTAAAATGAGAACATTAGACCAACTGATTTCTCAGATTCCTACCAGATCCTGTTGTTCTCCGAGTTTCCACAACCCTTACGCTCTGGTCTCAGCTTGCTCCACTGAGAAATAAAAACATTGAATTCCAGGACAAGCCCAGAGCCCCCAGGGCTCCCGATAAAGCCAGCATGGATTTCGCCAACCAGGCTGTCTGGCCGCATAGCGCTGCACTGATTTGTTTAAAAAAGCAAAGTGTTCCAACTTCAGAGAAGTGCTAGCAACATGGAAGTTGAAGAAACAGAAGCCCAGAGGGGCAGGCAGGGCCCGTCACAGCCGGGCGGGGACTCACCACTTCCACCGTGTTTATTGCCTTTCTGTCATCGGCACATTGAATGATGTCTTTCCTGTAGAAGCTGCACCAAGATCTCAGTGTTGTGATCTTTGTAAATGGAGAGCTCTCCAGAATCTGCCCAGACGGTTCCCTCAGAGCCATTCAGAGGACCCCTGTTTTAGGAGCTATGGACCGATAACTATTTCTAGCATGGGGAATACACATTTTTAAAGAGAGCTTTTCAAACATCCCACCACAAAATCCACGTCACAGAAGCACAGCAGCAGGTCTCCACATGTCGGACGTTGTTGGAACTCACATGGTCTCTGTTGCTGCAGAGGGAGGTGTTTCCAGGCGTGAAAGTGACGGAAAGCGTCGTCCCAAGAGGAGGACACGCTGGCACTGAGGCCACACTGGACAGGCCAGAGGCAGGAAGACCCTCAAAACACTGGAAAACAGGGTATTTTCCGAAACACAAGAGGCAGCAAGTGTTGGTGAGGATGTGGCCAGAAAGAAGCCCGTGAGCACCGTCAGCGGGAGCGCAAGCTGCAGCGGGCACTGCGGAGCACAGGGCAGGTTCCTCCAGAGTTGAAGCAGGACCACCGTGCGGCCCAGCAGTTCCTCCTCTGGGTGTTTATCCTAGAGAAATGGAAGCAGGACGCTGGGAAAAGCCCGTGTCGCCACGGCCATTGCAGCGTTACCCGCAGACGCCGAGATGCAGAAACGACCAAGTGTCTGTCAG
Source organism: Capra hircus (assembly GCF_001704415.2). NCBI lineage: Eukaryota > Metazoa > Chordata > Mammalia > Artiodactyla > Bovidae > Capra > Capra hircus. Next base: position 360,889 of record NC_030819.1, on the reverse strand, counting down.
TGATGAATGGGTAGAGATTGCGGTGTGTATCTGTTCTATTATACGCGTACTTACGCGTACTAAGAGGCGGCCTGGCGGCTCAGACGGTGAGCAATCTGCTCGCAGTGCGGGAGACCCAGGTTCGTTCCCTGAGCTGGGAAGATCCCCTGGAGAAAGGAATGGCTACCCACTGCAGTATTCTTGCCTGGAGAATCCCAGGCACAGAGGGGCCTGGCGGGTACAGTCCAGGGGGTCTCGAAGAGTCAGACACGGCTGAGCAACTGACACACACACAATATGCATAATATTATACGTTCTACTACGTATGCTGCACATTATAGCTATTCCCCTTAATATTATATATTATACGGAGTTATAAACATTATAAATATGTTTAGAATAATATTATAGACATTATGTATGTTTATATTATAGAACTGTTATATAGTGCACTATAATATGATTATATACAATTTTATATTATACAGCATGTTTGACAGAGAAGGCAATGGCACCCCACTCCAGTGCTGTCGCCTGGAAAATCCCATGGGCGGAGGAGCCTGGGGGGCTGCAGTCCATGGGGTCTGGAAGAGTCGGACACAACTGAGCGACTTGTTTCACTTTTCACTTTCATGCATTGGAGAAGGAAATGGCAACCCACTCCAGGGTTCTTGCCTGGAGAATCCCAGGGACAGAGGAGCCTGGTGGGCTGCCGTCTATGGGGTCACACAGAGTCGGACACGACGGAAGCGACTCAGCAGCAGCAGCAGCAGCAGCATATTTGATACTTAATTAAATTATCCTGTATTATGCATTGTTATTGTTCAGTCGCTAAGTTGTGTCCAACTCTTTGCGACCCCACGAACTGCAGCAGGTCAGGCTTCCCTGTCCTTCACCATCTCCCAGAGCTTGCTCAAACTCATGTCCATTGAGTTGATGCCATCCAGCCATCTCATCCTGTCGTCCCCTTCTCCTCCTGCCCTCAGTCTTTCCCAGCATCAGGGTCTTTTTCAGGGAGTCAGCTCTTTGCATCAGGTGGCCAAAGTATTAGAGGTTTAGCCTTAGCATCAGTTCTTCCAGTGAATATTCAGGGTTGATCTCCTTTAGGATGGACTGGTTTGATTTCCTTGCTGTCCAAGGGACTGTCAAAAGTCTTCTCCAGCACCACAATTTGAATGCATCAATTCTTCAGCTCTCAGCCTTCTTTATGGTCCAACTCTCACATCTGTACATGACTACTGGAAAAACCATAGCTTTGACTATACGGACCTTTGTCAGCAAAGTAATATCTCTGCTTTGTAATACGCTGTCTAGGGACTATTATATATTATATGACACTATATAAAGTGAAATATATATAATATATAGCATATGTACTGGAATATATAATAATGTTATGTATATAGCAGAATATACATAAAATAGAATATATACATATCACGTACTTTTTAATCCCTTTATCACTGATAGACTGGACATTTCTGTATCTCAGCTGCTGTGAACAACGCTGCATTGAACGTGGTGAGGTGTGTCCTACGGTAGACATCCCACTATTTACAGTATTGCTTTTACATGTAATATATCCCACTATATATACTTCACACATTTCACATATGTAGTATCAGTGATATTATATAATGATATTAGATAATATTCTATATATTTCACTATATATATAATATTCCACTATGTATAATATTATATATTCCACTACCTATATTCTACTACATATAACTTTACATATTGTATAATACATATATTCTGCTAGATATAGTATTACATACTGTACATAATATTATATGTTTTATATGTATATACACATGTGGGGTTCCCTGGTGGCTCAGCTATATTATATAGTATTACATATTGTACATAATATTATATATGTTTTATATATGTATATATACATGTGGGGCTCCCTGGTGGCCCAGCTATATTATATAGTATTACATACTGTACATAATATTATATGTTTTATATGTATATATACATGTGGGGCTCCCTGGTGGCCCAGCTATATTATATAGTATTACATACTGTACATAATATTATATGTTTTATATGTATGTATACATGTGGGGTTCCCTGGTGGCTCAGCTATATTGTATAGTATTACATACTGTACATAATATTATATGTTTTATATATGTATATATACATGTGGGGTTCCCTGGTGGCTCAGCTGTATTATATAGTATTACGTACTGTACATAATATTATATATGTTTTATATATGTACACATGTGGGGCTCCCTGGTAGCCCAGCTATATTATATAGTATTACATACTGTATATAATATTATATGTTTTATATGTATGTATACATGTGGGGTTCCCTGGTGGCTCAGCTGTATTATATAGTATTACATACTGTACATAATATTATATACGTTTTATATATGTACACATGTGGGGCTCCCTGGTAGCCCAGCTACATTATATATCCTACTATATACGCCTAGGACTTCCCTGGTGGCAAGATGGTGAAAGTGCCTACAATGTGGGAGATCCAGGTTTGATCCCTGGGTCGGGAAGATCCCCTGGAGAAGGCAATGGCAGCCCACTCCAGTGTTCTTGCCTGGAGAACCCCAGGGACGGGGGGGCCTGGTGGGCTGCAGTCCCTGGGGTCACAGAGTCAGACACGACTGAGCGACTTCACTATCACTTTCAAGCTATATGCCACTAAATTATGTTATATATTATATATATTCCACCATATAAATAAGATTCCAGCTAGACATAGATACAGATACAGGTACAGAGAGAGAGGAAGGTTCTTCATGGTAAAAGGAAGGAAATCCTGCCACTGGGACAGCGTGGAGGGGCCTCGAGGACACGGAGCTCGGGAAGGTCAGAGAGAAAGACAGACTGCAGGCCGCCCTCACAGCCGGAGTCTGGACGCTGAACTCAGACTCCGCAGCCTGGCGGTTCCCAGGGGCGGTGGACGCAGCGGGCTGGCATGGTGAAGGTGGCCAAAGGCACAGACCTCCAGCTTTAACTGTGAAAACAGAAATGTCTATCTTAGGAACCACTGAAAACCAGCTGGTCACCACCCAGTAACTGCAGGGACTCAGTGCTGAGAGTCTGGGGAGCGGCCTCTGTGTTCTCGGCTCGGCGAGGCCCGCGTGGCCTGGGGAGCCTCTGATCCCTGCAGGCCGGGGCCTCTGCGTGTGTGCAGCCCAAGGAGGGGGCACCTCCAGGTCCCCGTGGCTGGTCATGCGTCCCAGCTCACTGTGACCGCCATCCCCTCTCGTGTGCGTGGCACAGCAGGTCACACTGGCGGCGCTTCCCTGCCAGGACCGCAGCAGCCACTCTGCAAGGAAGAGTAAAACCCAGAGAGCCGAAGTCGCAGCCTTCCTCGCCCGCACAGCACCTCTCTGAGCAGGCACATGGCTCCCCCTGGAAGGGGACGTCTAGGGAGGGGGCACAGCTGGAGACAGCCCGGGGTTGGGATCAGAGGGCTGGTGGCGGGGCTCCAGGGCAGCGCACCCCTGGAAAGACCTGGGTCTGGGCGGCCCCCACACCAGCTGAGAACCACAGTTACAGCCGTGAACTGTCTTTCCCTCTTGGCACGAGTGGGGAAAACGTCTTACTGGCAGAAAACTAGAATTCAAAAACATTTTTTCCTCCAGCTGGCAGGGGAAGAGGAAGCTTACAGGTTATAACCAGCAGGCCCTTTTCTCACCACTGGAGTCCAGGCATGTTACTAAAGCAATTCTTAGCTGCTAGACCTGAAGCTGAGACACAGCAGCTATCGCTGTGGCCACCAACCCTCGGAACCTGGAGTCAGGCCTCGCGCTCTTGACCCCGCGCAGGGCACGGGGAGGCCAACGTTGAGTCTATGCTGGGCCTTATGGAGCCTGTTCTCAGTGGCGGAGACCGGTGTCCTCCAAGTGGAAGGTTCTGGAAATGGTCAGAGGGGTCACCAAGGAGTGTGGGTGGTGGGCACACGCCCAGGCTGGTGCTGCCTAAGCAAACCTTCCAGAGCCCCCGTGCACCCGAAGGGGGTTGACGGGGGACAGGACGGAGCGCCCCTGCGCTGAGCCCCCGTCACGTGGACGCCGGTGGGTTTTGCTGATCCGGGTTTTCCCTGCCGGAACCAGGGGGCTGGGAGCACCCCCCGCGGCCCGGCCGCCCAGAGGCCACTGGGCTCCTGTCTGCCTTTTTGTTTACACTGGGGACACAATGGGAGCCACAGTCCTTCCAATACATCATTTATAAGAGTATTCTACCTCTGAATGCACAGACAGAGCCGGCTGTGCGTGAATAAGCCCCGTGAATATTGCCAAGACACTGTGCTTTGTTCAGCATTCTTCTTCACAATAGATACCACACTTTGGAAGTAATTTTAAAAAGGGAATCAAAATAGTGGTACTTTTAGCCTTTGTTTCTTTTATACCACACTGCATTCTCTGTCTCTCATTCAGCCGCTCCCATTATCCTGACAAATTAAATAAACCACTCCAGTGCAGAAAGGCTCGGGCAGGCAGGACTTCGCTCCAGTGCAGCCCCGGGAAGTCGAAATAAACATTGAGGCGGTTTCTGCTAGCCCTTTCGGCTCACTTTAGCGGGGGAAAACAAAAAGTCGGGGGGACTGGGGGCTTGGAGCCGGCCAGCAGCGCCCAGAGCCGGCCTCCACGGCAGGTGACGGACAGGAGGAGAGGCTGCGGTTCCAGGGCGCCGAGCGCCTGTCCTACTGGGCTGCCGGGAGCCGGACAGGTGAGTCCCGGGAGCACGGGGCAGGCCGGGGGCTCTGCGGACCCAGGCAGCTGCCGAGCCGCTGACCCCAGTGCGAGGTCCAGACTGCCCTCCTGCAGGCATTTCGGCGTGTCTCTTCTTTCTGGAAGGCGTGATTTATTCATCTCCTGAGCCGCTCCCTAAGGGGGGCCGGTGGGGGCCAGGTGTGGGGAAGCCCCTCTCTGTCTCTCTCTCAAGCTCTCCTCGACTTGCGCAGGCTTTGGTCGGTACAGACTCCATCTGGTTTTGAAATTCAAGTCTTGGAGGAACCGAGGAGAGGGTTTTTGAGTGCAGGCTTGGCTTTGGTTGCTTCGAGGGCCCAGGGAGCCTTGAACGCCAGCTTCAGATGGTGTCTAACTTTTGGCCTGAAAACATTTTCATTTTTGCAGGAACAGAAAGACAAAAAATTTACTTTATACTTGGGAAGGAAGCTCTTTCAAATTAACAACGGACTTTTTATTTTTTTAAGACACAAATTCACTGAAATAGAGTGCGCACTGGAGCCCACAGAAGTCTGGGTCTCTCCTGGTGAGTCAGGCCCGGAACGCAGTGCCGGTCTTGAAGAGCAGCTCTGGCTTGACCTGGGGAAAGTGCTGTGAATGTGAAAGTCTCCTTCCGGTGGCTGTACTGGGACCCCACACCACCCCCCTTTGGCCTCCACCCACTCTTAACAAAATAGCGGAGTTGGTGGAAAAGCCTGAATCCAGAGAGCTGGTTGTCAGGGGCCTCTGAGGCAGCCAGATTCCTCATGAAAACAGGGCCAGTAAATGCCAGTCACGGGAAAGGCTTTGAAGCCTGCAGCCACCAGCCAGGATGACCTCATTGAAAATGCACGCTGTCCCAAGCCTGGGGTGGGAACTCTGTGTTCCAGCAGAGGCGTCCCTCGGCTTCCGAGTCAGAGGCCACCGCAGGCAGAGGGAAATATTGAGCTGGAGGAGTTTGAACAGAACCATCAGGGTTCATCTTTTATTACCAAAGAAAGACTTGAAAAAGCCCAGGTGAAATTTCCTTCCATTGTCTAGGAAAATTCTCTGTAATTTGCCCCCAGGGAAACCCAAGTGCCTTGTGGCCAGGCCCTCTCCACCCCTGTGTCCCCCCCCTCCTCCGGCTCAACGTAAATGTCCCCGGGGTCCCTTGAGGATGGCGTGGGTGAGCGGGGGACGCTGAAGGTCAGCGTTGCCCACTGTGGCCTGACTTTTAAGCTAAAGAGGTTTTTCTTTCTCTTGTTGCCGTGTCAGGTCTAATTTGGCGGCATTATGCTGAAGGGGTGGGCCTGCTCCTGACAGGAGGGGGTTAAATGAGATTACAAGCTTCAGAGTCTGTCAGCGGCTCCCACTGCCTGGGATGTTAAATTGCGATTTAATGGTCAGCTCTATCTGTGGAGTATCAGTGGAAATCTGCTGTTTTCAGCAACTTAATTGGCACTGTGTGTGCAGGAGTTTTTTCGGGGAGGTGGGAGAGCTGACCAGATTTCACTGCTGAATTATTTAGAGATCACCCTGGCAGAATGTCAGTGGAAATGAGCAGTGCGTTTTGATTTTCTGGAGCACGGAGAGCTCATGAATGGGCAAGATGATGGCATTCTGCTGCAATACCAGAACGTTTTCTAAAAATATTCCTGGGCTCCGATGTAGTTTATTTATAGACAGAATAAACAAAGAGTAACGGTTGCTACCACAACATATGTGTGGTGCCCGATTGCCAGCGGGGCTGTGAGAACGTGCAGAGAGGCAGGGATGTGTGCTCGCCCCTCGGAAATCTTAGCCGACCGCGTCCGAGGGGAGCTGAGTCTTCCGGGCTGGCTTACAGGTGAATCACAGGTGACTCAGGTGTGTGCACGCGTGTGCACGCGTGCGGGATGGCGTGTAATCCGTGTCCAGCATGCCGGTTGGTCCCGGCGTGTCAAAGTCGCCTGCAGAAGGCGGAACTGCACGGACACCCTGTGGACGCCCCATCCCGTCCTCCCACAAACCCATCAGTTACCTCGGGTTCCGGCCAAGCGGCTCAGGCCGGAAGGACCCTGAGCAGCCCAGCCCGTGTTTCCAGCCAGGGAGGGGGTGCGGTGCCCTCTCCGCATCACCTGCAGGAGAGCGTGCGCCCATCGGAGGGGCTCGCGGCCTGAGCGCCACCGGTGATGCTTGAGGGAGCGCAGGTGTCGGGGTGCGCACTGGGGGCGGTGGGGACACGCGAGGGGTCCAGGGGGGGAAAGGCGGAAGGACGAGAGAAGACAGAGAAAGTGCTTTCCCGGCAGACAGCCGCATTGTCTGCTCCCAGGGAGGGTCAGTCCGGAAACTGCAGGATTAGTAAATTTAATATCCTGTCAAAATTCTCATGATAATGAGTCCCGACCGGCCGCGGGCACGGCCGCCTCCGCGCTGCAGCCGGAGAGACAGCGGCGCTCGATCGCCGGCAGGAGACCATGCGGGGCCCCCAGCCCCGCGCCCTGGGCCCGTCACGCGGCGGGGCGGGCCCCGGGTTTCCCTAGGAGAACCGGGGGAAGGCCTCATAGGAAAATCTAGTTCTAAGACGATCGCTTGCCGGCCTGTCTCCGTGATCCAAAGCGAGCCTAGACGGATGAGCAGCAGAGTCCCAGAGCTGAGGGAGCGACAGGCAAGGAGAGGGCAGGCTGGCCGCGGCCGCCTCGCGGTAGGACCGCCCGGTCGGCCTGCAGGCTGCAAGGGTGATGCCCGCGGTGACGGGCCCGGCGAGGAGCGCAGAAGCGAGACAGTTCCTGTGCAGTTTGTTCAAGGCGCTGCACCTCTCTAAGCAGCTGTCAGATCCGTGCATTATGGCGCACTGAATCTGAATGAGGCTCTCAACATCAAAACCTTGCCTCCATTATGATATCATCTCCCGCTCTAAGCCGTAATGCTTATTAATTCTGCACCCATACTCCCCGGCTCCGGCAAATGTATTCCATCAGCCTAGCATTTAATTTAATTAGTACAGCTGGGCTCTCATTCTCCTTTCTGTGTCAGAGGTATCGTCAGCACCGTCTGCTGTAACACAATTACTGATTGCTTTTAGATAGGCAGAAATATGATTAGGGTATTGGGTGACTGTATCATAAGCCTTATTAGATTCATTTGAAATCTGGAGATAAATAGGAAACTTTTATTTGCAGTGTAATGAGATTATGCTTATTAGGCCAAGACCTCACAGCCTTTTGCAGAGAACACTGTATCAGCCGGATTATACTCTGGGAACACATTCCCGGCTCCCGGCACCCGAGCCATTTCCGAGCCTCCGAGACTTCCCTGTTGTCACACTGGAGTCGTCTGGGGATTAAGGCCACCCCAGATCTTCGCGGTGACAAAGAGCCCCGGATTCCCTTTTCCTTCTCAGAGTCTGATGGAATACACACATTTTGATATGGAATTTCACTTTGCGAGAAACATTTTGAAAAATCGGTACACAGGCTAAGAGAAATTAGACTTTTAAACGTATTTATTTGCTTTTAAGGATGTTTGCATTTATTACATGTCGCTTACAGAGATTGGCATGTAATGAATGTCTGAAAAATCCCTGGTGCTCAATCTCTAAAACATTTATCACTGCTGTTATTGTTTTGATAACAGCTAGTACAATTCCAGAAACATTTTTTTTCCATTGGCATTTATTTGATCGTCTCAAATTTCGAATATTTGTAGAGGGTTCAGGCGGGAATTTTATCCTACCTAAAATATGAATAGTGTGGAGCTATCATGAAAGGGCTGGTATGACTTAAGGAAATCTACTGAAATAGAGAGCATTCAAGATGGCAATATATTTCACTGAGCTGAAATTTGTCAAATATACCTATTAGTTTTAAAATAAAGTGTTTCTATATGTATCCAAAGAAAATGATTTCTCCTAGATACAAAAGTGCTGAAATGATATAAATGAATTTTGTTCTGGGAAAATCCGAGGTGTAAAATCTAAATTTGCAAGTTACATGCAGTATCTTTAAACTATGAATCGTCTCCTATATGACTCCCATCTAACCCCACTTCATTTTTACCAGTTAATTTATAGCATCATTTGATTTCAATGAATCTAGGTAGATAATTTTCATGAGTTCACTAATTGCATAAGACCTCTGTGTACAATGAACATGCTTTGGCGTGAATGTCCACAAAACAAGGAGCACATGCTTCTTGATTAAATATACGATCAAATCAAGAGGCAGAGAAAAGGGAAACCTATGCTGGGTCACCTGAACTGACAGCTAAGAAGGAGATGGAGGTGGTGACAGGGAGAATGAGGCTTATTGCTTACTGGGCACCGCGCTTCCGTTTGGGGCGACGGAAAAGTCTGGGAAACATGGTTATGGTCCAACAATGGTGGGAATGTCATCATTGCCACTGGATTGTACACTTGCAGATGGTTAACGTGCCAAGTTTTACGCTGTGAATGGTGCGCAGCAGCAGCAGGAAAGAGGAAGGGAGAGGCGGGCCTGTGGTGCGCGTGGCAGGCCGTGGGCGCCCTGGCCAGTGGCTTGACGCTCCAGCCCGGATTTTAATGACCTGTGGATTTTAAGCCCTGATTTAGTGAGCTCTGCGTCGTTCCTACACGTTTGGTTTTGACATTTCCTCTCAAATAAAGTATCAGACACTCTAGCGAAGACACACGTTGTTTCCCCAGAGTGACCCACAAGGAGGACCCCGCTTGGCCCCGGCGATCATTCTCAGTGGCGTGGTTTGCATCCAGAGTTAGGACTGTCTGACTCTGTTCAAGGAGTTGGAATTCAGGGAAGGATCAAATGAGTAAGGAGTGAAGAAGCATCAACACGCGCTGGTGACTTCTTTTTCCAGGGGTGCCAAGGAGAGAGCTGACACTCCGGCCGCCCACCGCCGCCTTTCGTCAGCCTTACAGAGGCGTGTTTGACACATGAAGCCAGCATCCGTTTCAACTGTTCGCCATGGTGACTCACTGTATATGAGCTGCGGAGGGCCTCCCCCATCTAGTTTATCATCAGGCATCACCTCACATATGTATTTTTGGGGGTGAAGCGATAGCCTTGAAGTTCGACTCCCTTAGCAAATTTCAGTACAACACAGTGTCATCAGTGGTGTGACATCAGACACTGGGACCTTGTCCACCTCATGCCCAAAGGCTGTGCCCTTTAACCTGCCTCTCCCCATCCTCCCCCCTCCACTGCCATCCTCGCATGGGGTGAAATGGAGGCAGGATCTAAAGTCTTCGAGGGGAATGGGGTTGGCCTTCCAGGGGCGTCGGCAGCTGGAGGGAGCCCTATGCACCCATCTCGTCCTAACCAGCCTCCCCCAAACCCTCATTCCCTCTGGGATACAGCACCCCCAAACCCTCCTCCTCTCCGGGGTATGGCACTCCCAACCCTCTTCCTCCCTAGGGTTCAGTCCAGTTCAGTCACTCCGTCATGTCCGACTCTTCGCGACCCCAATGGGCTGCAGCATGCCAGGCCTCCCTGTCCGTCACCAACTCCCGGAGTTCACCCAAACTCATCTCCATTGAGGCGGTGATGCCATCCAACCGTCTCATCCTCTGTCGTCCCCTTCAGTCTTTACCAGCATCAGGGTCTTTTTCAATGAGTCAACACTTCACATCAGGTGGTCAAAGTGTTGGAGTTTCAGCTTCAACATCAGTCCTTCCAGTGAACACTCAGGACTGATCTCTTTCAGGATGGACGGGTTGGATCTCCTCGCAGTGCAGGGGGCTCTGGGGTGCAGCTCCCTGAGCCCTCCTCCTCCCTGGGGTACGTCACTCACATGGCTCCCGACCCTGCAAGGGGTGCTGGGTTTGCTCCAACATCAAATCATGCCGGGCAATTGCTGTTGCTTTTTAATTTAACTAAATATGTGAGCCACTGAAATGAGTGCAAAAAAAAAAAAAAAAACCATAAAGAATATTTTTCTATGGAAATGGAAGCATTTAGGAAAGACCATATGAAGCCAGTTGTTGGAAAATGTATAGAATTGCCGCTCCTCTGGCAGCAGCCGAGGTGCGGAGAGCAGTCAAGCAGGCGCGGCGGGCAGCAGCTGGGCGGACGCAGCAGGATGTTGGTACCAGAGCATTTAGCCTAATCGGCAGGCAGGCACTTTCCACCTTGGTGTGTGTGCGAGCACACGGAAGTGAGGTGAGGACCGAAGACCATGCTCTGACTGTGCTCTCCTGGGTTACGTGGACAGGCACACCCTCGCCCGACGGGGCCCGCGTCGAGAACCTGCCAGCCAGAGGCCTTGAAGGGAAGGAGAAGGCCTCCTAGGGCAGCGTCTCCGCTGATGAGAAAGTCTGAGTCTACAGCTGGAGTTCAGGAGCTCTGCTGACGTGAACTGGCGCCTGAAGGAGCGGGAGGCCGTGCTGGGCGCTGCCTTGCTCGTCTTCGGCTTCTCTGCCCCTCTGTCCCCTGGGAGAAGCTCGACGGGCACAGCTCCATCTGCACACTGCTGTGGGGGGCCAAGCAGACCGAGAGGGGGCTCGGGGGGAAGGCGGCCCCCGTCCAGGGCTTCTCCGTGAGCGGGACTCTGCCACGGACGAGCCTAAGAAGCAAGGCCTCGCCTGCCCCTCACCTGGGCTGGCCTCTTGCATGCCGCTCCGCATGGCTACTGGAGGGGTTGTCCCCGCACCAGTGCTAAAAAACGAGCAGTTTATGTGGGGAAAGAAAAAAAAAAAAGAATCACTTGTAGGTGAGATCCGTGTCAGTTATCAGTGGAAAATCATTGAAACCTAAGAGTCAACTTTCAGACTGCTTCACAATCGGTTTAAACTAATTGTTTCATTTTAAAGAAACACAAAGGCTGCATCATAGATAGAAGTTGTGTGCACAAGAGAAAGGACTAGGAAACCCCCTCAGCAGCAGCTTTGGCCCTACCTCAAAGTAAGTACAGGAGTCGCGTTAAAAGGTTCAGGTACAAATCTGGATTTTTTATTCCTTTTTGGGATACTCTCTTCTGATTACCCACTAATCCCCAGCCCCAGTGCTTGAGCTCAGAAGAGCTCTGAGCCAGGGCGGGGGGTGGAAGGGGGGAGTCTGGAGGAGACGAGAGGGGCTGTCTGTGCAGTGACCCCTCAACTGTAGTTCTGACTCCGAGGAATTTGTTGGGGGTATTTCCCAAGTGGTTCCAGACGTTTGCCGTTGGGGTAGAGTGAACAGGTGTGCGTAGGTAAACGCGCAGCAGGAGCGTAAGTGGAAGGGTGGGCCCTTTCATGGTGGCCCTAGCATGGGACAGAGGGATTGGCGTGGAGCGGAGGGGAAGGGAAGAGACGTCTCCCGCTTGCTCGGGCAGGCTCGGGAAAGCGCGTGTCCACCCATCACGCGCGTCTCAGTCCTCCTTTTGCCTCCCTAGCCAGTCTCAGGACATTAATGGGTGAGCTTTAGAGAGACAGCACTCAACTCGTGAAAGAGCAGAAAGCGTTTTGCTCAGCAATGATGAATTTCACAGAGAACCTACACTTCTCTGGCGACTTTTCAGCAAAGCCGACCGAGCCCGAGGCGTGCCCTGCGAGCGCGCTGCCAGCGGCCGCCGTTCCAGCCTCCGCTTTATCGGGGAAGCGCTTGGCGGTTTGTTGCTCCTTCTGCCTGAAATGAGTTGGCAGCCCCCTTGTGTTTCTGACTGTGGGAATCTACCTTGCTGGCGGGCTCGGCAGAGGCAGGGGCTGGACCGCCGCAGTACAGAGCCCTGATCACCCAGAGAGCCAGGGATGGTGCAGAGGGCAAGGTCGGCCACAGGGAAATCTGAGCTTGGCGTGGACTCCAGGGCCAACCCTGCGGAAGCCCGGGGCAGCTTTCAAGCCCTGGCAGATGCTGGCCCTGCCCTGCGCCTGTTTCACCAAACCCTCCTGCGTGGAGGCCCCACACGCAGAGAAGGCCCCTGGCAGTGCCAACAGGGGGCAGGGTGAGAACCACGGCTCTGGGTGTGAAGGGCAGTGACTGTCCTGGCCTGGCTGTCAGGGGTAGCGATCGGGGGTGGCCAGGGGCTGTGCCCACTGCACTGGCTGCCTCTCACTGAGGGTCTGTCCCCCCGAGCAGGCCCACCTGACTCTCCGAGGTCTCCCCACCTCATCCCAGCCTCACCCTCCTTCCTCTCCTCCTTCCTTCCCCGGAAGCCCCGTCCTCTGAACACTCCCGATAACTCTCCCATGTCAGCCCTTCTCCTGGGGGCCAGCTACCTGCCCAGAGAGCGGCTCCTGACGTCTGCAGCGGGTCTGGCAGGGCCCAGGCTAGACGCGAGCCCATTACAGCAGGCGCCTGAGGGCTCACTGCGCCGAGAGCCCGTTGCTCTGTTTCGACCTTGGTCCTTGAACATCCAGGCTCTCACCTGTCCTCAACTTCCTGGGTCCTTCTAAGCTAGCATCCCCACAAGAAGGCCTGGAAAATACACATTTTCCAAAAGCATCCTTCCCCTGAAGAAGGGCACAGCAGCCCACTCCAGTGTTCCAGCCTGGAGAATTCCACGGACAGAGGGGCCAGGTGGGCTACAGTCCATGGGGTCGCAAAGAGTCGGACACGACTGAGCGACTAACACGCCTTCAAAAGCATGTTTGCTGTTTGTGACAATAGCAGATTTCTAACGAAACCAAGCTTCAGAAAACCCCAATTCTCTCCTTTAATTCTCACCATGCCTCTCAGCTACCGATGAGGAAACAGGGCCTGGAGGGGGAACGTGCCCGCAGCTAAGCTGCAGACACCGCTTCAGACCCTGCGGCGGTGAATGGGGGAGGCGCTGGGGGTCGCAGGAGCTCAGCATCTCCGGGCAGCCTGGGGTCCCCACTCACATCCACATCCATCCCTCCTCTTTCAGTCTTGGTGATAAAGTATCACCATAAAGATGGCTGTTCCGATGTGCCAGACCACAGGGGGCGTGTTGCTGTAAGGACCCGGGGTGGGATGATGAAGGCCACCCCGCCCTTCTCGAGAGTCCCCATCCCATTGCCTGCAGGCTCAGGGGTCTGTGCCATCAGCGCAGAGCAGCTTTGCAACGGCTTTCAGGAAAGTCAGAGTCCCTATATTTCGTGTAAAAGGAAATTGTGTCATTAAGTGTTAAATACATGTTGTTGTTGTTTTTAATCTCTAAGTCCTGTCAGACCTTTTGTGACCCTATGGACTGTAGCCCACCTGGCTCCTCTGTCCTTGGGATTCTCCAGGCAAGAATACCAGAGCGGATTGCTATTTCCTTCTCCAGGGGATCTTTCTGACCCAAGGATCAAACCCGTGTCTCCTGTATTGTGGGCAGATTCTTTACCACTGAGCCACCTGGGAAGCCCAAAACATGTTTATCACTAAATAGAAATAGTTTTTATCTCTGAGCCTGTATTACAGGCAAAAGTGCGTGAGAAGGAAATGATCACGTCAGTTTTCTGAGAGCTTGCACATTAAATGGAAGCGTAATCATTGCTATATGTTTGTTTGGTGTAGATTCGAAGGTGGAATCACCGCAGATGTAATTAGAGTAATTATTAAAGTCTGCGTTTAGTCCAGGAGCCCCAGGGAATTCTGCACATTCATTCATCTGAGCCTGAAATATTTCCGATGGAAACCTGAGCTGCCTCCTGAATCACCTGCCTGTCCGCTCTCTAGGGAACGAAAATCTGAGCTGCCTCCTGAGTCACCTGCCTGTCCGCTCTCTAGGGAACGGCGGTTTGGGGGACACCTCCGCCTCAGAGGCGGGGCTTGCTGCTTGTGGACGCCGTCTAAGAGGAAGCGTTCATCCTGCCAGGATTCTTTCTTTGCTTTCATGAGAACCATGTGAATTATGTCCCAAGGCGAGAAGGCTGCAGGCAAAGCATTCTCAGAGACCAGACTTCTGACCTGCTCATACCCGACATCCTGCAGGTCGATAGCAGAGTTGAAACCCCCAAGGTGAATTTTTATCACCTTCTAGAGCCTAAGCTCACTTCTGAGTGACTGTGTCCTGAAAATAACTGATGGAAAAAAATACATGAAACCACAGAGGGCTTTAATTTACTATTGGGCTCAGCTGCTTCAGTCGTGTCTGACTCTCGGCGATCCTGTGGACTGTAGCCCACCAGGCTCCTCTGTCCACAGGATTTCCCAAGTGAAAATACTGCAGTGGGTTGCCATTTCCTCCTCCAAGGGATCTTCCCGCCCCAGGGATCGAACCCACGTCTCCTCTGTCTCTTGTACTGGCAGTGGATTCTTTACCACTGAGCTACCGAGGAAGCCAGTAATTCAATATCAGCTTGTTGAGTTCTGATCATCTTGTATAAACCTATGTACTTCATAAAGAAGGCAACTGTATCCTTCGTCTTGGATCAGAAAGGACGATGGACTTGCCTCCTGGGGGTCCGTGTCTCTCACTGTGTCCTTCTTCAAGTCTAGGCAAGACTCTGGGATGAGACCGGATGGGATGGGAGGTCCAGGGTCCCGTCCCGCTGGTGCTGTCCTTCAATACAAAGGGATGACTCAATCAGCAGGTCAATCAGCAAACGTTTGCTGAGCCCCTGGGAGCCAGAGATGCGAATGCCGTGAAGAAGCGTAAGAATCGCTGCTGCCCTGCGGGGAAAAAAAAAAAAGAGCGTCATCAGGCGGGAAGTTGGGACGAGCACACAGTTTTTAAAAACTGAGTTTTGTGAAGCAGCGACCCGTGAGGACCCCGCAGCTGTGACCCGGCACCACGGACTGCCGCCCTGTCCCTCCTTCCCACGCTCCGGCACGCGCGCTTCCCCAGGTCAGCTGAAAGTTCCATAGACGGTGAGCATTGCCCGGGCTCTCCAGATTCTTGGGATAGAATTCCAGACAACCTGGGCCTCCAGGAGCAGCCTGCCTTGCCAGGGCGCCGTCTTTGAGCTGCGTTTGGGAACACGTGGGCTGGACGCTGTCTTGGGTTGGGAAGACCCAGGAAGGCTACCCCGTCACAGCTGCAAAAGGGCACCAGCTGCTCTGCGGTCTGTACCTCTGGAGACGTGGTCACCACGGGAGGCCGGCAGCTCAAGAGATGTGTGGTTCCAGGATGCACTCGCTTCATTTCTGCTGATCACCTTTAAAGCACAAAAAACGACCCAAATACAGCGAGAGAATGAGCCGTAAGCCTCCTGCCCAGTGAACGTGCTGGTGTTACGTCCTCGTCAAGCTCGTGGCGAATCTTCCTTTTTTGCACTGATCTATCCAGTTGTCGGTCACTTTATTCATTCAACCCCACGCTGCTGCGTGGCACCACGAAGCACCAGAAACCCACAGATGACTAAGTTTTGCAGCTGTCTTCAGAGGACCTGCAGTCCCGCGAGACTGCACAGCCAAAGTGCCTCCATCAGAGACGTACTTGGCTCCAGGAAAAGAACAGCCCCAAGGGGGACCCACGGCAGGTCGGCCCTGGAGGCCACCTTGACCTCCCCTCATGTGCAGCGGGCACAGAAGCCAGTGGACTGTCTCCCGGATCACTGCTGTGAGAACCAGCCTTTTTTAAAAGTCAGTATTTTGAGTACAGTCTTATCCCCCCCAATGTTCTTTCCCACTTTTCTTCTGTTCTGTTCAAATAGATCTCTATAAAATTAGCAGGCACGCCCCCCCATCCACACGCTCCCATGCAGCCCTCAGCAGAGCAGCGAGATCCTTCTCATGTCCCCCCCATTTACTTTCACATCGCTCACCTCCGTCAATTAACAGCGGATCCGAGCCGCACATAAAAGAAGTGCTGGCGCCTTTTAATTTCAATCCCGGTTGATTTGACGTCCAAGTTTATACTGTTATTTTGTAGTTCTAGCGACGGGGGCGATTGAGATTCAGAAAATTTCATCCATAGGTGCCACATTTGCATTTCAAGAGCAGTCGTTAGTGAATAGAGTTTATACATTCGCTCTTGAATGAAAACAGCAGTAGCAGAGGGCAGAATTAAAGCATCTGGTGAGGATGCCCAGGCCACCTCATAGCAACCGCCAGGTTTCCAAGGGCAAATAGCTCCTTCCGACCCTGAGCAACTGGATGGGAACATCAAAACATGCCTCGCACCAGACCTCCAATAGCCATTAGTGTTAGGAGCTGTTGCCTCAATCATGAGTGACAGAGCCCTAATTATTAAGGTAATTAGAAGTTATAACGCTGGCCATATTAAAGGGGGAACTTCTAGAGCCCATTAACAATGTTACTTTAAGTGATCTGGCTGTGAACTGTTCAAATCTCTAATTACATTATACGTCTATCTTAAAGGGTGATGTGATTAAGTGATGGCGAGGGGATTAGT
The DNA here is from genome assembly GCF_001704415.2 of Capra hircus. Classification (NCBI taxonomy): domain Eukaryota; kingdom Metazoa; phylum Chordata; class Mammalia; order Artiodactyla; family Bovidae; genus Capra; species Capra hircus. Next base: position 344,018 of record NC_030819.1, on the reverse strand, counting down.
GTATACTGACTGCTGCTAACACTCCTAAGTACTATTTTCACAGGATCTGGCTGCAGCAACGTCATTTCGCTTTCTGCCACTTGACCGTATACAGTGTGCAGCTGAAGAAACCTGACCTTGATGTGTTTACGCGTATTTTATGCCCAGATATTTTTCTTCTTTCCTTCCTCTACTGAATGTATTTCTTTGTATTTCTGGCAAATTCATCTAAACCCAGTTAAAGATAAACCGAGGTGCCTTTAGTTTATACACAAAATATAGATTCTATTTTTTGATACATAGAAACATTTAAATGTTATGCTTGTCTCTCCACTACTGAATCAATTGTTCTGGAGATACAGAGCTATAGGAAAACCTTCAATAATTAATAAAGCACAGCATTTTTTTCTTTTGTGACCCAAGCAATACATTTTATACTGGACCTATCATTATATCTTATCTTTTTACAATTTCTCATGAAATTTTATTTAAGACTCAGTAAGATTTGCTTATTTATCATAAGCCATGCATGCATGCTAAGTCACTTCAGTCGTGTCCGACTCTTTGCAATCCTATGGACTGTAGCCCGCCAGGCTCCTCTGTCCACAGAATTCTCCAGGCGAGAACACTGGAGTGGGTTGCTGTGGCCTCCTTCAGGGGATCGTCCCGACCCAGGGATGGAACCTGCCTCTCTTACACTGGCAGGCAGGTTCTTTACCACGAGTGTCACCTGAGAAACCCCTAGGATAAGCCAGATTTGATCAAAATGAGTTGGTTTGAGAAGTTAGACTTCCAGAAAAGACAATATTTCAAGATGCCTTCATGCAGAGCTTCGTTTTTTATTTTACAAATCATCTTTCATTTAGAAATCATCCACTAATCCGTTATACGCCCATAATGTAAGAATACGGAAAATGATGGATAATGAAGATAATGAAGAATATTGTCTTCATCTGAAGTCAGGCTCCTCACAGGGAGCCCCAGGCAGGTGCTCTGTGACAGTCTGGAGGGATGGGTGGGGAGGGAGGGAGGCGGGGGCAGGGAGCAGGGGAGGCAACGCGGGGCCACGGGGTGCCTGTGGCCGCTTCAGGCCAATACCCGACAAAAACCCTCACGATACCGTAAAGCAACGATCCTCCGATTAAGACAATTAATTTAAAAGCAATAAAGTCAGGCCTCTCCATGCCAGGCACACTGGCTTGACGCCAACCCTGCAGCTTCTATTTCTTCTTGGACCCGGTGGAGTCCCCTTGTCTTCCTTTCCGGCCTGACCCCAGTTGTTGGTTTCTCCCCCTGCCCCCGCCCATGTTCAGGCTGGGGGAGGAGCGGCTGAGCGGGAGGACCGGAGGGTCAACTCCTCCCCACCCAACTGTGTAACTGCGTAGACGCAGAAACCACCTTGGAGCAACCTGCTCCGGGCCTCCCTCTCCCCACCAGTAACCCAAGCTTATTCCCTACGTCTGTGGGTCTGTTTCTGTTTTGTGATATTCATTTGTTTGTTTCATTTTTTAGATTCCAGTAATAAGTGATTACATACAGTATCTGTCTTTCTCTGTCTCGTTTCATTAAGCGTAATACCTTCCACAGCCATCCACGTTGTTTTGAAAAGATTTCATCTGTTATGGCTGAGCAGTACTCCGTCCCAGCCTGTGCTTCTCCTGTGCTTCCAGCCCAGCGTGTCTCATGATGTACTCTGCATAGAAGTTAAATAAGCAGGGTGACAATATACAGCCTTGACGCACTCCTTTTCCTATTTGGAACCAGTCTGTTGTTCCATGTCCAGTTCTAACTGTTGCTTCCTGACCTGCATATAGGTTTCTCAAGAGGTGGGTCAGGTGGTCTGGTATTCCCGTCTCTTTCAAAATTTGGAAGAAACACAAGCTGGAATCAAGATTGCTGGGAGAAATATCAATAACCTCAAATATGCAGATGACACCACCTTTATGGCAGAAAGTGAAGAGGAACTAAAGAGCCTCTTGATGAAAGTGAAAGAGGAGAGTGAAAAAGTCGGCTTAAACCTCAACATTCAGAAAACTAAGATCATGGCATCCAGTTCCATCACTTCATGGGAAATAGATGGGGAAACAATGGAAACAGTGTCAGACTTTATTTTGGGGTGGCTCCAAAATCACTGCAGATGGTGACTGCAGCCATGAAATTAAAAGACACATACTCCTTGGAAGAAAAGTTATGACCAACCTAGATAGCATATTGAAAAGCAGAGACATTACTTTACCAACAAAGGTCCATCTAGTCAAGGCTATGGTTTTTCCAGTGGTCATGTATGGATGTGAAAGTTGGACTGTGAAGAAGGCTGAGCACTGAAGAATTGATGCTTTTGAACTGTGGTGTTGGAGAAGACTCTTGAGAGTCCCTTGGACTGCAAGGAGATCCAACCAGTGCGTTCTGAAGGAGATCAACCCTGGGGGTTCTTTGGAAGGAATGATGCTGAAGCTGAAACTCCAGTACTTTGGCCACCTCATGTGAAGAGCTGACTCATTGGAAAAGACTCCGATGCTGGGAGGGATTGGGGGCAGGAGGAGAAGGGGATGACCGAGGATGAGATGGCTGGATGGCATCAGTGACTCGATGGACATGAGTCTGAGTGAACTCCGGGAGTTGGTGATGGACAGGGAGGCCTGGCGTGCTGCGATTCCTGGGGTGGCAGAGTCGGACATGACTGAGTGACTGAGCTGAGCTGAGCTGCGCTGAGCGCTCCACTGGACATACACCACACTCTCTTCTTTCATCTGTGGATGGACACTTAGGTTGCTTCCGTATCTTGGCAACTGGAGATAATGCTGCTGTAAACACTGAGGGACATGTAGGCTTTGAGTCAGTGTTTTCATTTCCTTCGGGAAAATACCCAGGTGGCACTGCTGGGTCGTATGGTAACTCTGTGTTTAGTTTTCTGAGGAGCCCTCTGTACTCTTCCCCACAGTGGGGCACCGACTGGCATTCCCACCAACAGAGCCCGAGGGCTTCCTTGTCTCCACAAGAGACTGAAGTTAACTTTGGAGGTTTTCTTCCATGAAGCATGTGTTGGGTCTTCTTCATAACGTTCACGCTGGGCAGGAGATGAGCCCCGGCTAAACTGGATTTTGAAATGAGCTGTCACCAAACAATTCAGAACTGAATGAACTAAAACTTCTGTTTCTCGTCCCAAGTGGTACATAAGCTGTGTGCATGCGTGTACTCTCAGACATCTTTTCAAGAGCAGCATTCGTCTAAACGAGAAAGTACTCAGAATCACACACACAAACACACAAAATGTCGTAGGGCTTTCCCTGGTGGCTCAGACGGTAAAGAATCTGCCTGCCTATGCAGGAGACCTGGGTTCAATCCTGGGTCAGGAAGATCCCCTGGAGAAGGAAATGGCAACCCACTGCAGTATTCTTGCCTGGAGAATCCCATGGACAGAGGAGCCTGGAGGGCTACAGTCCAGGGGGCTGTAAACAGTCACGACTAAGCGACTAACACTTTCCTTCCCACGAGGAACTAAAGCCCGCCAGTCCTAATTAACTCCACCCCTCGCAACATCGCACACACGCCTTCAGCGCGAGGCTGCGTCTTCAAGCCTTTGGTCAGGTTCCATGCCTGCAGGAGGGCTGTAGCTGTTTACCGAGCACACACCTCCACAAGCACATCCAAGCGGGCCTGTGTCTGTGGGCAGAGGCCCCCCGCGCTGACCGCTCTGTGAGTCTCCTGTCCCACGTGGCCCGCCCTCCCCGTGTCTGGGAAAACAAGACCTTTTCTCTGTTTTTTACTTAATTACAGTCATAGCCACCCAGATCGAAAGTCTTAGGTTTCACATGCCCCAAGGCGAGAGGGGAGAAGGAAACGGCACCCCACTCCAGTGTTCTTGCCTGGAGAGTCCCAGGGACAGAGGAGCCCGGCGGGCTGCCGTCTATGGGGTCACACAGAGTCGGACACGACGGAAGCGACTCAGCAGCAGCAGCAGCAGGGTTAGAGGTCTGTTGACAGCATGCTTCCGGTAACTTCTAACCTCTGTTTGCTTTAGCTGTGTCAGGATAAAATTATTGTCATTTTTAATCACTCTAAAACATCAGAGAATTCGCTTGGAACGCACGGGAAGGCTTTGGTGAAAAGGGAAATCCTATGGAGGATACAGAATCTTTGAGCTAAATTTAGCGAGATTTTTAACAATTGAAAATTATGAACTCCGCAGGAACACTAAAACATTTTCATCTGAGGAGCGTTCCATCAGAAACATGTTCTGAAGGCACGTGCAGAACCTGCGGCCCGTACAGTGAATAGAATTCAAATAGAACGAAGGTATTCCTGTCCTTGAGAGCGTGCCTCGCTTTTTAATTGTTTTTTTTTCTTCTTTCTTCTAATCAGTGTTGAGTTCAAGTTTTGCTACAGCCAAAGCAAAGTCTTGCAAAACTGCACACTTCCACAATACGCTTGAACTACCGGTGTGATTTCAAGTGTCTGTTTCTGGGTGTGCCTGTCTATGCATGTGGATGCTCCTATGCACAATGGAATAATGATTTAATTCACAGAGTTGTGCCTTCAATTGTAACAGATTTTAGTTGTTACACCTTGCTTTGTTTTGCTGAAAACTGAGAGTTTCAAGGATCTTATTGTTTCAGTGAGCCAATGTCTGGAGGCACTTGTACCCTTTTCTGTAAATGAAACCAAGACCAGGCTGTCACACAGCCTGTCTTACGACCCAGTCTCATGACTAGTCTGCTGAGCCAGCATCAGGAGATAGTCCAGGAACCACAGGTCAGTTCTAGGAACCCAACACCTGTGCAGATAAAGAGCAGAAAAGAGAGTCCTTTTCCCAGAGGGTCTTTTTTTTACTTGCTTATAGCTCCCAGCCTCCTAACTTGGATGGAACATTATCAAAATCTTTCCCTAGACCTAGTTTTACTTTTATCCAGTGGGGACCCTCTAGCTGATGTTCTTGGCGGCCCCCCCCCAAGACTGAAATTGAGCTGCCAGGACTCTGGTGCTTGGACATAGCGAAATGCATGCATTTTAAACGTTCTCTTCTGAACTGCAAATGCAGGAGGGCGCCGTCGGTTCCCAGCTAATGTAATCCTCACCACCCTCAATTCGAGAAAGGGAAGCATGCTTGCGGCACATTAGGTTTGGGAGGTCATCACACGACAGTTTCTGAGCAGACATTCTTAAATATCTTGGTCCCCAGGGCACAGTGCACTCAGAAAATGCAGAAGACCTGTCTATGTGAGGCACACCCATAAATACTCGCCACATGGCGAAGCAGCACTGGGACTCTTTAGTAAGTGTTCATTCATTTAAAAACAGCTATACATAACCTTAATAAGTAAACATTACCTTTAAACTTATTCTTTTGAAAAATCTAGCCATATTTTCGAGAATAAAAGGTCGTTTCGTGGAAAGGGCATGTTATTTTCAATCCGGCTTGAGAGGAGAAGGCAGCTCTTCACGCCTGCGTCAGCTCTCAGTCTGTTGGTGTGATTTGGCTGAAGGCCCTCATGCCAGTTTGTCCTTGGAAAAGGGGAGAATGTTTTAATACTCTTAACAAACTGTGGACATTCTTCTTTGTCACTGCACCGAAATGTGACCTTCAGTATCCTATAGGCTCATTGCGCGGACTCTGAAAACATGTCAACAAATATGTTTCCGTATTCCAGATTTAAATCCACTGGGCTCTCCTGTGTTTGAATGAATCTTGTATCCGTTCATGGTTTTGTGACATCACACACTGGCCGTTTGGAAAACATTGATCCGTACAGGCACGCAGTTGAGACATTTCTTTAAACTATATTCCAAAATCACTCATTAATATTACCATCACCTTCAACAGCAAACAGCCTTTGAGAATTAGGAAGCTGTTAGACTCAGAGGCAAGTTTTCACAAATCTGAATTTCCATTTCAAAAGTCAGATGTGGCCACAAACAATAAAGGGTGCCAAGTACTCTCCTTGAACTGACAGGCACTCCCTTCACTTTCATCAGACATCAAGTCTTGACGTCACGGCTGTCTGTCGGGTTCTCTGGAGTTAAGACAGCACTTGGTGACGGGGAAGAGTGGCTAGTTTAGTGCTTCCTGGTCATGGCCATGATGTCTTCATAAGACCAGCGTCATGCTTCCCACCCCTCACACAGAGCGTGGAGGAGACACGCGCTCAAGGGCCAAGAGTTAAAATAATCACTTTCACAGCATCGTCAAGGCATTTCCCAAGTGTGGCCAGCATTATTAATTCCTACTATTATCATATCCCATGAGAATGGGCCATGAAGCTCCCCGTGACAGTGGGCAGCGAGGGGAACCCCTGCCGTGGCGTGGACCAGACCCCAGCAGTTCAGCCACCTGGGTCTCTGCACCATCAGCACAAATATCCACATGGGTGGAGGCCAAGAGCACGCCGGCATCTTCACAAAGACAGTGAGGACCTTGGGACCTCTGTAAAGGTCAGGGTTCCCCAGGTGACTGAGTACCACATTTTGAAAATTGCTGAATTAGATGATGGGTAAGGGTCAAAACAAAAAGCAGTTGTTTTGCTAGGAATCTATGAGGACTCCAGAAACTCATAAAAATAACCCAAGCCAGGCGATGTCTTTTTCTATTGAAGTAGCCAAAACCTGCGGCTCGCTTGGAGAGCTGTGCAGGGAGAGAGCTGGCACGTTGTCATAAAGAGCGTACTGGCATCCTTGATCTGAGAGACTGTATCCACCAACTTGCAAGTGAAGCTTGAATAAGAATTCAGGGCCTAAACCAGCATCACCAGGCACTGCTGGCTGGGGGAGGCAGCGGGCGTCTCTGCTTGTCCAGGAAAGGCTGAGCAAGCTCCTCCTACTTCCATGCTCTCGACAGCCCCCCCACCCCCTGCCCCCCGCCAACCCGGGGCGAGGGGAGGAAAGAGTACATGGATCGCAGTGTAATTGAGACTGTGGGTGATTTTAATAAAAGCCAATATTCATTTTAAAAAACAGGAATGGTGCTTGCATCCTACAGAAAACAAGATGTCTTAACAAAAATCTATGAAAACATATGAAAAATGTCATATCAGTAAAGTGGACGAAATTTGTAAAATTTTGTTAGTATGCAGTTAGTATGCAGGCAATCCATATTTCAGATGATAAAAACCTTTTTTTTTGAAGCAAAACAAAGACAATAAGAGCTAACAATAGCTAGAGCTGCAGTTAATCTTTAGAATTCAATTTATGCCTTGGCAGTTTACTCTGTTTTTGGTGAACACAGGTTTTTTGTTTTTTGGGGTTTTTTTTTTAAAGCTTTTTGGCTTTGATTCAGGCAAAAGCAAAACAAGGCTGAAAATGTGCAGTATTCTGAGCCCCCAGTGGATGCCAGAGACGGCGACTCTCAGTTCATTTGTTTTAAAGGTTGTGTATCTGATTGCAAGTGTCTTCAATACGCTTTTTTTGAAGCAAAATGGGATAGATCTAAAAACGGAAAGTGAATGCATTGCTAATGTGTATTGATATTTTCAGAATATTGACATTTCATAACTAGTTTATACAGAAAATACATTACCAAGTATTTGCAAGGTGTTTTTAAGTCTTGTTTGGACCAGCAGCTGATGACTTTATTACTATCGAGTAAGCCATTAAGGGGACCACATAACCGCAATATAATCATTTATTAAACCTTTTACAGGGAAATGAACACTTAGAAAGAGAGAACTGTCTCTACTTCCTCTAACCAATAATTATAATGTATTTACGATGTGGTTTTTTATGTCACTGACGCATGGTAAATCGTATGTACGCTTCACATTTTACCCATAAGGGTGGTTATTTTATAAATGTGCTAAACCTAATTAGAACATATTCAGCCAAGAACAGCAGCCACCAACACAAAGTCCCGCCTACCTGGCCATTTGCTTCCTGATTTCAATCCATTTGCTCCTGGGCGGTGTCCAATTAGCAGGACTGGGTGGCAGGCTCAGGATAAAGAGAAGCTGCTCCTTCTGGGAAGTTACAGGTGAGAGCGCTGCCCACCTGCTGCTGTAGGACCTAACCGCCTTTGGGTCTGCACACCGCCTCATGCCAGCCCCCGGCGCCAGCCCTGGATGTGTGGTCTGGCTGACCAACTGTGTCTCGGTGAGCTTCTCAAGGTCTTTCTAGCGTCACACATCTGGGAAGCCATCTAGGGAGATGTGTGTGCATTTCAGACGTGTGTGGTGTGAAGCAATACAACACGGGACATGAGAGGGAGAATGGAAATTTTTGTCAAGAAAACTAAGAAAACCCCCAAGCACCTACACAGAGCATATATTTTTGTATCTAAAGCGTTAAGGATCCGAACAGCACTTAAAACTAAGTACGTGCAAAGGATGGGTCATCACACAGATTTGTTATTGTTAAGAAGAGATAGACGACCGAACCTGAGCCTCTGTTCTGCTCAGCTGCACTTAGCTGTGTGACTTGGTGGTAATTACTTAACCGCTCTGAGCCTTTGTTTCCCCTTCTGTAGAATGAGCATAATGACAACGTCTACCTCACTGGGCTCCTGTGAGGATGAAATGAGTGAAGTGGTCCATGAAGGGGGCCTGGTAAACTGCTCTTGTTCAGTGGCTCAGTCGTGTCTGACTCTTTGCGACCCCGTGGACTGCAGCACGCCGGGCTTCCGTGTCCTTCACCATCTCCCGGAGTTTGCTCAGAGTCATGGCCGTTGAGTGGATGACGCCACTCAATCTTCTCATCCTCTGGTAAACAGTAAGTGCTCAATAAACGGCAGATGCTGTTCTTTCTGCTGCCTTTGGGAAGCATCGCGTGTAAACACCGACTCTCATCTTGTATCGGACTTCTCAGGTGGCTCAGCGGTAAAGGACCCACCTGAAAGCAGGAGCCGCAGGAAACATGGGTTTGATGCCTGGGTTGGGCAGATCCCCTGGAGGAGGGAATGGCCCCCCGCTCCAGTATTCTTGCCTGGAGAATCTGCAAATTTCCCCTGAGTTGGGAGGGCACGGTGGACGCAGCTGCCCCCGCCAGGCTGCTGCTGCTCCAGCTGCTCGGGCCACGGCCCGCCTGGAGACGGACGGCGTGAGACGGCTGGTCCAGAGCCCCTCTGTCAGGATGACGGGGCCGGGGCAGAGTGCAGGGACGTGCCCCAGCGCTTCACTCCTCAAAGTGGCGTTCAGTGCTGCCGGGGGCTTCGAAAGAGCTGGAGAAGAGCACTCAGAGGCCACTGCCACCAGCTGCCGGCGGAAGCGCAAGACAGGTCCTCCCGCCCTACATCCATGTCCCCAAGGGGAAGCACCCCTCGAGAGCCCATAATCGCCCAGGGAGACGGCCCTGGCATGTGGTCCTGGGCACCTCTGTGACCTCGCAGGCCCTTGCTGCCCCCGGTCCCCCGTGTTCTCGTCTGTAATGGGAGATGATGTGCCCCTGTAGAGGGGGTCTGCGTGGGCATCTCTGCCCTGGAGAGCCGATGGGAAGGGGACGGTGGGAAGGCGTGTTATTGATGGGAATCCAGTGCAGTAATAAACAGCGAACGTCGGTGACTCTCTTCTGTGAGGATGTGAACACAGTGTGACCGTGGGCATGCATGGGTGCCTGCTAGGTCGTCTCCGTCATACCTGACTCTCTGTGACCCCAGGGACTGTAGCTCACCCGGCTCCTCCGTCCAGGCAAGAATGCTGGCGTGGGTGGCATGTCCCTCTCCAGGCGACCTTCCTGACCCAGGGACTGAACCCACATCTCTTATGCCTCCTGCGCTGGCAGACGGGTTCTTCACCCCTAGTGCCACCTGGAATCAAGGCAAATCGGAAGCGGTCAAACAGGAGATGGCAAGAGTGAATGTCGACATTCTAGGAATCAGCGAACTAAGATGGACTGGAATGGGTGAATTTAACTCAGATGACCATTATATCTACTACTATGGGCAAGAATCCCTTAGAAGAAATGGAGTAGCCATCATGGTCAACAAGAGTCTGAAATGCAGTACTTGGATGCAACCTCAAAAATGACAGAATGATCTCTGTTCGTCTCCAAGGCAAACCATTCAATATCATGGTAGTCCAAGCCTATGCCCCAACCAGTAACGCTGAAAAAGCTGAAGTTGAATGGTTCTATGAAGACCTACAAGACCTTTTAGAACTAACACCCCAAAAAGACGCCCTTTTCATTATAGGGGACTGGAATGCAAAAACAGGAAGTCAAGAAACACCTGGAGTAACAGGCAAATTGGCCTTGGAGTACAGAATGAAGCAGGGCAAAGGCTGATAGAGTTTTGCCAAGAGAATGCACTGGTCATAGCAAACACCCTCTTCCAACAAGACAAGAGAAGACTCTACACATGGATATCACCAGATGGTCAACACCGAAATCAGACTGATTATATTCTTTGCAGCCAAAGATGGAGAAGCTCTATACAGTCAGCAAAAACAAGACCGAGAGCTGACTGTGGCTCAGATCCTGACTCCTTATTGCCAAATTCAGACTTGAGTTGAATTGAGGAAAAGAGGGAAAGCCACTACACCTTTCAGGTCTGACCTAAGTCAAATCCCTTCTACAGTGGAAGTGAGAAATAGATTTAAGGGGCTAGATCTGATAGACAGAGTGCCTGATGAACTATGGACGGAGGTTCGTGACATTGTACAGGAGACAGGAATCAAGGCCATCCAAAGAAAAAGAACTGTGAAAAAGTAAGATGGCCATCTGAGGGGGCCTTACAAATACCTGCAGAAAGAAGTGAAGTGAAAAGCAAAGGAGAAAAGGAAAGATATAAGCATCTGAATTCAGAGTTCCAAAGAATAGCAAGGAGAGAAAAGAAAGGCTTCCTCAGTGTTCAGTGCAAATAGAGGAAAATAGAATGGGGAAGACTAGGGATCTCTTCAAGAAAATTAGAGCTACCAAGGGAACATTTCATGCAAAGATGGGCTCAATAAAGGACAGGAATGGTATGGACCTAAAAGAAGCAGAAGATATTAAGAAGAAGTGGCAAGAATATACGGAAGAACTGTACAAAATAGATCTTCACGACCCGGATAATCATGATGGTGTGATCACTCACCTAGGGCCAGACATCCTGGAATGTGAAGTCAAGTGGGCCTTAGAAAGCATCACTACGAACAAAGCTAGTGGAGGTGATGGAATTCCAGTTGAGCTGTTTCAAATCCTGAAAGATGATGCTGTGAAAGTGCTGCACTCAATATGCCAGCAAATTTAGAAAACTCAGCAGCGGCCACAGGACTGGAAAAGGTCAGTTTTCATTCCAATCCCAAAGAAAGGCAACGCCAAAGAATGCTCAAACTACCGCACAATTGCACTCATCTCACATGCTAGTAAAGTAATGCTCAAAATTCTCCAAGCCAGGCTTCAGCAATACGTGAACCATAAACTTCCAGATGTTCAAGCTGGTTTTAGAAAAGGCAGAGGAACCAAATTGCCAGCATCTGCTGGATCATGGAAAAAAGCAAGAGAGTTCCAGAAAAACATCTATTTCTGCTTTATTGACTATGCCAAAGCCTTTGACTGTGTGGATCACAATAAACTGTGGAAAATTCTGAGAGAGATGGGAATACCAGACCACCTGACCTGCCTCTTGAGAAATCTGTATGCAGGTCAGGAAGTAACAGTTAGAACTGGACGTGGAACACCAGACTGGTTCCAAATAGGAAAAGGAGTACATCAAGGCTGTATATTGTTGCCCTGCTTATTTAACTTCTATGCAGAGTACATCATGAGAAACGCTGGACTGGAAGAAACACAAGCTGGAATCAAGATTGCTGGGAGAAATATCAATAACCTCAGATATGCAGTTGACACCACCCTTATGGCAGAAAGTGAAGAGGAACTAAAAAGCCTCTTGATGAAAGTGAAAGAGGAGAGTGAAAAAGTTGGCTTAAAGCTCAACATTCAGAAAACGAAGATCATGGCATCTGGTCCCATCATTTCATGGCAAATAGATGGAAACAGTGGAAACAGTGACAGAGTTAATCACTGCAGATGGTGACTACAGCCATGAAATTAAAAGATGCTTACTCCTTGGAAGGAAAGTTATGACCAACCTAGACAGCATATTAAAAAGCAGAGACATTACTTTGCCAACAAAGGTCCATCTAGTCAAGGCTATGGTTTTTCCTACGGTCATGTATGGATGTGAGAGTTGGACTGTGAAGAAAGCTGAGCGCCGAAGAATTGATGCTTTTGAATTGTGGTGTTGGAGAAGACCCTTGAGAGTCCCTTGGACTGCAAGAAGATCCAACCAGTCCATCCTAAAGGAGATCAGTCCTGGGTGTTCATTGGAAGGACTGATGCTGAGGCTAAAACTCCAATACTTTGGCCACCTGATGCAAAGATCTGACTCATTGGAAAAGACTCTGATGCTGGGAAAGACTGAGGGCAGGAGGAGAAGGGGACGACAGAGGATGAGATGGTTGGATGGCATCACCGACTCAATGGACAAGAGTTTGGGTGAACTCCGGGAGTCAGTGATGGGCAGGGAGGCCCGGCGTGCTGCGATTCACGGGGTCGCAAAGAGTCGGACACGACTGAGCGACTGAACTAAACGAACTGAGTTGAGTGCCACCTGGAATCCCGCAGGTATGTGGAGGATGAAAGTGAAAGTTACTCAGTTGCGTCTGACCCTCTGTGACCTCATGGACTAATCTACAGAGTTGGGAAAGGAAGCCTGAAAACAGGCAAGCACAGAGCGAGGCAAATGTGGGGATCCTCAGTGTCGGCAGTGAAAACAAAAGCCTGGTTTTCAATCTATTTTGCAAGGAAGCTGAGAGAAACTGTCTTTTCATCAGTATTCACTGGGCACTTGATGTGATCCAGGGCTTTCCCTAGGCCTAAAAAGTGGGGTTAATTCACAACTAATTTGCTGTTATGAAAGCTATAGCTTTAAAAATATATAAATCATAGTACGTTATGACTGTAGAAAGAAAATGCAATCCAGTCACATAATGGAAGGAAATAGTTTGTGTGTCGGCCGTAGCTGTCTTCCAGCAGAGGGTTATTTTTCTCATTTCCTACTTTTCTGCAGCATGTAGATTCTCAACAAGGGTCCTATGTCACTTAGAAGTGCTGAGTAAACGCTACGGATTTGAAAAAGAAAGGCCCTGTCCAGCAGTCACTAGCTCACTGGCCTCATTGAAAGCGCACTCTCGCCTGCCTGGCTCAGTCGCAGTCACCATCGTGCAGGCGTGGGGCATCTGGTCCGGAGGCTGGGCCTGGACCAGCAGTTGGTTCTTCCTGTGCTGGGAGCTGGAGGCCAAGGCCCTGAGGGCGGACCGCGGCCCCCGATTCCTGTGTTGGAGCCCCCGCCCCCAGGAACTCCCGATGTGACCATACTTAGAAAAAGGGTCGTTACTGAGGTGGTCAACACGACGAGCTGCTCGTGAGGGAAGTGGTCAGAGACTGACTTCTCTTGGTCCCTGACGTCCTGGAGAGGCAGCCCACTGATCCCTGCTGGGTTACCAGCAGGTCGGCGGTGTCCCCAGAGAAGGAACAGCTAGGTCAGTACTCGTACGGTCCTCTCTCTGGGCTCAGCACGCCTGGGGCTCACACACACTAAGCTCCCTGTCGGGCCTGGGGAGAGCATTCGGAGCTAAACACCGTGGCTGCCGCCACACGTACTCAGGAGGACATGCCTCCCCCACCTCACCGCCTCCCCCCGCCTCACACGGCCTCCCCCACCTCACACCACCTCCCCCACCTCACACCATCTCCCACACCTCACACCAGCTCCCCCACCTCACACCATCTCCCACACCTCACACATCTCCCCCACCTCACACCAGCTCCCCCACCCCACACCATCTCCCACACCTCACACATCTCCCCCACCTCACACCAGCTCCCCAACCTCACACCAGCTCCCCCACCTCACACCATCACCCCACCTCACACCAGCTCCCCCACCTCACACCATCACCCCCACCTCACACCAGCTCCCCCACCTCACACCATCACCCCACCTCACACCAGCTCCCCCACCTCACACCATCACCCCCACCTCACACCAGCTCCCCCACCTCACACCATCTCCCCCACCTCACACCATCTCCCACACCTCACACATCTCCCCCACCTCACACATCTCCCCCACCTCACACATCTCCCCCACCTCACACCAGCTCCCCCACCATCTCCCCACATCACACCATCTCCCCCACCTCACACCATCTCCCCCACCTCACACCATCTCCCACACCTCACACCACCTCCCCCACCTCACACCAGCTCCCCCACCCCACACCATCTCCCACACCTCACACATCTCCCCCACCTCACACCACCTCCCCCACCTCACACCATCACCCCCACCTCACACCAGCTCCCCCACCCCACACCATCTCCCACACCTCACACCATCTCCCCCACCTCACACCATCTCCCACACCTCACACCAGCTCCCTCACCTCACACCATCTCCCACACCTCACACCAGCTCCCTCACCCCACACCATCTCCCACACCTCACACCATCACCCCCACCTCACACCAGCTCCCCCACCTCACACCATCACCCCCACCTCACACCACCTCCCCCACCTCACACATCTCCCACACCTCACACCATCTCCCCCACCTCACACCATCTCCCCACACCTCACACCATCACCCCCCACCTCACACCAGCTACCCCACCTCACACCAGCTCCCCCACCTCACACCATCTCCCACACCTCACACCATCTCCCCCACCTCACACCATCACCCCCACCTCACACCAGCTCCCCCCACCTCACACCATCACCCCCCACCTCACCACCACCTCCCCCACCTCACACATCTCCCACACCTCACACCATCTCCCCCACCCCACACCATCTCCCCCATCTCACATTACCTCCCCCACCTCACACCATCTCCCACACCTCACACCATCACCCCCACCTCACACCAGCTCCCCCGCCTCACACCATCTCCCCCCACCCCACACCGCCTCCCCCACTTCACACTGTCTCCCCTCACCCCTTCTGTGTCCCCTCTCTGGAATCCTCCCCAAGACCCATCAAAACTGAAAGCAAAACCAGGAATTGTTTCTGAAGTTCCAATTCCAAATGGAGACAGGCCAGCTCAGGCATTTCAGGGCTGCTGCCCTGGGGGCCAGCCTGGCGGGAGGGCTCTTGCTCCTGAGAGAGTCGTTTCCTAGGCAGGTTGATAAGAAGTCTAGGGGTCCCCAAGGAGAGAGGGGTCTGGGATTCTCAGGGAGGAAGAAAGGACAAACTTTGTTTCCTTCTCTACATTCCTTAGGATTATATAACAACAATATATTCTGCCTGAGGACAGTCTCTGGATTAAACCCTCTGGCTAATTCTGTAAATTATGGGAGTAGACCTGCTCTTTACAAGGATTATATGACAACAATGTATTCTGTATTCTGCCTGAGGACAGTCTCTGGATTAAACCTTCTAATTCCGTTATCTTAAAATGTAAATTATGGGAGTAGGTCTGATGAGGTCTTTACAACCTCCAGACATTCTTTGGATTCACTGGACAGTATATAACTTCATGGCTAATACTAACAAGCGGGTACTCTTTCTACCCCCTTCTGATGCCTACGTCAGAAGGTTTCTCTATCTCCTTTATACTTTAATTAAACTTTATTACACAAAAGCTCTGAGCGATCAAGCCTCGTCTCTGGCCCCGGATTGAATTCTTCTCCTTCCGGGGGCCAAGAATCCCGGCGTCGTGATTCAACAACAACCTTTCACTCCCTGCCCCTTGCGTGCTCTCTCTGGAGTCCGTGGGAGTCCCGGCAGAGTCACCAGGGCAGAGTCAGGGCAGAGTCAGGGGTCACTGGTGAGCATTCTGCTTGGAGGCAGCCTCTGGCACAGAGCCTGACCCTGTACTGCGGTCGGGGTTCTACTCTCCACCAAACCCAAACCCAGGCTCATTCCCTGCTCCTCTAACTTCAGGCGGCCCCCTGGCTCCCTGCTCCTCTAACTCCAGGCGTGGAACTCGCCCAGTCACCCAAGCACCTCGGGGCAGTCCTCTGGCCCATGTGTCAGAGCCCAAGGGTCCTCGCTGAGAGCCCGCCACGCGGCACACTGCTGGGGGCATCCCCAAGGTGCCACCCTGGCGCTCACCCTGTGTCCCCATCTCGGAAGGAGAGAGCACTCTCTCCTGCTCAGAATCCTCCAACTGCCTCCAGATTCAAGCACAAGCTTCCACAGGCCCTTGGAGCATCGCCCCTCCACGTCTCCCCTGACCTGCCCACCCTCCTCTCCCTCCTTCTGCGCCACCGGCCCCTGTGGCTCTTCAACTGCCCTGAGCTCTCTCCCTTCACCTCAGCCTCCAAATGTTCTGTTCATCATCTCATCACCGAGACCTGCCCTGGCCAACCTAGGCTCCCTCTCCCCTTAACTTGGATTTACTTTCCCCAGAGCATGGCCCACCACTTAGCATCTGCAGGTGATCCTCTTATCTGTGAGTTTCTTGTCCCCAGCTACACCTCCAGAGCCCAGATTATGGACCTGTAAGCGGCTCTCAGCAAATCTGTGCTCAGTCAGTGAAAACCTGAGCCCCTGTCACTCCTACAACCATCAGCTGAGAAAAGAAATCCGCTAAATCCCCAGACCCTAAGCCAGTCTCTTGCTTCTGCTGTGACACAGACAAGCTTCCTTCATGAGAATATTGGGCACTGCGTGCGTCTCAAGCATGGCTTTGCAGGAAAATAAAATACATCTTTTCCCTGTTAAGGAGCTCCATCACAAAGAGGAGACGACACACCGGCCTGGTGTGTCTACACCTGCAGGGTCACTGTGGCCGCCCTGTGTGGGTCTTTAATTAAGATGAAGGAAATGAAAGCCAGGAGACAGCTGCTTGGCTATAGGTCAAGGGCTAAGTAGCCACAGGGATGGGTGGTCACAGTCAGACATGGAACGTTGCCTTCAGCACAGAAAGTTCTCCTGAAAGCCCGGCTCTAAACACTTGACCCTGGAATCATTCTCTGTTTCCAGCTATTTGGGGATGAACTGGGGTTAATTAAATAAGACAGAAAGAAAATAATTGACCTTGTTTAAATACCATATTACGGTAACAAGAATTGGCAGATTCATAAAATCATTTCAGTAGACCACCTTGCTAGATTCCACAGGATTGTGTGCAGGAAAAGAAATGGAGAAAAAGCTACAGAGGCTGAGTCTGAGCATCGCCAGTTGGAAAGTACCTTTGATTGTCCCAGAGGGTTGGTGCCAACCTCCTATTTCCCCCGGGCAACACTGCAAACCCTGGGAGCCGCTAGTAGGGGAGATCCCCCAGCTGGTGCCCAGACTCAGCCGGGACGTGTTTCTGCGGCCCGTGATCACGAGCGCTGGGTTGCCTCTCGGTGTGCGCGTTGCCTGCCCTGAAGCGTGGGGGAGGGAGCCTGCGACTCTCTGGCCCCCCAGCTTGGAGAAGGGAGCTGTAGACTCGGAAACACGTAGGCTGAGGCCCCCGCTTGTTCCACGGTCATTGCTGGACCATGGGGGAGGGACTCAAGCCTGCCTCCTGACAACCCCGAGCCTCTGTCACCACGGCCGAGAGCTGACCTGCCCTCAGTGGGCTTGGCTCCTACGCTGAAACTGGCGACCCAGGGCTGATATGAAAACACGTAGGAAGAAAATGCTGAGCAAAGTGATCAAGTGTTCCCGCTTGCGTCTCCACCACGTGTTGGGTTATATGGTTTGAGTTTGTGGGACTCTGGGTGTGAAACGATGGAGAAATACACCAATCCCACCCGCGCTGCTCCTCCTGAGGGACGTGGCCCCCTTCCTGCCCACGCACGGGCCCTCACCAGGCCCTGGCGTCTCTCCTCCCCAGGACGCTCTGACCTCTGTGCCCTCTCCCTGCCAGCTGTCGCCACCTGGGCCCGTCACCAGCGCACATGCTGGAGCCTCGTGCTGCGTCCGGCCATCGAGTCTGTGTTCTGCAGCAAGAGCAGCTCTTCCGTCTCTACCGGGTCACGTCGCTGCTTCAACACCCTCCACTGTTTCATAAGGAGCTTTTGCTGACGTCTAAGGTGCATACAGAGAGATGACTGGCTCAAAGGGGACAGCCCGATCAGCTACCAAAAGGTGAACCCCTAGGGCCCCCCTCAACCCCGTCACCAGCCCCAGACTTGGGACCAGAGACGGCCAGTCACTATCCCCTCCTGTCATCCTAACTCCAGACATCACGGGCTGGCTCACCGGCTTCTAAAGCGTATGCGCAGCATGGATTCTTTTGATTTTGGCTTATTTGGTTCAAAATGACGTCCAAGAGACCCCCTCAGTTCATTCTGCTCCATCCTTTTGCCGCCGGCCACGGTCTGAATGCACTCGGCACCCGGCTCAGCGAGGGCCTTCATGATATCTGCCAAATGGTCACTGAGTGTTAATAATAATATCTATTACGAGCTTTGCTCAGGACAACGGGATTCTAAAACTCCGAGGCAACATGCTCATGGCCATCAGAGCTCTCTTTCCAGAATGATCCCAATGAGCAAGGACTTCAATTCAGATTTCAAGGGGAGATTGTGCACATCCACGTGTGAGGCCGCCCTTGACCCGCAGAGGACTAGGAGAGCAAGGAGTGGCGACCCCGAGCGCCTTACGGCTGCTCCCCTGCCTCCGGCTCCTCTTCCCAGGGGGTCTCCCTGGAAGTTGGCTTATTTCACTTACTCCAGTGGCTTCAGGCTCCCTGGGAAGAAACGTCACCTACTGCACCTGAGCAGCCTTGATGTGGGTGCCTAACCCCGCTGGGCAGGGACGGTGAGCCCAGTGCTTTCTGCCAAGCATGCTGCCTGCTTCGTGCACAGATATCAGAAACGGCATTTTGCATAAGTGGTTTTATGTGGGTGGTTATTGAGCAAAAAAAAAAAAAACTCTATCACAGCAGCCCCTCAGTGGGTAATTCACAAGTGCTCACTTCTGCAGAAGAAAGTACAAATCTCAAACAAGCTGTGGAAATGCAAGGAAACATAGAGCATACTTCTTCCTTTGACTAAAACTTTAGCACAGTTACTGGCTGGAAAGAGGATCAACCTTCTCCCATGTTAATACTGTTAATCTCTTAAGAAGGACCAAATCGTTGGTATTCAGAGAGATAAAATTGTTTATTTTCTTTTCTTGAATCCTTTGAATTTTTTTTTATGCTGTTGTATCACTTAAAATTTAGTCAAGGTTAGTTTATAAAATTCTGAACTAAGTGGGAATTAACCATGTTATTGCCTGAATACTGGAAATGCCTGCTTCCGGGGCATTGCTGGGGAGCGGGATCCGTGTACCCCCAGCCCAGCCTAGAGCTATCGTTTATCCTGACAACTAGGAGATTGGCACCTGCTTAAGCTTTGTACCCGGGGTAAGTGTCTCATTCCCCTGATGCAAGGCCCAGGCTGACTGAAAGCAAACTAAGGATAAAAAACACAGAAGTAAGGGTAAGGGACACAGGACTTTTATTTCTGTGTTTTTCATCCGCAGTTCGCTCATGATGATTTGCTGCTCAACTGCCGCCCAGTTCACTGATTCTCTCTTCAGCCCTAATTTACCCTAAATCTACCCAGTGAGCTCTCCATTGAGTGACTAGGATTTTTTTCTTCTGAATTCCTGAAAATCTTTTTCGCGTTTTGTGGTTTCTAATCCCTGCCCATTTTTGAGCTTGGTTTTGTCTCCTGAGAGACAGCAAATCCGATGATGCTGGCCCACGCCTGCTAACTCTGGTATCTGGAGCGCCCGTGGTTCTGTTCCTGGTGTCCCCTACCCCTGTTTCTGCGCACTCATGGTGGTATTTCTGTGGGGTCTGCTTACCTTTGACTGTGAGCTGGGCACAGCAGGGGTTGTTCGTGTTTAAGTGCTGGAGGAGACCATTTGAGGCCTCAGATGGCACCGTCTTCCTTTAGGGAAGAACTGTATTTGCCTCTGTAGCTCCCTGGGCCGGGGAGGGAGGCAGCAGTCTGGGACACCCTAAGCCAGAGGCAAGCCGGAGGTTTCCTGGGCTACTTCGCTGGTGTGAAAGGGGCCGCAGAGCTGTGGGCAGGTTGCCCACATCACCCTCACTTCTGTGCGAAGCCCCGCGGGGGTGCCAGCCCCAAGCGGGGGCTCCTTTATCAGAGCGTGGTGTGCCGTGGATTCCAGCATGTTTCCTCGGCTCTGGGAGACCACCAGAAGCAGGGTTCAAATCTCAGCCACGGCTTCCCGATCAGCCGCTGCCTATGAGAGCCAAAGAGATCCTCCTGCCCAGTCTGCCTCTGTTCCAGCTCCACCTCGGATTTCAGTCCAGTAATCTCTCACTATCTTCTCGATTCTTTGAGGCTTTAAAAAATGGATTTCCTCCAGCTTATTGGGTTATCCTCTGTAAGAGATAGCAAGCTACATAGTTGTTATAGCTAATTATGTTGGTTAGTATATTTGCTTTTACAACCCTATGAAGTTGTATTTGCTTTTATAAATGTCTAGTCTGCCATTTACTGGAAGTGGCAGTTCTTTCAACAAGAAACTTAAGTATACATAAAGCTGTACTTACAAAAATTTCCGTCAGAAAGAAACTTTCTCTCAAAGCCCGTCAAAAATGTTCGAAGCGATAGAGGTTCACATGTATTAACTCATTTAGTGTCACGACAATGATCTCCGAGGTTGTGCTATTATTATCCACATTTTTAAGTGAAAGAGATTGTGGCCCAGAGGCAGGGGATGACTTGACTGTGGATCAGCAACCAGTCAAGGGCACAGCACGATTTAGACCCAGGCCTCCCTGACTTTTAGGCCCATTCTCTTTGCCTCTGCTTTAGAGTCAGGATTGAAAACTGATATTTTAATCTCTGCTTCATGCAGCCAAAAGGACTTCTTCGGGAGATGAGTGGCAACTGTGAACAGCCAAGAAACCAGTGGATAAAATACGCTTTCACTGCGTATTTTATACAAATCAGTTCAACCATAAAATCTGACAGCTTGTAAATAATGGCTTAAGAAACCCAGAAAGAAGAGAGGCAACATAATTTAGAGACTGATTGCCCTGGTCTTCAGTGTAACCCCCATTCTCTGCTTCCCAACTCAATAATGGCATTTTGTGGGTATTTACTTCACTGCAAAGCCTCAATAATGGCATTTCGTGGGTATTTACTTCACTGCAAAGCTCCTTTTCCTTCTCTCAGTGTCTAGATGACGGAGGAGTTATGACACAGATGTACACATATCGTAGGAAGCCTGTAAGGTGGAAAACAAGTTTACAGTTTTTAAATCACGAAAGCTAGTTTATATTTTAGTAAGCACAAAGTGGCATGGAATGATAAGTAACTAGATATTAACTAATTAAGTACTTAGATACTCGGCTAAGATTTGAAATAATCTAACCCCCAAATAACTCCTGGGTTGTCTTAGATGAATTATAATACACCTTTACTCGTTGTTTTAAAATGCAGCACGAAGCAATTTTTTGCGCGGCACACTGCATATAAAACAATCTCCGGAACAGTATCAAAAATAATCATTAAAAATCCATGTCATCGTCTGTTTTGAGGATGGATTGCACATCATCCTTGTCGTTGTTCGGTCGATAAGTCACGGCCAGCTCTTTGCGACCGCGTGGAAAGCAGCACGCTAGGCTCCCCTGTCCTTCACTATCTTCCGGAGTCTGCTCAGACTTCTGTCCACTGAGTCAGGGACGCTAGCAAACCATCTCATCCTCTGCTGCCCCTTCCCCTTTTGCCTTCAACCTTTCCCAGCATCAGGGTCTTTTCCAGTGAGTTGGCTCTTCGCATCGGGTGATTGCATGAGATCACCTCAAAGTACTTGACACTATTTCTTCCCATGAGACTCTTCTAGTAAACATCCACCTATAGACAATCTGAAGCCCGTGGCACTTCCTTGTAGAGGGGTCCTTTGCAAATGCACATCCTGCTTCA
Organism: Capra hircus; assembly: GCF_001704415.2. Lineage (NCBI taxonomy): Eukaryota > Metazoa > Chordata > Mammalia > Artiodactyla > Bovidae > Capra > Capra hircus. The sequence goes on along the minus strand of NC_030819.1, from coordinate 322,246 downwards.
GCAGGTCTGGGATGGGATCTGAGATGCTGCCCTTGTAACGAGCTCCCCCATGCTGGGGTCAGCGGGTGTTTCATTTAAAGATGCAGAGTTCAGATTCATAGCTTTCGAATCACATGTAGAAGAAATGAGAAAAATCCATAATTCTATCAACAAACATTTCAAGAATAGTCTAGTTATTTTCAAGCATAAGTAAATTTGTCTACAAAATTACATAAGGCAAAAATTTTTGCTTAGCCCTGCTCTTTTAAAATTATTTTCTAACATTACAAAATTACTATAAGCTGGCATGTGAAACACACTTTTTCAGATTTTTTTTATTCATGAGCAGAGCTTCAACAGTTTTTGAGAGAATATCCCATGGAACCTCAAAGAGAAAACCTGGGTAAGTATATATGTCAACAGGAGACAGGGAGGGGTGTGTGTGTGTGTGTGTGTGTGTGTGTGTGTGTGTGTGTGTGATACCTTCAAATTCATAAAGACAGTGAACAAACCTGTCTTTCTGTCAAGTGGCAAAGAAAATAAATAGGAAAATAATGAAAACTAGATGTCCTCACAGACAGTACTATATTTATCCTAATCGATAAAAAAATTTTTCTTTTTTCCAAATACTAAGCTCAATGAATGTAATTCAACAAGCTTTCCTTATTAAAGAATGTAATTCACCCAACGTAGAGAACTCATAACTAAATACAGAAAATCGTCCTCTATCACAGAAAAAAATGCACGATCAGTATCCAATGAGAAAGAGACGGAAGAAAAGAAAGACAGAAGGAGGATGAGGAGAGGGAAAGAAAGGAAAAAGAGGCGGGAGGAGGAGGAGATGAGGAAGGAGGGAGTGAAGACGGGAGTCAGTTCTTCATCTCAAAAGGAAGCATCTTTATTTATCATGATGCACAGAGATCCAGAGTCAAGTAACTATTCAGTTTTAATGCCTTCCCCATGAACCTCTTGCAAGGAGAAATTATCCCAAATACCCTCGTGCAGCAACGTGAAAGATCACTCAGTTTCTGTTGCAAACAAAGCAGGGCTCGTAAAAATGGGCCAGATTCTCCGCTCGGCAAGCTGTCCCCGGTCTCTGATGAAGCGAGGACTCTTGAGGCGATGAAACAGACAGGCAGAGGAGCAAGCTAACAGCGCAGGAAGAAGGCGCTGCATCTTAAAAGAACGTGACAATCCCTTGAGCAGCCTAGTTTCTGACTAGAAGCTAAGAGGTCTGAAAACTCACTGCGGGCAAACTATTCTGAAAATTCACCAGCTCCCAGTTCTTCGGTTCTCTTTGTAATCAAGCATTCTTATTTTCAACATTGAGTTGCGTGGGTTTCTCTTTTTCTTTCTTGCTTTATCCGGAAGCAGACATTCAGCTTCTTGGGACTAGTGAAGCCAAGGATACAGCTTCAACCTCCATAGGGACCTATTGACTCCGTACTAATCCTGAAGCGGCAGACCTGCTTTTCACACACGGAGCGGTCGTTAACTAAATTAGGAGAAAAAAATGAAGCATTCCACAGGCCTCTGCCTCGTCACTCCCTCCTGTAGGTGTTGGTTCCCACCGAGGGTCTGTCCTTTCACTCCGAACAATGTCTTCTAGCACTTTTTACAGTGCGAATCTGTTGGTTGTAAATACTATCAGCGTTCAGTGATGCGAGCATGTCTTTTTAGCAGCTTCTTTTGAAGGGTGTTTTTGCTTCATATGGAATGACTGGGGTTGACGGTGTTTGGGAGGCTTTTCTTCCATCGTTTTAAAGATGCCTTTCCTTCATTTTCCGCTCTTCGTTGCACTTCACGAGGAATAAGCGTGTGATCCCGGGGAACTCGTGCTTTTCCTCCAGCCGAGTTGAAGAGTTTCTCTTTCTCTTTATTTTCAGCAGTTTGACTAAAGCGTGCCTCTGTGTGCTTGTTTTTATATCCACCTTTCTGAGAGTTTGATGAGCTTCCTAGGTCTGTAGGTCGTGTTTGTCACCAAATTGGTCAGATACCTGGCTATTATTTCCTCAAAAAAAAAAAAAAAAGATAGATATGTGCTTACACCTCAGTATGGCTTGCTGGGCTTCCCTGCTGATTCAGACGGTAAAGAATTTGCCTGCAATGCGGGAGACCTGGGTTCAATTCCTGGGTCGGGAAGATCCGCTGGAGGAGGGTGTGGCAATCCACTGCAGGATTCTCGCCTGGAGAATCCCAGGGACAGAGGAGGCTGGCGGACTCCACGGGGTCCCAGAGTCGGACACAACTCAGCGGCTGAGCACCTCACTTGCCACTCCTTCTGACCTCCAGTTACATTAGAGGTCAGACCATCTGATAATGCCTGCAGGCCCTCGAGGCCCCGTTGACTTTTTCTTTAATTTTCCTCTCTCTGTTCCTCAACTTGGATAATTTCTGTTGATAATCTTTGAATTAATTACTCCCTCTTCTGATATTTCCTGCCTCCTAGGGGCCTGTCTTATGAATTTTTCTCTGCAGTTACTACACTTTTAAGTCCATAATTTCCATCTGATTCTTCTTTATAATTTCAAAATCTGCACTGAGATTCTCAATCTGTTCACTTGTTAATACTGTATTTTCCTTCACTTGTTTGAAGGTGTTTATGAAATCTTTGCTGAGGGCAACATCTGGGTCATCTCAGGGTTGGTTTCTATCGACTGCTTTTTCTCTTGACTATAGACTTCATTTTCCTGTTCCCCACCATGTCTAGTGAGTCTTTTTCTTTCCAACCCTATTCAGCTGTTCAGTTGAAGGTACGCAGTGTGAAGGGTTCACCTTAACTAAGAGTGTGGTTTGGCCGTATAGTTAGTGAAGCAAGAATAGAGGCGGGAGGCTGAGAGTATTTCAAAGGCAAGATTATGATGAGTGACTAGAACGTAAGCTGGTTCAAAGAAGACCACCTCAGGATCGAAGGGTTGTGGAGACGGGAGGGCTGCGCAGGGCCACACTGCAGGCCCTGTGCTCCCATGAGGGGGGTTCCAGGAGCAGTTGTTCGTGGCAAAATAATCACAGACGAAGACTGCGGATCTAAACAGAGAGTGTGGACGATGCGTCAGAGAGACCGGGTTCTGCTCCCTTCCTCCCTTCCACACTGGCCACAACCAGCCGCTGGATGGCCGCCACGGACTGGCTTCCATGCTCTGAGCGTGTGGGAGCCCAGAGTTTCCCCAAGTCCCTCTAACTTGGCCCAGCTTTTTGCTTCCTCTGTGAATCTGCCCAGAGCTTGGCATTAGGTTCATTAGCAAGCCGGGCCCAAGCGGGGGAGCCTCACCCTGAGGCCATCCTCTGGGTCTCGTCTGGATGTGCAGGTGTTGCTTTGGCGGTGATGAGCCCCCTTCCCCCGCAGGGTCTGCACTGCTCAGCTCTGGTTGCTGTCTGGCTCCCCGTCCCTTTCCCGCTTCTACCTGATAAGCCTGGCTTAGTCTTGCCCTGTGCACCCACAGCCTGGCCCTGAGGCACACCCTCCTGGGGCCCCCGCAGGACACCCGGGGCCCTCCGGCCGCACGGCGCTCTCTCCTCCACTGTTCTGCGGACTGCAGCTGCTCCAGGCACCCAGAAATCTGACTCCTGCTTTCCTGACTCAGAGAGACCCCTGGGCTCTCTTGGGTTCCCGACCACTGGACTGTGTCCAGGAAACTGCTCCCAGGAAGAGAGGCCGGCCACGGGGCTGACCTCATAAGCTTCCTTCTGCTAGAGATCATGACCCTGTGAAACCTGTTACCTGCTGCTGGAAAACAATTGCCTCATATTTTTTGTCAAGTTTTACAGCTGGTTGGGGCTGAAGAACAACCCAGGATGGCTTCCCCATCATAGAAAACTGGCTGTTTTTGTTTATTTTTACCTATCCAGCAAATATTTCTTGAGTGTCTACAATGTTGGAGGCATTAGAAACACGGGGTAAACAAATGACATGATCCTTGTCCTCATGAAGTTTATAGTCTATAGAAAAAAATAGATATTAAACACGTAACCACAGAAATAAATCTGCCATTGACGGTGTGGTAGGTGGTGTATATTTTAAAATACAACACCTGCCTCAATTTAGATTGAGAAAGAAGGCATCTTCAAGCAAGTCACCTGAGTGACGTGCAGGCAGACTGAAGTTTGAGCGAAGAAATTTGAGATAAAAGAACAGATTAGAATCAAGAAAAGATTGTGGGAGGAGGTCCCTGGGGCAGGAACAGAAGTCATCTAGGGCCTTGGTGTCGGGGGACAGCAACCCAGGATCAAGGGACAGCAGGCAGGGCTGCATTAGCAATGTGAGATCACGTGGTCAGAGAGCTGGGGCGCCGGGGAAGCGTGAGATCACTCTCAGAATCGTCTTGTTAGGTGTAGGTCATTCTCAGCCGTGTCCCAGGCTTTGTGATCCCAACGACTGCAGCCTGCCAGGCTCCTCTGGCCGTGGGACTCTCCAGGCAAGAATACTGGAGTGGGTTACCATGCCCTCCTCCAGGGGGTCTTCCCAACTCAGGGGTCGAACCCGAGTGTCTTCTGTCTCCTGCACGGACAGGTGGGTTCTTCACCATGAGCACCAGCGGGGGAGCGGTAAGCATGGATGACAATGGCGCTGACTGGTCCCAACGTGTGTGTCACGCCACGTCTTCCAAGAACAAGAATGAATGTATCTTGGACAGGAGGGAATCCCAGCTGAGGATGTTCGCCTCAGGAGACCCAGTGCGCTGCAGGTCAGTATTGACTGAGATGGTAGAGCTCCATAGCTAGTCCTTCCCTTTCAAACGTTCTCCGGGATCGAACCGCGTCTCTTGCGTCTCCTGCGTTGGCAGGCAGGCTCATTTCCACTAGTGCCCCCTGGGAAGCCCTCGGACAAAAAGATTCTACCTAAAAAGCCCTTTTAAACGTTGCCTGTTGGTTCTCTGTACTTTCACAGGTTTAGTTAGCTGCAGCAAGACCCTAACAAAGGAGAGCAGTAGAATTAGGGGCATCAGGCTAGTTTCCTGGAGCTTAAGTGTTAAGACAAAGAGGCAGTAGATATTAGGAGTTACAGATACCAAGGAGAGTAGGAGGGCACACAGAGAGGTCACTTATATAATTACTGGAAATGGTTCCAGAATCTTCTCTGGAGGCCTGACATAAGATGCCAGCTAGTAAATGCCTACTGCGATCAAGGTCACTCTTCTGTCTGAAGCGAAAACATTTTTAAGTCATTGAAGAGAAGCTTTCAAACACAGTGTCTATAGCCTCATATGATCACAGCCATTCACATGATCACCAAATGTGCTTGGTATCCATCCACTCAAAGTAGGCAATTATTGCTCAGGGTTTGACAGTGATTGACAAATATTAGTCAATCTGGTTAGTTTTGGCTTCAATCATCCCATTATTAAAATAGTTTCTTTGGGGCAGAAATAAACTAAGACTCGTGCAAGTCATATTTTTTTCAAACTGTTGCAGGAGGAACCGTGTTAATTAAAATTTTTAAGATATTCTGATACAGTAAAAGCGTGCATCTTTTCTGCATCAGATACTAGCCAAAGACACGTATGACTGTGTGTGTGTGTGTGCATGCGTGCGTGATTTAGGAAGTTATAGCCCATGACCACGTGCATATGTAGCCTAGTCCTTCAATGTCACCTCATATGCGTTTTGCTCAGCTAAATTACTGAAAATAAAATGTATACTATGATATATTGCAGCCATATATTGTGTACAGTTTGTATATGAAAAAGAAAGAATGATTAAAAGTCGATGAGAGACTGTTTATAAATCTTGATTGCTTCATAATTTTAACTTTGAGCAACATTTTTATCATAATTATAGGCTTTCTTAAAGCATTTATGCAGATTGTTGTTACTCAAAAGGGGGTTTATTCCATTTTGGTATAAACTACACTTTTTTTTTCTTTATGAAATCACTCTTTGAGTTCCTAATACTCAGTCCTCTGCCAGAGCTGCAAAATTCACATGGCAAGAATTCACTCCTCTCAAAGGACTGCCGCTTTATCCCCTCGCCTGCCCCTGTCCTGCCCCCGACACGGAGCAGGCGGAGAATCGCACCCTTACCGCAGGCGCTCGCATCTGCAGAAGCTTCCAATTCCTCTCTGGACTCTCTCAGGCCCGTGAGGCAAGCGCATTGCACCCACTTCTCAGGTCAGACACTTAATCCCTAAAATATCCTATTCTAGACTCATGAAGCGTTAGTGCTGCCTCACTTTAAAGCTTGAAAAATCGAGGTCCTGCAGAAGGGAAGTGGTGGAGCCACAGCAGAATCGGGGGTTTGCCTGCATCGGAGGCACGGCAACAATCTCGCTGAAATTCAGGCAGAATTGTTCACAGAGACTTTGGCATCACGCAGATTCAAAGCCATCGAAAAATCCTACGGCGTTTTCTTCCAAGGAGTCTTCACCTTCCCTGAGTGAGCACAGGCCTAGAAGGAAAGGAGGGAAAGAAACACATCACCAGAAGCGAACATGAAAACAACCCCACCCCGCTCAGAACTAAGCTTTACGAGGAGCACGCCATGAAAGGGAGGACCACCAAAAGAGGATGGGGGTGGGGGGCTGTCCCACAAGAGTGACCCAGGTCTGCTCAGCCCTGCAGACGTGCTCCCGCAGGGCAGGACGGGAGTCACACTCCAGGGGCGAGAGCGCGGCCGCACCAGCGGGACCAGCTCTGTGCCCGGCACGTTGCGGGGCATCAGCACAGACACGCTTAATGACTGCATGAAGTTCTGAAACAGAACATCTCCCCAAACCCGGAAGGAGTAAGACCTCCAAAACCTACAATTCATGAAAGAGGGACCACCGCCCTGAGTATCCACTGGGTCCCAGTCAGTAAATAAACCGTGCGCCTGGAGGGCTACAGTCCATGGGGTCGCGAAGAGGTGCACGTGACTTAGCAACTGAACAGCAACGTGGAGGGAGTAAGAAGTTAAGATTCAGTCACTGTTTCCTGGAGAAGCGGATTTGATCACAAGAAGGCATGTGACAACTCCCTGTTCGGTTATCTCAGGTTTTCAGAGGTAAACACCGAGATGTCAAGGTGGCCAGAGTCCGGGTTCCTGAAATGGATGCGTGTGTCTGGGAGATGGCGACGCCCTCGGTGGCGTTTTCACAGGGGAAGTAGCTGCTGCGCCGCTGGCCCTCACTCTGTCCAGGGAAGTCAGCGTCAGCCACTGCAGTCGTCACAACAATCCTGAAAGGGGGCATTGATGTCGCCACTCCACGGACAAGGGGCCAGGGCTGGAGAAGCTGGAGGCCTGCGCAGGGCCACACAGCTCGGAGCTGCAGGGAAGCCGGGCTCCGCACTGATGGCCCCGACCCAATCGCTCCATCGTGAACACACATCTCCGCACCTGCTGTGCCCAGCCCCCTCCCAGGTGTGAGCTCATCTCCTGACTCCACTTCCCCAAGGCCAGAGCCTCTTGCAGCCTCCCGTGTGAGCATCATCAGAGAGCAGGCCAACCACAAATATTCGAGATTTTACAAAGTTACATTACTTTTCAGAAGTAAACTGTTTAAACTACGAATGAGTTACCGAGGAGGCCCTCTGTTCTGTCTCTGTGAGTGTATATTCACAGAGAGAAAGTTCTGTGTTCACAGGTGTGTGCACAGAGACACACCAGCAGCTGCTCCTCCTCTTCTCCGGATTTATTCTTTTTGCCACAGAGTTGACCCACAGTGTTGTGTCAGCTTCTGCTGCACGGCAGAGTGACACACGACTGCCTTCTGCGTTATGTCCTTTTCCATCACGGTTTATCCCAGCAGACCGAACAGCCTTCCCCCTGTCTCTGTAGCAGGGTCATGTGGCCCATCCATCCTACACGTAACAGTTGGCGTCTACTCAACCCACACTCCCAGGCCATCTCTCTCCCACCCCACCCCCTCCTTTCGAGAACAGTTACTCAAGTTCTTCACCAAAAATGTTCAGCCCTTTGGCGAGGTCTTCCAGTGACTACAGCTGTGCTTCCACGGTGAAGGACCGGAACGGAACGAAAGACGGGCCTTCATCAGCTCTGCTGCAGCGAACATGCTGATATTCCAGCTGTCTTCCTGCTCAGTGACCTGGGGTTCAGGGTACGCCCCTGGGTTACCATGAGGGTTGACTCTCAGGAGAGGACAGGAGACGCTTATGCCCCATTCAACGTGAACACAGACATTTGACGAATCAGCCAAAATGCATTACTTTATGGCTCAACAGTTGGTTCAGTTTAAATCCTTAGATTTAAAAAAGGGCATAGAAAAATAATACTCTGAAAGTTACCTTTAACAAAGGTTGGGTAGCTAGAAGGTAAAGGATGTTTCTGAGCAGGTGAACCTAGCGACGTGGAAACCACTGCTAGCTGCGCTGTTGGAAAGGTGCGTCCCCTCCTGGAGCCCCGCAGAGATTTGTCTGGATGAAGCCCTCCTCCTCCTCCCGCCTCCCTCCGCATCATCGCCCCCAGGGCTCCGGTCTCACCAGCCTTCTCCAGGCCCCAGGGCTCCCGTCTCACCGGCCTCTCCGTCCCCAGGGCTCCGGTCTCACTGCCCTTCTCCAGCCGGCGCCTTCGATGGACGCAGGCTGCAACGCAGGGCTCTCCCCGAAGGGGCGCCTCCGCGTGCACTTCCTGCACCGTTAGCGCATCCCTCAGACCTGAAGGGTCCGTTCCCTAGGGACCTGCTTCCTGCCGAGTCTGACCTGAGGGCGCAAAGCCAGGTATCCTTGCGCTGAGGCAAGGCTGCCCAGCCCCTGCCTTTCCCAGAGACCAGCCAGGACCCGTGTAGAGGAAGTGAGCGGCTCAGTCTCGGCAGGTCCCATGCGAACAGGCCACGCCTGCGAGCATGCGCGCTCCGTGTCAGCACGTGGGAATCCGCGCAGCCGTGTCCACGTGGCTGCCGTAAACTTCGACATTATAATTCTTCCGTAAAACTGGAAAGTAACTCACTGTAAGTGCAAGGCAATATGGTTTCTAGGTGAGCTTCAAGTTATCCCTTAAAAATACTAGGTAAACCGAGGGACTCTCTGAAGTCCAATCAGAAACACTTTGGGGCACTTTTAAAAAATGTTGGTAAGTTTTTCAAGAGATTGGATCAGCTGGCCTGGGATGGGCCCACACACTGGAATTTTCTAGAAGCCTTAAGTGATTCTCATTTGAAATAGCTTTACTTAACTATTTTTGTGGGTAGGTTGTGAAAATAGTGAACTCTCTGGTCAAAAATTCATTTTTGTATATTTAGAATTAATCGGTCCTATAGACCTGGGAAAGGGGCTCTTAAAAAGTTAACACATCTGGCTCTCCATTAAAATCTAATTAAAAACCAATGGACATAGGAAGCTTCAGTTGTCCTAAAACTGCCATCCCATTAAAACATTTGTTCTGTATATTTTAAGAGGACAAGGGTGGGGCATTACATTTATTTTTTCCATCCCATCAATGAGAATATGAGAAACAAATGAAGCCCTTGTTTCAAGCATGGAGCAGCAGCACATGTATCCATAGAAGTTATGAATGTGTCCCAGGCTGATCTTGCAGCAAAGCAAATCAAAGTTAGGGTTTGGGTCTCGGTTTATCTCAGAGCAGATAGCAGCCTGAATAATCTAGACATTTTTTTCTAGTTTTGTTGAGATGTAATTGGCACACAGCACTGCACCATAATGGTCCAGCTCACACCCTTCATGGAGTGATCAACATCACCTCATAGAGATATAACATTAAAGACACGGAAAAAACTATTCTTCCTTGTGATGAGAACTCAGGATTTACTATCAACAGCCTTTATATATAACAAGCAGTAGTGCCACTTAATCACTTATTAAAGATGTGACTATAATTAAGTTATGAGAAACCTAGACAGCACATTAAAAAGCAGAGACAGCACTTTGCCAACGAAGGTCCATATAGTAAACTCCATGGTTTTTCCAGTAGCCACAGATGGATGTGAGTTGGAAGCAAGAAGGCTGAGCACTAAAGAACGGATGCTTTCCAACTGCGGTGCTGGAGGAGACTCTTGAGAGTCCCGTGGACTGCAAGGAGAGCAAACCAGTCAATCGTAAAGGAAGTCAACCCTGAATATTCATTGGAAAGACTAATGCTGAAGCTGAAGCTCCAATTCTTGGGCCATCTGATGCAAAGAACTGACTCATTGGAAAAGACTCTGAAGCTGAGAAAGACTGAAGGCAGGAGGTGAGGGGGACGATAGAAGATGAGATGGTTGGATGGCATCACCGGCTCAGTGGACGTGAGTTTGAGCAAGCTCTGAGAGATGGTAGAGGACTGGGAAGCCTGGTGCAGTTCATGGGGTTGCAAAGAGCAGGGCATGCCTTAGCGATTAAGCAACAACAGTAAATCACAAGTCATTGTGCCTGTTTATCGTAGAACCTGAAGTCTGAACCTTTTGACAGCGTTCATCTGATTCCCCTGATCCTCTGTTAACCACAGAACTGACCTTGTCTTCTGTGAGTCTGTTGGTGGGTTTGTTTTGAAGTATAATTGACCTACCATGCTGCGTGAGTTCCTGTTGCACAACATAGTGATTTGATATTTTTACACATTTCAAAGTGATGACCGTGATAAGCCTTGTTGCCATCTGTCACCATACAAAGATACATTTTCTGAAATGCCTATCCTGAGGGAATCTGTGAGGCAGAAAAGTCACTTTCTTTCAAGGGAAGCCCTGAGAATTTTCTTAATCTTCATACTGACGTTTGCTTTTCATCACTCTTTGTAGTATAATCAGAGTTTTCTATTTTGACCTTCCAGCTTCAAGAATAAGTTCTAAACCTGAGGAGCTGGCAGGATGGTTGTACAGAAGCAAGGAGAGAGGTGGGTGAAGTGCAAGCCAACTGTACTCCGTGGTATAAAAATCTAACGAGTAACCGTCCGCCATGACTCCCACCTTTCCCTGTGACATTCGGAGATGGATGTGACCTTGGCAACATCTGCAGCTGGTGGACAAGTTAGGCGGCACCAAGAGGCGAGACTTTGGGAAGACGTTTCAAGGATGACTTGGGCTCTGAGCGAGCCCGTGTAACTACTCTTCCTGCAGAGTCATCCTGCCCCTGCACCCAGTCTCCCGAGAGCAGTGTGCAGGACGCGGGGCCCAGCAGCGCTCAAGTGTTATCCTTACCTGCGCTCAGGATAGAGAGACGGTGAATCAGGGAGCTGACAGAGAGAAAGGCCGTTGGGCTGGGGTCTCTTGGGAGACTTGTCCAGACTTGGGGAGGGGAGACTGCTCAGGAGAGAGAGGGGGCCCCAGGCCTGCCCCTGGGGCGCCAGAACAAAGAAAATGCCCTTCTGGCCTCCCCTGTCCTCCTGCCTCCGGGGGCACAGAGCGTCTTTGGCCTCATCCCTGGTCCCAAACTATGAGGGACAGCCAGCTCCCACCCAGACACCCCGACCTGGGGCGGTGGGAAAGAAGTGACTGGCCCCGCAGCCCTCTGCTCTGGCTCTGGGCCTCGCTCGGTCCGATATGGCCGTGAACAGATGGGCGACCTCGGTGGTGCCCGCCGGTTCCGGAGCGCCGGCGGGTATTTTCCTGGGTCGCTATTCCCCGGAAGCCACTGGCGAGGCTGGCTGCCAGAGGCCTTGAGTTCCGTGGGTAGAGGCCTGGGCGCCTGGGGAGGAGCCCCGCAGGGCTCGCTGCCCCTCCTCGCAGGGATCTGCCAAGCTGCCACCGCGTGGGAGGAGGGGGCCTTGGGTGGAGGCGGGAGTGGGTGGAGCTCGCCGGACTTCCCCTCTGCTCCTCCCCGCCCGGGCAGGAGAGGAGCGTCTCCGCTTTACTGAATTCCAGGCCGCCAGTGCCCAGGGCCCGGCCAGGACTTTCCCGGCGCTGGCGTCCGGGGCGCTGTCCGCCTGGGCTCAGGCGCTCCAGCCCTTGATGTGGGTTAAAACTCCACTTCACAACCCCCATTGATATGAGATATGGATTTGACATCTGTTTGCCAGAGTGTTTTGCACTTAGCCTAACACCCACTATTAAGTGACAAAATTGTGGCAGCCTGTCAAAGCCAGATGACTGGCAGCTGCTGGCTTACAAAACCATTCAAATATTTGCAGGTTTTGAAGCTTTATGCAGTGTTGTACCCAATCTTTCAGTGATTTAACATGTAAAATATAAGTCAAAGTTTTAAATCTGTATTCCAAAATGTTTCCATTTTCCTCCAAAAGGAAAAAGCATTCAGGGCGTCTGCTGGAATCAGGCCAATTTCAATCTCCCTCCTTTCCCACCACCACTGAGATTCCTGCGCAAACCCGGTTTTTAAAAAATGTTTGGTTTTTTAAAAACCAAACTCTCTCCTATTGTGACCGACATCTCGGAAGACAGAACTAAATTGCCTTAAACTCCAAGGGAATACAGTTTCTCAAAAGTAGACTGCAAGAGTAAGAAGAATCCCCGAGTAAAGCAGGGCTTCATTTTGCATTCGGCAGTTGCACCAACGTGCCTTTCCAGGGTAAAGGCTCCTAGGTAGCATCTGAGCCCTTTGGTTATTTCTAGAACACAAACTCCTCTCCCCACACCTCTAAATAGCTTGGTCCAATTAAGAAATAATTTGCAAATGGCAGAGTATTTCTCTAGATTAAGGTCCATTGAGTAAAGTCATGTGGGGTTTTGTCTCCACAATTAGAGCCGGACAGACAAGGACCTCAGGAAAACTGCAGCTGTGAGCAATGGGGGAAAAATTGTCTGAGATAAATAGATTAATAAACCTGCCTTAAACCCTGCAAGATCGGTGGACTGACAGCCACTTAAGATGCTCAAATGTGCTGTGCTTGCAGGCTTGTTAAAATGTTAGTAGATACCCTTTCTTCTGGTGGGAGGGGGTCGTAAGTCCTTCTGGGAAAATGGGGGGCGGTGATCATTTTCAGGCAGTTGCTTTGCTTGTGAGACGTTTCCAAAGAGGATCAAACGGTGCCAGAGGCAATTCTAGAGAGAGAGGAGGGAAACTGGAGAGGCGGCTCCAGCCAGGGGGCCTTCCCAGAAGGCTTCCTCCTCGGTTCCGAGGGGTGGGCGTCTGGGGCCTCCACCAGCAGCGGCAGGCCAGGCGCAGGAGGGCGGGCGCCCTGGAGGCCGCATCGGCCGTGCGCTCCTGGAAGGCGGCCTCCGACCCCAGCCACTTCCTACCTGGAGAGTTCTGTGTCCGCAGCAGTAAGCCTCAGGCACAGGCTCTGCTCCGGCAGCTGCCGAGTTGTTCGGCAGAGGGTTGAGAGAGTTAGAAGCCCGTAGCAGAGCAAAACGAAACAAAAATAAACTAAGAGTGAGGCCAAGGCGCCCCTTGGGCGAGAGAGCAAAGCTGAAGCTCGGTCCCCCCGCCGCGAGGGCTCGGCGGGGAGCGGGGGGCGGCGCCCAGACCCCGGGAGCCGGCGCAGGCGACTTAGGATTGCTGGTGCGGGCGGACACCCTCGCCCAGAGGTCGGGAAGGGACCTGGGGAGCAGTTCCAGGCAGAAATCGGTAGCCTGTGACATCTAGTTTATTGGGGCGGGGGGGGGGGGATGCCGGAGAGAAGGGGGCTTTTTCAGGCCGGGACAGCTTTATCGGGCCCGATCTCTGGGGCCGGACCGGGCCGGGCCGGGGCTGGGGGTGGGGGCGACGACCGATCCGCGGAGCAAAGGGGGGCTCGGGGCGCGGGCTGGGGCGCGGCGCCGGGAGCACGGCGACTCGGCTCCACCTCCCCGCTCCAAACGGCGTCGCAGCTGCTCGCGAACCAACTGCTCGATTCTATTCACTGTCGAGTAGGAACAAAAAAGTGGCTATTTATTAGAATACTTGTTTGGTATTGTTCGGCGCCGCACAAAAGGCGTTTCATTATGTGGAGGGATCCCCCTTTTTCCAGAGGGAAACAATAACTGGAAATTGTCTTTAAAAGTCTTTTCCATCAGAAATAAATTTCATTTTCTCGTCTCGCTCGCCGGCAGCGTGCGTGTCCGGGAGGGCGCGCGAGGCGAGCAGCGGCGTGTGCGTGTGCAGCGAGTGTGCGAGCGGGCTGCGCGTGAGTGTGCGCGTGTGAGTGTGCGTGCGCGTGGCGCCCGCGCCCGCCGTGCGGCGCCGCCGGAGCCGGCCGGGCTGGGGTCCCCGGGCAGCGGCGCGCGGCGCCAGGGAGGCAACCGGGGCCGAGCGCCCTGGCGCCGCCGAGGCAGACCGGCTCCCGGGACCCGCTGGAGCCGGCGAAGGAGCTAACTGTAAGTGTGTCTCCAACTTGCGCGGGGTCTTCCGCCCGCCCCGAGCCGAGGAAGGGGGCGGGAGGGGCCCCGGGCGGGGGCGAGGGTCCCTAAGCGACCTTGGCGGGGGAGGGGGCGGAAGGGCTTCCCCGAAGCTCCCGCCCCGGCTGAGGACAGGTGGGGAGCTGCGCTGGCCGCCGCGGGAGGACTAGACCCGCGCGCCGGCCGCATTTGTCAGGTTCTTGTCAGTGCGCTCACTCCTCCTTCCTCCTCGGCTTTCCGGATTGGCCGCCGCCCAGGGGACCGAGACTCTGTTTCAGTCGGGTCGCCCTTTGGGGGCAGAGGGGGAGGTCGACCCAGTCGGTTTGGGGGGGGGAGGGGGGTTCGCGTCCTCAGGCTCCGCTTTTCCTCCTGCCCGCGCGCGCCCGCCCGCCGAGGCCCAGGCTCCCGGCTCCAGCTCTCGGCCGTGCGCTCCTGCAGCGCCGCCGAGAACGAAAGCCGTGGGTCGAAATCGCCCTTTAAATATTAACAGGTTGAGCGTCTGCCATTTAGTGAGAAGTGTTTGGGGCAAAGAATCAATTTAGCTTTGACTGACCGACGGTCTTGACTGTGTTAATACTGCCGCACGCACGAACACTCCAAATCCATGAGCAGGGACCCCTGGACGCGCGGCGAGCGCCCCTGGACCCGGCGCCTGGCCTGCAGTCCCGCACGCGGCCGATGCCTCGGTCCAGCGAGCTAGAGCAGCGCGCCCCAATACGGGCTTTGGGGTGCCCTAAAGCCACGCGTGTTGGGCGGGCCGCCCTAGACCGCAGGGATCCCTCTCCGCGCGGGCGCCCACCCTCTTCGCTCGCAGTCCCTCCTCCAGCGAAATCGGCTTCCCCGCTCCGCGCGCGGCGGCCTCGGTCCTCCGTGCACGCAGCCGGGAGTCTCCACTCTCGCGCGCGGGCCGCCCTCCTCCGCCTCCTATTCCCCTGCTTTAGCCGCCCGCTGAGAAGAAAGGTGGCAAGGCGGCGAAGTTTCAAAGGTGAAATGGATTTTTGACGGTGGCTGGTGCTGGAAACCCGTGGCCGGGAGGGGCCGGTGCGGCCGCCATCGACCGGGGATAGGATGGGTCTGGCTGCCTCTCCAGGCAAGAAACGGGTGTTTGAACATGATAGCGGCCGCCGGTCAATTAACCCATTAAAAGCCCGCTTTGCCGCATCGATTTCCCGGAGCGCTGGGCCCGGCGCTCTGGACACCCCTCTGTGAAGGCGGGCGCGGGGGCTGCACGGCACCCGGCGGGCACAGAGACCTCCAGCCCCGAGGCAGCGCCGCCCAGGCGGCCAGGCGGGGGTCTCTGCCCTACGCTGAGGTCAAGGAGGGAGGGGTTCTGTCCTCGGCTCCGGCCTGGCGGGCGGGCTTCGCCGAGGCAGAGGGGAGACGCCCCGCGCCGGCCAGTGTCCCCCCGACTCGCCCAACTGTGGCTGGGAACCAGAGGCTGAGCCGGCTCCCAGGCCGAGGGAAACGGCGCCCAGCCCACCTCCCTGCGGCGCTCCCAGGCTTCCTCCCCCCGCGCCTCTCATCGACGGGGCGCCGCGGGCCCGGCGGCTGGCCTGAGCACTGTGAGGGGCGGGGGGAACGCCACACTTGCTTCTTGAGGACGACAGCAAACCCCCAGGTGGCCTTGAATTCGGGTCCCCGTTGTCACCGAAGAGGCTAAGGCAGACGGCCGAGCCGGGCGCGGGAGGCAGCAGCTGGAGGGAGCGGGCAGGACTGGGACCTGGAGGGGCGTCTCTCCGAGGAACCTGCGGCTGCTAAGACTTGGGGGACCCGGTCTCCCCCGCACAAGTAGAAGGAGACCTCGGGGACGCTGCCGGCTGTGCCCCAAGTGCGGCCTCTCTGCTCCGCCCCGGGGAAAGGCTGGTGGTGAGGAGGATCTCCTTCCGGAGAGAATGAGCCTGTATTGCGAGTGTTCAACACCCTGCAGATGAAACCTGAGAAAATGCCAAGTTCCCACCCGGAAACCTGAGCACCCCTCCCCTGCCGCTTGAGGGGAGCCTTGGTCCTTTTGGAGCCACTTGGAGCCCCCAGGTTCCAGTCCAGGAGCAGTCGGTCCAGAAAGGGAGAGGTGCCCACCCCACTAGCCAGCTTCCTAGAAAACCCCCTATGTTCACCTGCTCTTTCCTCACTCAGATCTGGGGTTCAGATATGTAGCCCTGAAACTAATAGGGTGCTTGCTCTCTCTCCCTCTCCATCTCTTTCTTCCTTTCTCTCCTCTCTCTCATGCCAAATCTCTCTCCATCTTACTTTCATGCTGCCTAATCCCGAAGGTGGGTAGTGTCCTGAGAGGGGGGAGGTCCCTGGAGGCCTTCCCCATCTGCCCTGCCTCCCCCCACAAATACCTACAAAAGAATAAGGCAGGTGTGTCCTCCACAAAGACCCATGCCCCAGACGTCCACCAGGCGTCCACCCGCGGGAGGGAGACCTGGTCCCCCTTCCAGGGCGGCTGGCTCTGCGTGTGGGGGCGGGGACTAAGGAAATGGCCCTGAATGCGGGGGGCGGTTTTCAGTTGGAGCACAGGGCCCAACACTGCCTTCCCCCAGCCCCGATGCCTGAAGACTCTGACGGACCCAGTTCTCTGTTTGCTGTTTTCTGAAGTAAGCAACTGAAAGGGCTTGAAATTGTGTCAAAGTGATGTTTTAATCTCATTGAAAAGTGTATTAAAGGACAAGATGTAATTTATGTGAGACGCTGCGATGAAAGGAGAGATTGGAGTGGATGGGCCTTTCACTCCGCTGAACTCCGTGTCATGTTTATATTGAAGCCCGTGTAGCTAATCTAATTTGCAATAACAGGGCCGGCCTGAACCAAGAAGCATCTCTGATTTCACTTTATTTCTTTTCATACAGAAATTCCTTATGACTGTCTCCTTCTGTGAGTGACGCCTTCTCTATTTGGGGGCTAATGAGAGAGAGTAAGAGGCAAGGCCGTGTCTACTCATAACCCAGCCTCTTGCCTGCGCACCCCTGGTCCCTGGCCGGCCTGGACTTGACCGGGGGCTGCATGGCCCAGAAACACTATTTTTGATCTCTTCAGAATGAACCAGAGGGCAGCCTCCCGGATCAAACCCTGTGTCCCAACCCCCCACCCCGGGCGCTTGGATGGCGCGCCTCAGTTGAACAGCACATGCTGGATCAGTTTCTGCCAAGGATTTTAGCTTTAGAAGTTAGCTTAAAAAGCAGATGGTACTGTATTCTCAGGCCTTTGTTTCTGCAGATTTTAATGGGAAACACTTAGGAAGCTCCCCTCATTCAGCAAAGTTTCATCTTTGCTGAGTCTTTCCAGGAGCTTCGAGAGGAACCAAGCACAGCCCCTGTTCAGACGCCAGCCTTGTATTCTAATTACCACACGAACACAAGCATTCTTTACCAATAAAAAACTACACGCGCCAGAAAATTACAAGTTCTGTACAACGTAAAAAGGTGTATTCAAACTGTTAATTACCGACGGTTGTATAAATGAAACTTTCGCAGTGACCCATTTAATTTTGTGGTAATTACTGACAAAATAAGACAAGGATGAATCACAATACAGTATATTTATCTTGAAGGAGGACATCACACTGGTGCAGTTAAGCCAAGGAGTAAGAAAAAGCTAGGGCTGGGGGGGTCGCAGAAATAGAAAAAGTATATTAAAATCGCACCCTGAAACCATCTGGGTTCAAACTGCGGAAGGCGAGGCTCAGGTGGCTTGCTGAAACGTCCATCCAGATTTCAGAGGCTCCCGAACCCTCTATTCCGGCATCGTCGAGTCAGTCCTGCGGATTCGGATTCGCCGCCTTGAGCACAACTTCTGCAGACCCTGGAAATCTGGGCGGCAAAAGGAGGGCTCTGCCTACCTTTCGTCAGCTCTCAGCTGACTCTGCCCCGGGACGGAGAGGCTGGACAGCCGGCGGAGCGGCATTCCCGGGGACCCCGAAACCGCGCTGAGCCCTGGCCCGGGAGGGCCGGGCGGGATGCGGCGGGGGTTGGGGACTTCCCCTCGCCCAGTCTGCTTCCTGCAGGCGAGTCCACAGGCTTGCTCCTTCCCGCTCCATCTCGGGGCTTCAGGGACGGTCGAGGAAGGGACGTGGCCTAGCTTGGGCATCTTCTCTGCCGCCCCAGGTTCGGGCAGCGGCTTAGCGAGGCCTTTCGGGCACTAGTTGGGGTCCCTGCTCCAACCGCTTTCCCGCCCAGCCCTGCATCATCGGTGGGGACAGAGAATGCGGGCCGCCCACCGGCGCCTGGCCCTGCGCCCTCTCGCCCCACCTGCAGCCCCAGGGACCGGCGACTGGCTGCCCCGGGCAAGCGGCCCTGCGCCCCGCCGTCGCGGGTAGGGCTGGCAGCCCGCGAGGGAACTGCCCGCTGAAGGTGCGCGCCGCCCAGCCTTCAACCCAATTGCTTTGGGCCGATGGGCACCCTTGAAGAGACCCCAGCGCTCGGGCGGACGGGGCAGGAGACAGGCCTAGTTGAGATTTTCCTCGGGAAGTTTCCCGCAAAAGGAGGGCCGGGCGGCGGAGCGGCAGGAGGAGGCGCGCTGGCGGCGAGGCCTGGGCGCCGGCGCCCCGCGGCCGCCCGCCCTCCAGG
This sequence comes from Capra hircus, assembly GCF_001704415.2. NCBI lineage: Eukaryota > Metazoa > Chordata > Mammalia > Artiodactyla > Bovidae > Capra > Capra hircus. The sequence continues at coordinate 303,568 of NC_030819.1, read as the reverse complement.
GCGCCCGCAGCTCCGCGGCGGAGGGCGCGAGGCTCCCCTCGGGTCGCAGTGCTTTCCTCTCTTGCCCTCTCTTGTTCATTCATAAACCTGGTGGCTACAGACGCGGCTTGAATATTGACGGCTCTCCCCCAACTGCTCCGCCGTTAACCCAATTACAGAATTCATCAAGAACTGTGTGAATTATCTCTTTCCATACAGTATCAGCATTAGCCTAATTAAAAGCTATAATGTCTGATATAATGATTAAATCGTTAGCTCTGCTGTAGGGAAGCAATATTTTGTTTTCCCTTCAATTAGAAGCTGATTGAGGTTTTCAGAGCAGGTCAGCTGTGAAATTTGAATTATATGTGTGAGTACTGCTCACAGGGTGAGCCCCTACTCGAAAGCTCCCAGAGATTCTCCAAACGCTTTCACCCAGAGCGCTGGAGGCACAAACAACCGCGCGCGCGCTCACACGCAGGGCGGTTTGGTCGTCGCCGGGAATTCACGCACCTCCACGCCGATGCTGGAGAGTGCTGCTCGACTTCGAGGGATTGGGCTTCACTTCCTTTCTCCAGCAGACGCTCCTGGAACAGCACCCCCAGACCCTACTCTTCTGGTAGACAGGAAGAGGGCCTTGCCGGCGGCGGGCCGCGGCCAGACCTCCTGCTCTGTAAGGACCGAAGCCACTTGAAGCTCCGACTTGGCAACGGTCCTCTTTCCCTCTGCTTCCTCTCTTCCCGCTTTTCCACGACTTTTACTTTCCCCTTTAAGACAAAAACTCGCCACCATCAAGAAAAAACTTTTCTGTTACTTTGGCCCTTGGCTTTGGTAACAGCGGGACCAAGCCTGGTCACGACGCAGAGTGGGTACGAGAGCGCCCCGGGACCAGGAGAGACGAGCGCCCCCAAGGCCCCCAGCTCGTCACCCGCGCTCAAAGCCCCGAGTGCGCGCGCCGAGCCCTGGGACCCGCTGGTGGCTGGAGAGCGCTGGCCAGAGGCCCCCGAGCTCCGCCCGGGCGGCGAGGGCGGTGGCGGCCAGCAGACGGCGACCGCGGCCCGCGCGGCGGCTGGGGACAGGCTGACGCGCGCGGGGCCGGCGTCGGGGTCCGGGCGCGCACCCGGCGGCTCCCCCCGCCTCCCCGCGAGGTCCCCTCCTGCCCGCCCAGCGCCGCGGTCCCCTCCCACACGCGCGGGCCTCCGCCTCCTCTCCCTCTGCGCCTCCTGTTGGCCGAGATGACCTCGGAGGCCTTTCAATTGAATTGTCTTCTCTTTCCTTTTCCCTCCGGCGCTTTCTTTCCGGCTGCTCTTCCTCTCTCTTCTCAGATTACTTTCTTTCCGAAAAGTCCTGCCAAGGAATTGGCAGCTCCGTCGTGATTTGCTTGTTAAAACTTTGGTCTCGGTCGTCGGGCTGCGCCCTGGGAGGTCTGTGGAGGCGCTTACCCGCGGCCTCGGTCTCGGGGCCTCCGGAAGTGGCTGGGCTGAGTTAGGCAAGGCCGCAGGCCGAGGTCTGGGCACCGCCTCCGGAGAGTGTCATCAGGACGGGCCGTCTGCGCCAAGGCCTCCGGAGACCTTGGAGAACATTCGTCTTCTTCGCGTTCCCAGAAGGCCCTTTGATTGTCCTCGGAAACTCCTAACCTGTCCATCTCTGCTCCTTGGAGCTTGAGACTGGCGCTGGAACAGAAGGTCATCTCTGAGTGCCTGAGAGCAGGCTTTCATTGACAGACTGCTGGGGCCAGGCTGCTGTCCAGCCTTCTCCTGAGCACAGCCTCAGCAAGGGAAGAGCCAACGCCAAGTTTGAGTCACTCCGAACACGCAGCATGAGCTCCGGGTGTTAAAGTCCAGAACTCAAGTTACTGGAGAGTCAAGGGCTCTTGTATAACCGCCTAAACACAGGACTTGAATATACATGCGTATATTCATTGGGCACACACCTGTATGTATATTGACGCGTATATTCTTTGGTATATACATGCATATACAGGTGTGAACATGTTCTGTGTGCACCAGTGTGTACATGAATGCATACATGTATATGTCCTGTGTGTATACATGTATCGTGTGTGCACACACATGTAAACATGCGTATCCTGTGTATGCATACGTGCATACATGTGCGTATATTGTGTGCACATATACATAGACATGTGCATATATTCTGTGTATACATGTTTATACACAGGCGTGTTATCTGTGTGCACTTGTGTGTACACATATGCACAGGTGTGTGTATATAATTTCCTCTAATGATGGCTTGGATCTGAATTCTCTTTGAGGACTGTCCCCAAAAGTTAAATAAAAGGACAGAAAGCATCTTTACTCATCCACATTTCTAAGCTGATCTCTTTGGCGCTCTGAACAAACAGGCATAAAGAAGCTTCCGAGTTGCCAAGACAGCAAACGTGGCCAATCAACAGTGAACCAATCCATCACTGGGGGTCTGGGCTCTGATGTTACTTGGAGCCAGTGTAGTCTGTCTTCATATTCTGCAATGCCTGGCCTTGGAGAGGGTCCCTGCCAACCTGGTGGGGGTCAGGCGCGAGGAACATAGATTCAGGGAGAGGAGGTGTTTTCCCAACTGTTTTGGACCATCTCTGGCTTCTTCAGGAGTGACAGGGAGCGAAGGTCACAAGGGGGAAGACGCTGAGGCCGGGAGAAGCCGTCACTGGCAGGGATTCATGTGAAGCTCCTCAGCCTCCATGCCAGGGAGGAAGGCACTGGGAGTTCTGGCAAGCAGTGCCCTGCCACTGCCTAACTGGCACAGGCGGCGGCTGTCAACCATCCATCACTTGGCAACAAGTTACACCTGCAGCTTGAGTTTAATGTTTGTGCAAGTGGGCACCCACAGCGCTTGCACCAGCTTGGGCCCAGGGACCACCTCATCACTGAAAAGGGCTTATGGAGAGCGCCCGGGATGCTGAGCACCAGCGTGCTCTAACACCAGCGTGCTCTAACAGAGGGCTAAACCATTTACCCCCTATTCAGATGCTCTGGAAAACAAGGGTAACTTTGTCTTTGGAAACAATTTTCAAGACTGTGGTGGAAAGAAATCAGACCATTTCCGAGTCAGCTATCCAAGCTCCCCAAAGCATAAAGCATTCATGCCAAGCACACTGGAGTGCAGAGTGCTTATGAAGTAAATTGCTCCATCGACGCGGAAAACTAAGGTGCCAAGCCTGGCTCACACAGAGCGTTTTCAGGGGGTCTCAGGCTATCTCGTTTAAAATTTAAATTGAAAAGCATAGGAAAGAAATCTTTCAATTGCTAAGTAGATAATATAGTTTGTAATTTGTAAACCATTTCCTTTATTTCAGTCTTGCTGACTTTCCATAACACACTGGATCACACTGCACACCCATTGCCTCCTAAGTTATCAAAGGAGAAACAGATCTATAGCATTCTTCAGGAATATTCCTGTTCTTTTTTTGTTCATTCACAATGCAAGTGGTATTTGGAGGTAGTGCATGAAACGAATCAAAAGGTTTAACAAACTCGATTGGTGAAATAAGAGGGCAATTGAAAACCAAGTTTATAACCTAGATATTTAGTGAAAAATAAATATGAAATGACGTTTCCTTTATAATATAATTATATATTATTTGATGAGTTCACTATTAAATGCTGAATGGCCTGAAATGAAAGCAGTTAAATCGGCAGAGGCCAATTTCCTCTTGCACTGCACACTGCAACAATCCTGAAATAATAATAATAAAAAAAAGCAACAGTAATAATCACAGCAATTGAGAGGAAAGAAACCATTATTCCTGTACCCGGGACAAGCAACAGGGTCAGGAAATTCACAAGCTCAGAATTTTTTAAGGGGTGGGGGAAGAGGCGTCGTGTGTTCGCTGCCCGACGTACTGAACAGCCTTCTTAACTCGTCTTGTAACGATCGTCATGGGCTTCTTTTTGTCACAAGATGGTCAGTTGGGCGCTTTGGTTGGGCACCACTTTACCCACCAGCCACCTCCTAAGCACCACCCTCTGCAGCGCACAGAGACGCCCCCGTTCCTCCCCGAGGACTCTAGGGATTTTCCGCAAGCCTTTAGGCCATTTTCAGACCCTTGGGGTTGTACCCACAGCGTGAGCGCACGGGTGTTTGAGAACGGGCCTGTGTTTCCCGGTACTGAGAACACTTCAGGGTTCAACAATCACACCCGCAGGTCTGTGCCTTCGTTCCAGGAAACAGGCCTCTGGTTTGCATAAAGTAGGAAAAGGGCATCCGCCTCCTAGTCCCGAGGCCCCACCTTTCCAATTCGGGTGCAGGTGCCCCCCGCCCTCCGTTTACGAAGTTTTCGCAGTTCTCAAGCAAACGGCTCCAGAAGAGCGTGGGCTATATCCTTCGTTTGCGATTTCAACCAACTTTTTCAACTGTCGTTGAGCCACTAGTTTCCAGATAGATCTTGTTGGTTTCAACCTTCCTAGAAAGGCCGTTTTAGGAGGAAGCCACACGGAGAAGAGCACGTGATGCCGACCCCTAGACTCACTCCCCCCCACCCACCCACCCACCCCGTCCAAAATAAGACTTCAGGGCTGATGCTAAGAGCAGCCGTGGAGCGGGGCCCGGAGCAGACGCTCGCGCGTCTCGGGATCTTCGTGGCCTGGACCGCGGAGGCCTTCCCTACGGGAAGGGGCTGAGAACTTCAGCCCGCCGGCGGCGAAGCGTGCGCCTTGGGAGGGGGACGGAGCGGTCCAGGCCTCGCGGGCGCACCCGCGGGGCGGGGGAAGGGGCGGTGTTCCAGCTGCGTGCCTCGGCAGGTCTCCCCTGCTCCCGAGGGCGCGCCCAGCCTTCTGGCCCCCGGGCCGAGCAGGGGGCGAGCATCCCGCCCCGGCCTCCAACTTCCCCCTTCCCAGCAGGCGCGGAGTCGGCTGGCGGGGGAGCAGAGGGGCCGCGTCTCCTCGGAGCTCTTTTAAATGTGGCTCGGGGCTGCCGGCCCCCGCCCCTCGCCCCGCAGGAATCGTTCTTCGTCTTCGCTTTTAAACCCGCTCGTTAATCGTTCGGAGCGCGCGGGCGGGGAGAGGCGAGGAGGGCGAGCTCTGGGTTCGCCGCCGCCGCCGCCGCGCGCGCTCGGGAAGCGGCGTGGCGTGGACCCCCTCCCGGCCGCCTCCCTCCTCCCTCTTCCCTCCTCCCCTGCTCCGCCGCCTCCCTCCGCTCCTCCCGCTCCGCCGCCCGCGCCCGGCGCCCCTACCCCCCCCTCCCCACGTCACTCGCCAGCGCGCCATGCAAATCGCCGCCGCCGCCGGCTCCCATTGGCCGCGGCGCGCTCATTTAATGGCAGCCCGGGCCCGGCGTATGGCTGCTGGGCCCCGCGCGCCGCCGGCCCCGCGTGCGCCTCCGCTCCGAGCGCACGGCCCCGGGCAGGCAGCAGGCAGCGCGTCCCGGGCTCGGCCGCCCCGCTCCCAGGCCCTCTCGGCGCGCCTGCGCTCGCTGCGCGGCCCCCGGCCCCCCTCCCCGGCTGCACCGTGATCGCCCCCCCCCCCGCGCCCCCTCCCGCTCCCCTCGGCGACTCGCTCCCCCCGGGCACCTGGGACCGGCACATGCCCAGCGCACGCGGCGCGCCGCCCTGCTAGAAGTTGCAGCCCCGGAGCTGGAGGCCGCGGAGGACCGAGCGCGGGAGGAAGGAGCTGCGCGGCGGCGGCGGCGAGCCCCGAGCCGGGCCCCGCGCACCGCTGCGCCCCGGAAAGTGGAGCTGCGACTTGGCCGCGCCTGCAGCTGTGGGCACCGCGCCGCCGAGGGCGACCCGGCTGCGGCGACGGCGACCCGGCCCTCGGCCTCTTCGGCAAGTGGTTGGCGCTTCAGAGAAACTTTCCAGCCGTGAGCCGGACCGGCGCTAAGTGCGTGTGTCCCTGCCTCTTTCGCGCCGTTGTCGCCTCCGCCTCTCCGCACTCTTCTCTCCGCCAGGACCTCGCGCCCCCGCCCGCGCCTCGCTCCGTCTGAGCCCCTCTCCATCCCCCTCCCCGGCCGTCTATGCGCCCGGCCCTCTCCGCGCGGCGCCGGTGAACCCGCGAGCCGCCCCGATGTACAGCATGATGATGGAGACCGACCTGCATTCGCCCGGCGGCGCCCAGGCGCCCACGAACCTGTCGGGCCCGGCCGGGGCGGGCGGGGGCGGCGGCGGCGGCGGCGGCGGCGGCGGGGGCTCCAAGGCCAACCAGGACCGGGTCAAGCGGCCCATGAATGCCTTCATGGTGTGGTCCCGCGGCCAGCGGCGCAAGATGGCCCAGGAGAACCCCAAGATGCACAACTCGGAGATCAGCAAGCGCCTGGGCGCCGAGTGGAAGGTCATGTCCGAGGCCGAGAAGCGGCCGTTCATCGACGAGGCCAAGCGGCTCCGCGCGCTGCACATGAAGGAGCACCCGGATTACAAGTACCGGCCGCGGCGCAAGACCAAGACGCTGCTCAAGAAGGACAAGTACTCGCTGGCCGGCGGGCTGCTGGCGGCCGGCGCGGGCGGCGGCGCGGCCGTGGCCGTGGGCGTGGGCGCGGCGGCCGTGGGCCAGCGGCTTGAGAGCCCCGGAGGCGCGGCGGGCGGCGGCTACGCGCACGTCAACGGCTGGGCCAACGGCGCCTACCCCGGCTCGGTGGCGGCGGCGGCGGCCGCCGCGGCCATGATGCAGGAGGCGCAGCTGGCCTACGGGCAGCACCCGGGCGCGGGCGGCGCGCACCCGCACGCGCACCCCGCGCACCCGCACGCGCACCACCCGCACGCACACCCGCACAACCCGCAGCCCATGCACCGCTACGACATGGGCGCGCTGCAGTACAGCCCGATCTCCAACTCGCAGGGCTACATGAGCGCCTCGCCCTCGGGCTACGGCGGCCTCCCCTACGGCGCCGCGGGCGGCGCGCACCAGAACTCAGCCGTGGCGGCGGCGGCGGCGGCGGCGGCCGCGTCGTCGGGCGCCCTGGGCGCGCTGGGCTCGCTCGTCAAGTCGGAGCCGAGCGGCAGCCCGCCGGCCGCGGCGCACTCGCGGGCGCCGTGCCCCGGGGACCTGCGCGAGATGATTAGCATGTACTTGCCGGCCGGCGAGGGCGGCGACCCGGCGGCGGCGCAGAGCCGGCTGCACTCGCTGCCGCCGCACTACCAGGGCGCGGGCGCGGGCGCCAACGGCACGGTGCCCCTGACGCACATCTAGGGGCGCGGGCACCCCCGGCCGGCCGGCGTCCGCGCAGGCCTGTCCACGCTCCCCCGGAAAAGAAGACGCTGGCGCCGCATGCCCGGCGCCGCCCGCCCGGCACCCCGACCGCGAGCTCCCGGGCACCGCTCGGCGGGACGGCTACGCGTCGGAGTCTGAACTCCGGTGTTTTCTTGAGACTTTTTGTACAGTATTTATCATCCATCCGCGGAGGAGGCAGAAAGCGTCTTCTTTGCTCGAGGGGACACAGAGAGCGAAGCAAGCACGAGACGACTCCCAACTTTGCTACCGCACCGCGCGCCCGCTTTCATCCCGCGTCGCCTCGTGACGGCGTCGGGTGCCGGCGGCGCGGGAGCGGGTCTCATCTGTTAGCTGTGTAGGGAGGCGACGCCACACACGAGTTTTGGCAGTCGTTACGGCTTTGGGGGGGGGGGTCGGTTTGTTAATTTATACAAAAAGACTCTCCCCACCCACCCCTTTCAGGCGGCAGCGTTATTCTGGGTTTTGTAAAACTTTCTGTATCTGAGCATTTTCTCTTTTTTTGGTTTGTTTTGTATTATTTCATGTAAATGCGCTGTGGAATCTTTATTTGCGGCGTCGCGGTGTGGGGAGGGGGATTCAGGTTATGTACATAGTTTCCTAAAAAGCCCTTCTTCTAAAAACGAAAAAAAGAACCCCCCACCCTAAAAAAAATTGCATCGAGCTTTGAGTCAATAAATTTAAGAGCGAGAAGTCCGTTTTTCCCTATAAATTTGAAACGTGCTGAATTTATAATCATGCTTTATGAGCTCAAGATACAATTAGTTAATCTGAGGAAGGAGAAAGAAAAATTATCAGCATGAAATGAAACTGAGGGAAGCCGGGGGAGAGGGCACAGTGTCCTTGGAGTTGCATTAAAGAGGAAGGGCGGGGAGTAAAAATCGATAGATTATTTTGTAGACTTTACACTGTCATCACGGAACGAGAAATAATTGCCAAAAAAAAAAAAAAATAGTTTCATAGTCCGGCCTTGGGTGCGTAGTTTTTAACTGCAGGCAGATGCCGCGGGCTTTGCGATTCCTCCTTTCCAGCCTCTTCCTGCTGGCCCGGGACCTGCGCGCAGTTTGGTTCAAAGGAGGGAGGAGAAAAGACCCCAATGGCGGGACCAGGGCAAGGACGGACGACAAAGACACGGTGGGGGCGTCAGGGGCCCCAATTCCCCTGCAGTTAATGAGACAGCAAGTGGAATTTTCTGAATTTGGCTCAAGGAAACGCACTCTCTAAACCAAAATGTACTGCAACCGACTCCCCTCTGTCTGTCCTCAACGCCTCCCTCTGGTATATTTCTCCTTGGAAAAGGACAAAATAGTTTTGTTGGGTTTTCACACACAAAACCGACCACTCCCAGATGCCCCGAGTGAATTGGGATGCAAGCTGTTAACCGATGTGAATGCAAGATGCGGCGTTTATTATTCCTGATGAGATCTGAGGTTGTTTGATGCTTTAATTTTTTTAATTATATTTTTTCTAGGTGTTTATTGGTACATTGCAGTTTTTTCTGGATTTTAAAGTTTTCTGTAAAAGTTTGTCTTCAAGTAAGCTGACAGCATTAAATATTGCATTTGAAAGTTATACTGTAGCAAATACGTTTTGACATTAGTCACAGCATAAAGATGAAAATTATATTTTTGAAAAGAACAAAGCCTTCGGTCAGATCGAAATACATTGATTTCATCAGCCCCTCATATTTTTCTCAACTTTTTTTTTTTTTTTGGTCCTGAGATGAGCAGAGACTGTCCACCCAAACGTGGCCCTGTGCTAGCAGGTTGATGAGAACCACGGTCAGCCTGCACAGAGAACAGCTTTAAGTAAAATGCTGACCTGACAACTGACGTGTAATTTTTTTGGAGTCACTTTGATAATTTTGCTTCAACCACTCATTCCTTCAGGTGACTGCAGAAATTTCAAGAGCTACAGCAGTTGCTTCTTTCTAACAAGATGATAAAGTCTCCCTCTTTTTTCTCCCTTTTTTTTTTTTTTTTTTTTTTTTGCTTCAACAATTTGATGTGTTTGCATACGTAGGGACTGCTGGGCAGAACAGCATCTTAGATAGTGAAACAATCTGAAAATAAATGCCACACCCAGTCTGCTCTGGGAGACACTGAGAAAGTCTGTGATGCTCTGTGGACCCCCCAAGCGGTGGGAGGCGCAGGCCTCAGCCGCTCTGAAATGTCCAGAGTTCAGTGGACTTCGCCTGGCTTTCTTTGCAACATCTCCCTGCACCTGCTAAGGGGGCAGACACATGGGGCTGTGCTCACATACAAACACATTTGTATCTTTGCTGGACTGTTGGCACAACAATGTTAGTAATGTGGGAGACACTGGAAATGTTTCTGACCATAAAAAGTTTAGCCAGGGCTCCTGGCAAAGCTGTCTGTCGTCTCCCGGTAGGTGGACTTACAGCGCGGCATTTTCCCCTGTGGGCCTCATACCAAGTCGGCAGAAACAGTCAATGCCAGGTGGCCCAAGCCACGCTGTTAAAAACCCCGGATGATCTGAAGACAGGAATTCCTGAAATTCAGCAATTCCTGTTTTGTTGAACAACGAGGAGAAAAGCAAATAATTCTTTAATGATTCCATCTTAAAACAACGTGGAACGGGGCGGGGGGCGGGGGCGGGTAGAAATTAGCCAGGATTCACGTTTCAGGATTGAGGTCTTATCGCTCCAGCAGTGTTTCTTCGACTTCAGATCGTGGGGAGAATATTCCACAAGGCCCGGGAGGACCTTGCTCAACCGTGAACTGCGCTTCTGCCAAGGCGCCCTGGCCCTGTTCACGAACACGGCGGGGCCATCATGGTACTGCCACGGCCTCGTCCACGTCCAGACTGCCCTCGGGGGTGGGGGTCCTTCTGTGGCTTATTCCAGTTTCTGTGAAAACCGTGTGGACACTGCAGGCAGGACTCTGATGGTCTTGTGCAAAGTTTGCGCAACTTCGTGCCTGGAGGACCCGCGAGCCCGGGAACCAGCCCGTGCGCACCGCCGGCTTCTCCAGGCCCAGGCTAGCAAGGTTTGTTTGCTGGAGACATTTTCCCCTCGTTTCTGTACATCCCACCCGCACCTTTTTTTTTTTTTTTTTTAACCTCGCGGGGCTCTCTCGTCGTCGTGGTTGAGACTTTGGCCCTCCTCCTCCTCCTCCTCCCCCCTCCCCCGTCAGAGAAGCCCAGCGTAGCTGGCGAAATGACTTCCAAACGGGCAGCGGGCAGAGCGCGCGATCTGCAGACGCGGGACTGGTGGGTCTGGTCAAGTCCTGCCTTTAGGAGCAGATCACATGCGTCTTCAGGCGTTTCACTTTGCCGACAAAGACTGGGCCACGCGGATTTCTTCTCCGAAAAAATCCAGTTAATTCGGGAAACCGCTTCGGGGCCGTCGTGGGCCCAGGTTCCCGCACCCCCGCCCCCCCCCAACTCCGCTTCTGCAGCCCGGCCCTCGGGGCAGAAGCTCCAGAAACATCGGCGGCTGAACGTAATAATAGGTTTGATTCCTTGGAAACTTCAAGTGAAAAACAGCCTTGGCCTTGGCGCGGCTTTTTCCAGCGCGGCTGTTTGGCGGGAGTGAAAGGCCCGGCCGGGGGGGAGGGGAGGGGGGGAGGGGGGAGAGGGAGAGGAGAGGGGGAAGGGAGGGGCGCGGGCCTCCCGGGGCGGGGAGCCGAGGGAGCTGGGCCCCCGCTCCCCCCCGCTCCCCAGCCCCCTCGCCCCCCACCCCCCAGGGTCGGGGCGGCGGGCGGGCGGCGCGGAGGCCGAGCCCGGCAGGAGGGGCCTTGGGACCCCTCGCCTCTCGCCCACAGCTCGCGGTCCGCCCACTCCAGCCCGCTGGCGAGGCCCCGCGGGGGGCGCGGAGCTCCGCTCCCGCCGCCCCCGCCCCTCGCCCCCGCCCTGCCTCTCCAGCTGCGCGCCCCCGGGAGCCCGGCCGCGGCGGCGGCGGGCGGCGCGCGGGGCCCGGTGCCCTCCGGGCGGGGGCGGCCGGGCCTGCGGCTCCCCGACGTCGCCCTCCGCCGCGGGCGATCTCCCGCCCCCGCCGCCCCGGGCCCTCCCCGCCGCCCCGGGCCCTCCCCGCCGCCCCGGGCCCTCCCCGCCCCCGCCGCCGCGGCGCCCCTCCGCGGCCCGAGGCCTCCCTCCGCCCCGCCCTCCCCTCTGCCTCCCCTCGGGCTCCGGCTCCTCCGCGCTCCTGCGCCGCGCTGCAGGCCTCCGCGCCTTTGTCTCCACGCGCCCGTCCCGCCTCCCCGCGGCCGAGCCCGGGACGCTCCCCGGGGTCCGGGTCGGGTCGGCAGGCGCCCCGAGGGCCGGCGCCGCGTCCCCTCCGCCGCGTCTCTGCGGGCTCGGCGCGGGCGGGGCCCCGCGGGAGCGGCCCGGGCCGGGGGCCGCGCGGGGTGTCAGCCGCGGGGGGATTAAGACGACTGATGCGAGGGAAGAGGGCCGAGTGTTTTGTGTTTAAAGAGAGCGGGATTAGCGGAGAGAAAGTCCTGACCCGGGGTCAGCGGCGAGTCAAACCCTTTTACAATCAGCGGGCGGAACGGGCGGCCCCGCGCTCGGCCGCAACAAGTTGGGGGCGGGGAGGCCGGGCGGCGCGCGGAGGCAGCAGGGGGACCCGGGGGCCCGCAGGCGGCGGAGCGCGCCGAGGCCCGCGCCGCGGGCTCGTGCTTCAGGATCCTTCTCCGTAACCGGAGCATCTGTCCGGCCCGCGAGGCTCCTTCCTGCCCGGCAGTTCTGTTTCCATAAGAAACTGCAACCAACGACCCGGCCCTCGGTCGGCCGGCCGGCCTGCCTCTCCGTTTTTTACCCGAGGCGCAATGGGCCTAGGTTCCTGCAAACCCTGGTGTGTGTGTGTGTGTGTGCGCGCGCGCGCGTGTGCGCGCAGCAGCATGGAGGGGGCGCATGCTTGGAATCTATTCAGGCTGTTTGCCCCTAACCCTGGTGTGTATGTGTGCGTGTGCGCGCAGCAGCATGGAGGGGGGCATGCTTGGAATCTATTCCGGCCGTCTGTGACTGGACGCGGTTCTCCACCAGGGTGGAGGAATGGAGCGCTGATCTGGGTGGTAAACCCGAGGAGCCCACCAGGGAGTGAGATCCGCGAGGCTCATCTGAAAAGTCGGGAAAACTGCAGTTGTCGGTGACGGGTGGGGGGCGGGTGAGGGTCAGGGAGAAGGAAAGAGAAGGGCGGACTGTGCTCCCCACTAGTCAGGGGTTCGCGCTGCGGTTACAGCGAAGAGCGCTTCCAACTATGAAAAATAGATCGGGAACCCAGACTTCTGATTCATCCAAAGATAGAAAAAGACCATCTATTTTGATAGTGAAAACAAAACAGAACTGCCATATTTTCTTCTAAATTGGCTTTTCGTCTTTAAATGTGAAAACACGAACCCCAGAGAGAGAGGGAAAGAGAAAAGCCGTGTTAAAACCACCACAAGCAAATGACTCCCGGGCAGCTGACGTGTTTGCACAGCCGTCCTGGGTAACGCTGGACTCACGGTGAATGGGTTCCCGGCTCAGAGCAAGGACCCGATTCCTGCTCCCAAGTTGCTCAACGCAACCTCTGGGGAAAATGCGTCTATAGCAGAAACGCCGGACACTGAGAGCAATTCTGCAAGGACTTAATTGGCCGCAGCCCCTTCAGAACAACCGTGTGGGGCGTTAAAGATGCTGCTTGTGAAGAACAGCAGGACATCACATGCAAAGCCTCGAAATAGTCAGCCAGTCAAATCAGTGGAAAAAATCAGCTTTTGTTAGATTTTGCAGTTTCAGGAATTAGGCATTCACTGCAGAGCTGCAGTTTTGAGAAATTGCAATGTCAGGCATGTTCCCAATGGGGAAATATTGTGAGAGTGCGGAGGAATGTCAGGCTGGGTTTGACAATGGTGGGGGGGGGAGGCTGACAAGAGTGATCACCCAGACATTGTTCTCCGTCTGCACCCCGGAAACGATAAGTAGAGACCGTATCTAGTGGCAGCGATGGCCCTATGTGCTCCAAGACACAGGGATGAGAGTCTGAGCCTGGAAAAGACTGACGCCAGGCTTCACAGAAGGAGAACTGGGCCGCAGAGCGCACAGAACCTCGCAGGTACGGAACACTTACGGACAGAAGAATAGCAGGCCAGGGCAGCCCAAAGACATTCCGAGCAGAGGCCAACTTCTCTTTTTATCTCTAAGCAACAGAGCAGGAGGAAGCCCAGGTGAACACGTTTTGAACCTGGGAAAGGATGTAGAAACCGTAAGCTTTTCAGTCATCCAAACTCTAGGGGAAATTTAGGCACATGGGAGAGCCCAGGCTTGGGCAGGAAGTTACCACGAATGCCCCCACAGAGGGAAGAGCGGGAGCTTTGTTCTTTGTGTTAGACATTGCACTGAAGGGTGATGTTTATCCTTGTAGGAACTGGGGCCACTTGCATTTCACCCCAGGGAGCAGCGACGCACCTGTGCCGTGACAGGACGCGTCCATGTGAGTCGAGGTGGTATCTGTACCGTTTCCAATCTCTGCCGACCTTGTCCAGCAGGATGGGGAAGGATGTGGGATTTGGACCGAAGGTGAGTGTGCTGTAGGCGGCAGCTGTGTCCTCAGTTAACGTCTTCACCGGCGAGTCCATCTTCTTATGATCACACCCGCCTCAGATGGGCATTAATGCTTCATGATCTGAGTGTGTGCCCTGCCCAGGAAATAGTAGCCTCTCAATAACTGATGCTTGGCCAGCTAAGCCTGTGTCCACTCAGGCAGGGACAAAGTGGAGGGCTGTGACCTCAGTTGGTGGGGGTGGCCTGGGTGGCAAATAGTGAGAATTATACAAACCGGTCTCCGTCCCCACCCCCCATGGCGTTATTACTGATTTCCTTTGAGAGTTACCTGAGCATCTCGTCACGGGCTCACCTGCCCAGCAGACGTTGTTACACATTGATGGTGGGCACGGGTTACCCTTGGGGTGCCTGTCGTGTCCGTGGCCTGTTTGCAGGTGCTGGCAGTGCGGCGCTGGACTCGCCGGCCTCACTGTGCCGGTAAGCCTGATGGTACATGAGGGAGCGTGGCCCTGAGGGACACTACTGGGGGACAGGTGGTGGGGGCCCATCCTGGGGGCTCAGGGAGGGTCCTTCAGAAGAAGCAGGAGCTGGGCTGGAAGCTGGAATGCCCTGGGCTGCTCTGCCCGTGGGGCCCTCCCATGGGGCGTGCACCCTGTCTCTCTGCACAGATGAAGGCTGCAACGACTTTGAGCAGAGCGGGTCTGATCACGACCTTGTTCAGCGGCGGCCGCCCACGTTGCCTTGGAGTTGGCGCAAAGTTAGCCGCAGAGGTTCACGTGGCAGGGCCTCTCACATCCAGAGGCACGGACGCTGGGAGAGCTTGTTGCCGAGGCAGGGGCTCAGACCAGTCCCCAGTGCAGGACGCCTCCAAGGTCCAGGAGGACCCAGGCCCAGCCTGCTCCTCGGCACCCCCAGGGATGCTGAGCAGGTCCCACAGTTCTCAGGAGACCCAGGACACAGAACGGGTCCCGGCACATGTGTGGTGAACAGCTATTCAGACCGTGTGTGTGTGAGTCGCTCCGTCGTGGGACTCTTTGCGACCCCATGGACTGTAGCCCGCCAGGCTCCTCTGTCCATGGGATTCTCCAGGCAAGAACACTGGAGTGGGTTGCCATGCCCTCCTCCAGGGGATCTTCCCGATCCAGGGATCAAACCCAGGTCTCCTGCATGGCAGGCAGACTCTTTACCATCTGAGCCACCAGGGAAGCCCAAGACTCTGTTTAGATCACTTAAATTTGAGGAGCAATTTATTGTTTATAAGGTACTCTCACTGAACTGTTCAATTTAGATGATTTTTGAAAAAATTAAACTAGCAGAAGAAGAAAAATTTAAGCTGGATTATCAAAATCTTGCAAGTAGAGAAGACTGACCAATTTACCAGTTTTATTTTCCGTTTTTTGGACTCGCTGTTCCGACTGCCCGAGGACGCACTGGGCCTCTCCTGGGCAGTCAGGCAGATGCAGGAGGCAGGCCCCCCACACACACATTTGTAAAGGATGGGTGATTAAACAGACTCAGCAAAGTCATACGTTGTGCTGTTATCAAGCTCTAACTTTACCAAACTAATTTGTATTTAGACAGACCAGGTCTGCACAGCCTGTTAATGCAGCATGGGCCAAAACACATAAATAGTTGAGCGTTGTTTTAATGATATTTCAAAGTGGGAGAAGAGCATTTAATAGTACAGGTGAGATTGAATAAATGGGTTTTGTTGAATATCTAATAACTGTATGCATAATAATATAATACTTAGCTATTGTCTGTAAAATGGGGATATCTTGTTTTTCAAAAAAAACCTTGATACATGAAGTACTTTCCGTGACTTTGAAAGGAAGAGGTCGTGCAAATTGAATGACAGAATAAGCTACTATGTGTCAGCCCGGCTCTGTCCAGAAACCACACGGCTCCGTGTGATGCGTGTGACTGCTCCTGCAGATCGTGAGAAGGATAGCCTTCCTTATATTTATAGACACAGATCCAGAGTAAAGTGTGGTATGGGAAGAAATTTGTGTCTGCTTAAGTAGCATGTGGGAAAATAAATTTTAAATAGGATATAATGAGAGAAAATGTTCTATAGATTCAAAACTGTCTTGATAATACAAGAGTTCAATAGGGTTTTTAGCTAATTTCAGGACTCAGGGCATCATTCAAAAAATCTGATAACCTGTGCATCTTAACTGTAGCCTTTTGGAGACGATGACAGTGTCTTTGCTGTCTAAATCATTCATCATTTTAATGGATAAGACGTCAGTGCAGACATTCAGGCCCCTGTGCACAGTAGGCAGGGGAGAGTTTCTTAAACTCTCTTGTTTTGATCATCACTGCATATTATTAATATCATCACTGCAGTTATTGTGACTGCGGGAGCGCACCTCATACACGACACACCCAGAACCATAGACATTCTGCCACCGCGCAGCTTGCATAGATGAGAGGTGCTGTACAGAGAGGGAGAGATAGGGGAGGGAAGGAGTGAGGAGAGAAGCAAGGGGGAAGAAGGAAGAAAAGGAAAGGGGAGGCTGAACGGAAATGTTTAAGTCACAGCTGATGGAAGGAGATGGGGAGGTGAATTCAGGCGACTCAGCGCAGTCTTGCCCATGGCCAGAGCCAGTGGACCGAGCATCTACCTAAAAACTCGAAGGGCTCCCCTGTGGTCCAGTGGTTAAGAATCCACTTGGCAGCACAGGGGATGCAGGTTCAGTCCCTGGTCGGGGAACTGAGATCCCACAGGCGGCGGGCAGCTAGGCCAGCCTGCTGCGGCTGCTGAGCACGGAGCGCCACAGCCCGAGAGTCCAGCGCCGAAACGAAGACCCTGCAGGACGCAGGCAAGACCCGAGGCAGCCAAACAAAGAAAGGAAGTGTTTTTCATTGAAAAAAGTAAAAGTTGGTAGAAATCCTAGTGCTGGGAACATTTACAATGAAAATAAACAAAAAGCTGGAAAGCATGTTTTAGCAAGTCCTTGCCTGTGAGTTCACATGCCAGTAGTTTCAGTTCAGCTCAGCCGCTCAGTCGTGTCCGGCTCTTTGCGACGACAGGGACCCCAGCACGCCAGGCCTCCCTGTCCATCACCAGCTCCTGGAGTTCACTCACACTCGTGTCCATTGAGTCGGTGATGCCATCCAGCCATCTCATCCTGTCGCGCCCTTCTCCTCCCGCCTTCAATCAGTAGTTCACCATCTCTCACTCTCTCTGAGTTGCATGGATTAAAATCTGGTTATGTTAATTGAGTAAGATACTAATGTAAAACCTTTCTTCTCATTTAAAAAAGCAGATAATTTATTTTAGTCTTTCAAACCAAAATTACAAGAAATATATTCTCAATTTTAAAATATTGATGACAAGATTTGGATAATGAATGAAGTTATACACTTACTAAAGGCAATTACATGAAAGCCTTCAAATAATTAAACCATACTTTATTATCTAAAATAAATACATCACCTGTAGCAACTATTTGCAGAAAACCAAAATTGTCTTTAAAAGTCACAGCTCAAATGTAATCATGTATTTGCATTAAAAATAGATAATTTAAATCAATCTATAAGCTACAAGTTCAATATAAATTTAAACAGCTTAAGTTTTAAATGAATGTGAAATAGTTATGATTACATTAAATTAGGTTTGAGGAAAATAGCACATTTACAACATTTTAAGCAAAGTCTCCGCTTAAGGATTTTTTAAAAACTCAACAAGCAAAATGGGGTCAGTGCCCCACCCTTGCCTGTGCAGCCTCTGTGGAGCCTGGACACCCGCAGAGTCGTGACATGAAGGCCTGCTTTTGCTAGAACACCTTCCCAGATGTGCCCCGGGCCAGAGACCAGTGGGAACTGACCTGCCAGCAGCCCCCAGCCTCCTGGAGAACGAGCTCCAGGTCCCGCTTGATTTGTTTGTTCCGAATGTTTTATTTCAAATATCAGCGCAGTTCAGGCACCTCGTGGGGCCAACAGCTGTTTACTGCACTGGACCCCTGCGCAGAGCCGAAGGCAGGGCTGGTGGGGCCGGCCGTCTAGGACCAGCCGGAGGGGCCTTACGTTTTCTTTTTTAGTGCAGACGTTCTCTTCTCTTTGTAAACCTCCTGCTGACTAAACGCCTCTAGTCCTGGCTGCTGTGGGCAGCGAACAAGGAGCAGGGCTGCCTGGAGTCCCCGCGCCAGCCACCAGGGCACTGCCACGCGTGACAGGGCTGGCCGGGTTCGGTCAGTCCTGCCTGGGAAGGCGGCAGTTCCGAAAGCAGAGGGCGTCCGTGTGAGCTATTCCTGTGACTCTGAAATCAAAACGTCTGATTACCTTTTTACTTTGTCAGGGATGATTTTTATCTTACAGGCTTACTCAGTATCCATGAATAGGAGGAAAGAGACGACTCTCAATTTTGCACAGAAAACTACCTTCTCCTAAGGCTTTTTATTATTTCAAAATTTATTTTGCTTGTTTTTGTCTTGCTGAGGAAGCTGAGAAGGACCAAGACAAGCTCCGGGCAGCAATGAGGGAGGGAAGCTGGCCTGGGACCCAGGGTGTGTGGCGCCGCAGAGGAGAGCGGCTCTGGGCACGGATACCAGGGCACTGAGGCTCCCTGTGGAGACACTCCTGCACCGCCCTCAGCCTGGAGGCCGGCAGGCTCTCTGATTAGGTGGTTATATTATTGCCTTTGAGCTGGATGGGGCTTCCCTGGAGGCTCAGCTGGTAAAGAATCTGCCTGCAATGCGGGAAACCCCAGTTCCATTCCTGGGCCAGGAAGATCCCCTGGAGAAGGGATAGGGTACCCACGCCAGTATCTTGAGCTTGCTTTGTGGCTCAGACAGTAAAGAATCTGCCTACAATGCGGGAGACCCCGGTTCCATTCCTGGGCCGGGAAGATGCCCTGGAGAAGGGAACGGCAACCCCCTCTAGTATTCTGGCCGGGAGAATTCCGTGGACCGTATAGTCCATGGGGTTGCAAAGAGTCGGACAGGACTCAGCAACTTTCACTTCTTTTGAACTGGATGGGTGTATTCATGATGGTGACTACTATGTGGGAACAAGTGGAAAACATAATTCAGACCAAGAATACAGGGAACACTGAGAAAATTATTAGGAATGAGGGGTTACCCGGACGCTGACAGGGGACCAAAAGCAGAGGGGCTCAGAGAGGGGTCACCTTGGAAAGACGGATGTGTTAAAGAGAGCTGGCAAGGAGACCCCCGACCCCAGCTCAGAGAGGTGCCCCGTGAGGCTGCAGTGCAGACGCCTGGACGGGAAAGGGGTTCTCGGTCACCTGCCCAAGTGCTGAGTGCCCGCTGCAGGCAACCAGCACCGTAGGCGGCAGGGTTTCCAAGATCACCAAGGTGCTCCCTTTCGGCCTGGAGGCCGGAAGTCAGACACCTAGGAGCGGCCAGGCGGTTCCCTCTGAGGCCGGAGGGTGGACCCGGCCGGGTTCCCGGGCTGCCGGCGGTTCGCTGGCGTCCTTGGTGGAAGGACATTCTGGTCTGGTCTGGAGTGGACAGTCCATGGGGCCGCAAAGAGTCAGACACGACGGAGCGACGCTCGCTCTCACGTTTGGCTGGGGGAGCACCGTCCATGATCGCGGAGCATCTCCGTGTCCAGGTCGCCCTTTATAAGGACACCGCAGACACGGGCCCACCCTGACACCCCATCTTGGTGGTCTAGAGGCCGTATTTCCAAACAGGGCCCCATGGGGTGGGGGGCGGGTAGGACGCCCTTCTTGGGGACGCCATTCCATTCCCGCCGTGAGGTCCGCTCTTTCGACCACGGCCCAGCCAGCGTTCTGGCCGGGTGAGCGCTGCGTGCTCGAGGGCCCTGGCGTGGGGAGATTGACGGGCGTGGTCTTCTGCAGGCTCTCGGCGCTCTGTGTGCAGTTCTCCCCTCAAGCTGTGTGCGACGGCACCTCCTGGTGCAGCCAAGCAGGAGCCCCCCCGGACTAAGCATCCGCGCAAAAGCGCTGCCGCAGCTGCGGCCCAGCAAGGGCGCTCACGGAGCCGCGCTGAGGCGGCACCTGGCGGCGCAGGCAGGCGCGCCGCTCCCGCCGGAAAACAGCACGGCGAGCCCGCGCGGGTGCGGCCTTATCTAGTCTTAATTCACGTGTCTTGCTTTATTAAAGGCATCTTTGCAGACCATCTCCACGTCTTTGAAGAACCAACATGTAAAGAGGTTAATCACTGGGAAAGTTCGCATGTATAATCTCATTTAATCTTCGCTGCCTCTCCGACTTAGAAGTACAGCTGTGCTCAGTTGCTCAGCCGTGTCTGCGTCTGTGTGACCCCGTGGACTGTAGCCCACCAGGCCCCTCTGTCCAGGGGATTCTCCAGGCAAGAATGCTGGAGTCGGTTGCCATTTCCTCCTCCAGACAGAAGTATAGCTATTTCCCCTTTATACAGATTAAGAATCTGAAAGGCTAAGCTGTCTACCGAAGGGCCTATCGGTGAGGAGCAGAAAATTCAGAATCAAAATCCAGAGCTGACAGACTCTCATATGATGCGTGGGATTATTTTTAGTAGACTTTATCTTTAGAGTGGGTTTAGGCTCACAGCGACACCGAGTGTAAAGTGCAGAGATGACGCCCTCCCCCGCGGTGCCCAGCCCCCCCTCCATCAGCGTGCCCACCAGAGGGTACACTCATCTCGGTGGATGAGCCTCCACTGACGGGCCACCGCCCGGGGTGTGCACTCTACGCTCACGTGACTCTCGCGGTTCTGCATCGACTGCGGTTTTGGACAAAGTCACATGCCACGCCCCCTCCTCTACAGTGGCCTGCAGAGTATTTCTCTGTCCCGCCCGCCCACACTGTACATCACCCCTGCCAGCGACCCTGGAAGCCACCGATTGTGGTCCTGTCTCCGTCCTTCTGCTGAAACTTTTCTAAGGCAAGCACTGTCATAAGCTCATTAGGAAAATCACCCGTGTTTCAGGCACCCCAGCCTCAGTCCCACTCCCCAGCAGCAACCTGTTATAAGACTTTTGGCTGTTTTCCCCACGGTTTATCTCCATAGTTCTGGGTCACATTTTTATATTTCTTATTCTTTATTAATTTGGGGCATTATTTATTTGGACCTCACTCACTAGACACTATAAAGCTTTCACGTTCTTTGCATTCTTCCCCAGCCCTCTTTTTCCCCGCACAGGTATATCGTTGTTTCTGTTAAACCGACATTCAGCGTACCCCGCCGTCCATTCGTGGAAGGACTGGTCGTGGCTGAGACAGTGAGAAGCTATGAATATATTTCCTTTCTTTCAAAACTGTGTTTCCCCTGAAGTTGTTAGCGGTCTTGTCTTGTGAGAGTGCTTGTTCTTTAACACTTGGTTTCTCTGTTCTCATTACAAATTCTCGCCAGGCCTGGCATCACTGTGGTAAGCACCCTCGATACTATTTTTTGCAAGATTAAGCACATGAGGAGTGTATGAGCTCAGCCTCCTCCTCCCGAGTTCCCGCCGAGGCCTTCTGTCCCCTGCCCGCAGCGGGTGGCTGCTCTCGCGAGGCCCGTAGTCCTCATCGTCTCCCTTTCCCTTCCTTCCAGGGGCTCTTTCCCCCTCTGGGTCCCGTGTTGTCCCTCGTCCTGACTTACCCCATTGTTCTGGTAACTTCCAGCAGGCTGCACGACACTGCAGTGGCAGTTGGCTGGTTAAAGGACTCAAATCATCTTCCCTGAAGGTTCTGCTCTCCGTCCTACTCTTGCTTTTGAATAGCCACACTGCTCTCTTTCTTCACAGCCTCCTGAGGGCTACTTGGTGTACAAGAAGCTACACGTATGTAAAGTGTACAATATGGTTCCTTTTGACAAGTGACCAAACGTAGGCAACAGTTGCCACAGTTTGAGAGGGAACATGTCCGTCACCTCACGGTGTCCCTACCTTCTGTGCAAACCCTCGCTCCTGTTCCCCCCTCACAGGCGATCAGCCACCTGCCTTCATCAGTTCAGCTGTCATTATCCGTCTGCGTTTTCTAGAATTTCACAGAAATGGGCTCCTGCTGCCTGTCCTGTCTCTCCCGGCATAATCAACCTGAGATCCACCCATGTCCTAACGGTCTATGGGCCCCTCCTTTTGTTGCTGAGTTGAGGTCCTGCTGCCTGTCCGCCTCTCGATGGACGTCTGTTTGCGTTCCTGGCTGTCGTGAATTGTGGACAAGTCTTTGGATGGACACATGCTCGTTTCCCTTGGGTGAATCCGTAGGCATGGAATGGCTGCTATTTGGTGCTGGGCTTAGTCACACAGGCGTGTCCAGCTCTCGGTGACCCCGTGGACTGTAGCGGCCAGGCTCCCGGGTTCATGCGGACTCTCCAGGCAAGAATACTGGAGTTGAATTTTCAAGGAATTGCAAACCCCCTTTCAGAGTGTGAGGACTGCATCCCATTCCCGCTGGCATGTGTGAGAGCTCCAGTTTCTCCGTATCAACACTTGCTTTTTGATGTTAGCTATGCTTCTGGCTGTGTTCGAGGACCCCATGTGGCTTTAACTTGCTTTTCCCTGACGACGAACCCCCTCGAGCATCCTCTCGAGTGCTTATCAGCCATCCCTCTACGTATCTTCTTTGGAGAAATGTCTGTTAAAACATTTGCAAATATTTTCTGTCTATAGCTTACCTCTTCATCTTCTTAACAATGTCATTTGAAGAAGGAAGGTTTTACATTGTCATGAAGTTTGGCTTACTGATTTCATTTTTCTTTCATATTTACGCATTCTCTGTTGTATTTTCTTTCACACAGGTCATGCCTTTTCTGGCGTATTTTATTTTTTGCCAAATTCAAGGTCATTAAGATTTTCTCTTAGAATTTCTTTGGAAATGTGTTGCCCAATGAAATAGCCCCTACCTACATGTGGTCATTTAACATTACAACATGTAAAATTAAAATTTTCAAAATGTGTTTTTCAATCACACTAGCCGATCTCAAATGCTTGGTAGTTATGTGTCGTTATTATCTTGGGAAATACAGAAATATTTCCAGCATCAAGAAAGACCTATTGAATGATCCCCTAACCTTCCAGAGCTTACCTCCTGCATTTAGGTCGGTGATGCGTCTGCACTGACTCTCGTATGTGTATCGGGTAGAGGTTAATGCTTTCTGCATGTGGCTGCTCAATTGTTCTAATAATTTCATTTTTTGAAAAGATTATTCTTTCTGTTAAAATGCTTTGGTACCTTTGTTGACAGTCAATTAGCAATGTATGTTTGGATCTGTCTTTGGACTCCTTATTCTGACACATCGATTTATCGGCTCATCTTCTTCCACGCAGTATTGGTTACCACAGTTCTAAAATAAGCCTTAAAAACAAATAGGGTAAATTCTCCTACTTTTTCATTTTTTTCAAAATTGTTTTGGCTTTTCCACACCCTCTGAATGTGGGGGGACTTGATATCTTAATGATACTGATTCTTCCAACTCACTGCCTTGTGGTTCCCCATTTATTTACATCTTAGCTTTCTAAAAGCAGTGTTTTGTTTTTGTGCACGGATCTTGGACATCTCTGGGCATTTTCCTCCCAAACTGTTTCACATTTCAATCTGTTACTGTAAGTAGTAGTGCTTTTTAAATTTCATTTTCTGATAGAAAAATACCACTGTTTTTTTAATTTGGGCCTTGAATCTTATAACTTTGATAAATTTCTTATAAGTTATGGTAGGTTCATTTTGCAGCTCCTGTGAGATTTTTGACAAAGACAGTTTTACTACCAGCAAATAAAGATTCTTTTCTTCTGTTCTAATCTAGGCATCTTTCTTTTCCTTGTCTTGTTTTACTGGCCAGAACCCCCAGTACAATGTTGAAGAGAAGCTAGGAGAGCGACATTCTTGTCTTCTCCTTGATTTTAGGGGGAAGCTCTCAGTCCTTCACCACTGAGTATGATGTTGGCTATGGTGGTGGGTTAGTTACTGACTCGTGTCCAGCTCTCTGTGACCACATGCCCTGTATGTAGCCTGCAAGGCTCCTCCATCCGTGGGCTTCTCCAGGCAAGAATCCTGGAGTGGGTTGCCATCTCCTTCTCCAGGGGATCTTCCTGACCCAGGCAAGGATCGAGCCCATTCTGCTGGACTCTAGAGCCTTTCCTTCGACCTGTTTTTGTTTTGTTGGCTTGTCTCTCTTGGTCTCCCTCTGTGAGTCAGTTTTTGATTGCGTCCATCTCTGCTGCTTGAAGCCACGGGAAGATGAGCCTTATGTAAGACTTCTTCGTGTGCTTGTCGTACTCTCTCCATCTCAAACAACATATGCTTCAATTCTGAAAGTTCTATTAATTTTTGAAGCTTTTTTCTCTCTACTCTCTCTGTCCTCTCTTTCTGGAGCTCCCATTAGTTAGAAGACACATCTCCATCGCCCTCTGATTTTGTATAATTGTTTCCTTTTACCCTCTACCCTCCATTTTTTCTTGTTTTTGAGTTTTTTTTTTTTTTTTTTTTTTTTTTTATTTCCGAGATTTACCCTGCTTTCTGAGTTTCCATCTATATATGTATTCTTGTTGTTGTTCAGTTGCCAAGTCATGTCCAACTCTTTGTGACCCCAGGGACTTCAGCACCTCAGACTTCCCTGCCCTTTAGCATCTCCCCGAGCTGGCTCAAACTCACATCCATCGAGTCAGTGATGTCATCCAGCCATCTCATCCTCTGTCGTCCCCTTCTCCTCCTGCCCTCAGTCTTTCCTAGCATCAGGGTCTTTTCCAGTGAACCGGCTCTTTGAACCAGGTGGTCAAAGTATTGAAGCTTCAGCTTGAATATTCAGGGTTGAAGTCTTTTAGGATTGACTGGTTTGATTTTCTTGCTGTCCAAGGGACTCTCATGAGTCTTCTCTAGCACCACAGTTCGAAAGCATCAGTTCTTGAAATGCTGATTTTTCTCATGCGTATCTTCTTTGTGATTTTTTAAAAATACTTTTAATTTACCCCCAATAACTTCTATTCTTTCTGAATCCACTTTGCATGTTAGTTTTGGACTCGGTCTTACCTGTTGGAGGTTTTTCCACAAAAGTCTAGTCATCTGTTTTGTCTGTTAATATTTAACAGTGAGTCCTCAGACCATTGCTTGGAAGCTTTGGGAGTCGCTATGTGATAGCTGGCAGGCTTTATTATAGCCTGAAACTTGAGTGTTTCATTGCAAGAATATCCAAATATCCGTTATCCGTATTTTCCTGCTTCCGGAAACCTTTCATTTTTCTAGAGAAGCACTCACAATTGCCTACAAAGACAATGGCCTTAAAACAGGCCAGCAGAATGGGTCACAGGACTCAGTTCAACGCGAAGACTTTGTGCTCCAAGCTCACTGTCGTTCGGTAACATAGCGTCACTTGATGCTGGAAGACATGCACCAAGGTAAAATAAAGAAATAATAAACTAATTATTAGCAAAGGAAAACTTTATAAAAAATCAAAGTCCCACATAAAAATTAGTGTTGGAATGAAGGTGTTGGCAGCAAAATCTGATTCCAATAGCAGACACACTTGCCTTTAGTGATGCAGCACAGTCGCCTAGGAATGTGATTAGAATATTGCTTTCTCCCTTCAGCTGACATCTATTACTTTTTTCAATCAACTACAGAGTTGTTAGCACATAAAATATTTTAAGTTGAACCTAACTCCTTAATAAACAAAGCAATGAAGTGTTTCTTTAGGGGAAGGCTGCTGGGGAGCGTTCCTGAGACACTAGGGCTCCGTGAACTGGGCAGGTCCCAGAGGCGACAGACCAGGTGGCTCCTCTGTCTGAGCATCACCTCCCGTCTGCAGAGGCAGCACATCCTCCTTAAGGCCTTTTTTAAAAGTCTTTACTGAACTTGTTACAATATTGCTTCTGGGTTTTTTGTCACATTTTTATTGGAGGATAGTTGCTTTACAATGTTGTGCTGATTTCCGCCATACATCGACATGAACACCCACAGGCATATATGTCCCCTCCCTCTTGAAGCCCCTCCCACCTCCCACCCCATGCCACCCCTCGCGGCCCCCACAGAGCACAGGGTCGAGCTCCCTGAGTCACACGGGCATTCCCACCAGCCATCTGCTTTACACGTGGAAATGCAATGTCTCCGTGCACTCTCGCTTCCTCCCGCCCTCTCCTTCCCCCGCAGCGTCCCCAGGTCCGCTCTTCATGCCTGCATCTCCACTGCTGCCCAGCAGAGAACAGGCTTCCGTCCTATGCGTCGCTCTGTTGGCCACGAGGCACGTGGGATCTTGGCTCCCTGGCCAGGGATCAAACCTGCACCCCCTGCATTGGAAGGCAAAGGCTTATCCATTGAACCCTCCAGGGAAGTTCCCTTAAGGCCTCTATTTATTCTAACATTTTAGGAATCTGGTTCTCGATGGCTACAGATGATTCCTAAGTGGTACAATGAATATGGGGTATTAACTTGGCCATTTTTCCATCAGGGAGAAATGCTGGGATTCCCAACTTGTCTCTGAATGCGCCATTCCCCATGGGTCCTAGAAGAAGAGGAAGCCAGGCAGACCCATGAGTGTGTCAAACAGCTGAGAACCAGGACGTAAAATGTGTTCCAATCCCCACATCGGACGTGGCCTGTCTCTCTAGAACAAAGAGCAAAGCACGGCGCTCACCCCAGAACACCCCCACGCCTTGAGAACATGGCCGATAACCTAGGGTCCACCGAGGTCTCCTGGGGCCCACCGAGCTCTCCTGGGGTCCACTGAGCTACCCCGAGGTCTGCCAAGCTACCCTGGGGTCCAAATACCCCATGAAGAGCACTCAGACTGTCCACTGAACTTGGACAGAAAAACAGTCACCTTTTTTTTTATTACCCTTTAACTGAAAGCCAGCATCTCAGTAGCCCACACGCCACGGGAGCAGTAACGTTCCCAAGAACTTTCTCACCAACGGAAATAATCAGTATTTTCATGTCACAGTAGGCTTGTTGCAAATATTACATTTCAAAATATCATTTATGCTCCCAACCATTTTGAAATTGCAGTCGCTTTTGGACCTGCCACAGAACTTGTTACTTAGTGCATTATGGAGGAGAATTATTACTATATCACACAATATTTTTAAAATATATTCTGATATTTGCATTTCAACACGAGCTGTTTCCCCGGCAATCTTAAATCTTAGTTTTAACCTTTTATCGTGGAGGACTTGGAACATACATAAAAGTAAATGACATGTAGAGGCTCACATACCCATCACCCCATTTAGCCCCAAACCCTTCACTGCTTGCAGTGAACCCTAGACATCATGTAACTTCATCTGTGAGTATTTCAGCTTGTACTTCTGAAATAGAAGATCTTTTTCTTCACGTATAATCATAACACCACGCTTGCAGTGGAGAAAATCAACACGTCAAGTTCATCAAATATCCCATCAGTGTTCAACTCTGCAAGCATCCATAAGCGTTAGCTTTTAAATTTATTTTTTCAATCAGAATTCAAATAGGTTCATACTTTTAATTAGTTGGTATGTCTCTTAAGCTTCTTAATTTCTAGATTCTGCTTCAACCCTTCTCTCTTCTTACAATTGATTTCTTGAAGTTAAAAAAAAGTGGGGAGATTTATCCTGCGGCTTCCCCGTCGGAAAGACCCTTTGGAGGAGGGAATGGCAGCCCACTCCAGCATCCTTGCTGGGAAATCCCATGGACAGAGGAGCCTGGCGGGCTGCAGTCCCTGGGGTCGCAGAGTCAGATGCGGTTGGGAGCGGAAACACTGACAGCAACAGTGACCCCTGCGTTAGGCCCCCAGACCCAGCCCTGGGTCAGTCGCCTTCTGGGAGGGTAAACCTTACCCTCTCCCTGTCCGAGGTCACAGCGGTCCCTCCACGCGGTTCTACGGTCACTTCCTCGCGGCCTAGTCACTCTGGACAACAGCGGCTAAAGCCACACTGGCGAGTCAGCCCAGCCTGGGTCCAGATGCCAAGGCTGCGTGGTTTTCCACTCCAAAGAGGGCAGCGGATCCTCAGGCAGGACAGGGCAGTGAGCGGAAGGACAGCAGTGTCCGGCGCCTGCCGGGGGTCCAGGGAAGCCTGTGGTCGCCACTGCGGCTGCCCCTCCCCAAGTCTCCGGCGTGGTGTCCAGCCCCTCCCAGGAGCCTGCCCTCTCCCCTCTGGGGCGGGTGGTGCTGTCTGCTCCCAGCCCACCTCCCACCTGGGTCCTCAGGGCTGACAGTGACCCTCAGCTCAGCACACAGGGACGTTCGGGCACCGTGAGCTCCTCTCTGCAGCCTCCTAGCTGCCGGCGCCTCTCCCCTCCAGAGCGCTGCCCTGGCTCCACTTCTCGGCTTCTAGACGGGACCCCACCCTTGCCTCTGCCCCGCCCGCTGCCTCTTCCCATCCCCTAGCCGGGAGACCCTGTTGCCCCGGTGACAGCTCCTCCTGTTCCCTCTTCTCAGGACGTCCCTTCCCTTGACCTTCCCATCAACTGCGCAGTGTGGGTGACCACTCTGACCCCAACTCACGCGTCCCCGCCAGAGCTGCGCACGATACTCCCGGAGTGACCGAACATCCCCCGCGTCTGACTGCCTGGAGGATGGCAATGCTTTCTGTGTGTGAGATGCTTTAGGGGGCACCCAGCAATGCCCCCATCTTTTCTTCTGCCCCCCAGATATTCCCTACTTTATGCTAAATAAACTGGCAGTTTTTCAACCGATTCCTCTTTCACAGCCCGTGCCTTGGCTGATGGAAAACTCTCTGCATTGCAGACCCTGCTTCAACACAGACAATTCCTCTTCCGCCTTTAAGATTTGGTGCACGCCCTCCGTTCTCAGGCGAGCAAGGCCTTCTCGGGGCTGGAGGGAGGAACCAGGAAGGCAGGATTCTGTTAGGTTTCATCTCCGGCCAGAACCCGCTCCGGCTGCAAACACACACACACTGTGTGAGGCCGACCACAAACAGGAAGTCATCCTCACGGCCGGAAGTGATGCTGAGGGCGGCAACGGAGTCCCGAGCCTGCGCTCTCGTCTGCCCTTCCGGCGCCTCCTCGGGCTGAAGTCCTGGCGTTTCTGGATGTTCATTTCTGTCGCGGAGGGCACACCCCTGGCCTGTATTCGAGTCCCGGCACGGAGGGTGCCAGCACTGAGAAATAAGCTGAGGTCTGCGCTCCTCTGGGGCCCCGCCCATGGGAAGCAGACGGGAGCGTGGCCATTCCACAGAGTTAGAGACCAGAACAAGCTTTTGATTTTGGAAGAACAGTTTTTTAAATGGATTTGTATGCATAACATCCATGTGCAGTTGGTGGAGTCAGCGACTAATAAAAATGTCATTTCCTGTGATTTTTATAAATTGCAGTAAATATGCAGTAATCACCCACATTAGCTGCTGAAATGCAGGCAGCCGTCTGGAGGGGAGACCAGGGACCGCACTGAAGCTTCAAGAGGTAGACCCCACAGGTGCAAATTGACACCTAGGAAAACAGTAGTTAATACCCGCTAGAATTTGGAGAAGGGGAAAGTGTTAAATGTATGTCAAGCAGACGAATTTGGACTTCTGCATGAGAATCTGTCATGTCAAACAGGAAATAGCTATAAATTACTTGTAATAGTAAAAATCTTGTCATTTGTAAGCTTTAAAGCAATGGGCTCATTTAACCCATCAACTCATAAATGATAAACTAGGACAGTCAGCCTGGGTATTTATTTCAAGTTTTACTGTGTAAAAAGCAGAGCGACCCATGCATGATCCACAAGACCCCCAACATTCCATCAGCTCCGGGAGCCACAGAGCCGGAGAGCCGCTGCTGCCGGCCCAGGCAGAGGGACGCGTCAAGATCCGAAACCCTTTTGATCCTACCAAGAAAATTGAGACGTGATTAGAAACGTCATGGTTTGGGTCGTCTCATAATGAATAATTCCAAATAAATCCCACCATTATTCTGTTTATTTGTTTTACTAAGAGCTATTTGAAGTCGTTGGAGCTGAAAGTATGTTTCAACATGCCAAGCGCATTTACAGTATCTTGTAATCATCTTGCTAACCAGTTCACAGGCAAACGGTGATTGGAGTTCTGTGTTTATTTCAGATACCTCGGTGTGTCCCACCCACAGATAAGAATCCGGCTCAGAGACCGTTGTGAAGGGGCTGCAGCACCCCCGGGAAAGTGTTCCGGGAGTGTGACTCGGGAAGACGAGCACACGAGGCATCTTCCGCTTCATTGGAAGAGTCAGTGGCAACTAGGTACTTAGGGCAGCGGTGTCTCGTGAAGCTTGCGTGCGCCGAGTGCATATTTGACGTCAGTTGAGTCGGGGTGGGGGCAGGCTCTGGAGAGAGGAGTAAGGGCAGAGGACACAGCCACACCCCAAGCTAACCACTCACTTTTCCCACCAAGAGTGGGGGCTGGGCTCGGAGACACACTCACAGCTCTGTTGTCGTCCTGAGCTCAGAGGAAAAACCAAGCCCGTCTTGGTTCACAGAGACACCAACCCAAGTGTGTAGTACCTCCAGCTCCTACACCCTTCTCCGTGGCGCACCCCCCCCCTTCACATTTGCTCCCTTACCTGCAAGGCACATGTCCGTGGGGCACACACACACACACACACACACACACACACACACACACACACCCTGCTCAGCCCAGAAGGGCACAGCCACATTGAGGATCCTTGATCTGTTGTTTGGGTAACTAACCCAGTGTTTTCCCCTTCCATATTCTGCTGAGGTCCACTGTTGGCGGGGGTGGATTTGCCACTGTCCAAATATAGGAACACAGGCAAATTTAAGAAAAAAAACCTGAATTTCATCTTAAAAAAGAAGTTGAATTTTGAAAATTAGCTTCAACTGGTACACAGCTTAACTGATCCCTTGCGTTGTATTGGTTATCTTAGACACAGTGGTCTCTGTCCGAGTTCAGTCCTGTTTTCACAGTAATGGCTAATTCTGTAGCTGGAATGGTCGTCAGTGAGGGGAGAAGGGCGGTGAGGACGGGGAAGCCCACAGGCAGAGTGTAGGCCCTCTTCCGTCGCCTTGGTGAACACTCTGTAATTCGGGGGCAGAAGCAGACCCTGGGGAACAGCCTCTCCAGATGAAGTCTGCAGAGCCACACCGCAGCCAGTAACGATGCTGGCCTCAATCCATCACTTTGCTCTGGCAGGACATGTCCATATGGGAAGTGACGCATTGATTTTTGCAGGGAATCTCGATGCCCCAAATAAACTGAAGAACTGGAGTTCTTTCTGAAGTCTAGGTAATATTTCTAGACATGCCAGCAACTGACATCTTTAGCCTCAATGGCTAGAGTATTACTGATGAGAGAATATTTGTCTTTTCTCTCTCTCTTTTTTGTTTTTTTTTGGTGAATTGAGTGGCTAACTGTGTTGATGCTACATTTTTAAACCATGTACAACCGTAAAGTAGCTGCTGCCTTTGTTGACTACATATTAACACATCTGTTCATTTTTAGCAAAGTTAATTTCTATAGAATAACGAAAAATTTTCTTTAATATTTTGGGCAAAATGGTACACATTCATGAATCGACTGACAACTGCACACTGCATTTTCCTGGTTCTGAGACACTCATTTTTAGTTTTATCATCTTTGGAATCTAAGTGCACCATTACCCTCGGTGACAGCTCACAATTATAAGTGGCAGCGTTTTTTCATGCATAGTGGCAAGTGAAATAAAGATGCATCTTACTGTCAAAGGCATCTCAGGCTGGTTGAAAAGAAAAAGCGCACGTGTGTGTTCGTAACCTGTGGATAATTTCTTGTCCACGTGGTCTGGGCTGAAGAAAAGTCACATCAAGGATCGTCTAGTCTTCCATGATACTTCCTTACAGAGGGATTACAAGTCACACACCCAAACTTCAGCATGGCTCTCTTTATTCTAAAGTCTTGTATTTAAAATGGCTGGTTCTCACTAGATCACAATACGCGTTTGACAGAGGAGTCCTATTGCCTCGGACCAGAGGTGGTCTAACGCAACTGCAAAGGCTCCTAATGAAAACTCTAGAAGACTCAAAGGCTGAAGGAAGGAGACCAGTTTTCCGATTGGTACCCAAGCAGATGCTTGACGATGAGTCAAAACGGAACAATCGAAGCTGGTGCCACTGAATGGGATTTGGTGAATATTCCAGGTTTCAAGATGAGCCCACAAATGTGTATCAGAATACTCAGCTCCCCTTGGGCGCGCTTCCTGGAACCTTTACAAGGCAATTACTGTAATGCAGGAAAGTCGCTCCCGCTGAGCCCACAGTGTGCCGGGCAACGGTTCTAGCCTGAAGGCTTTCTGCACCTTTTCCCAGAGCAAGTCTTCGGGAGGCCTGGGACCCAGTCTGAAACATCAGGTCAGTTCGAGGTGGTGCAGGGACCGTAGAGAGAAGAGAAGGAGTTTGTTTCCATTGTTAAACTTTTAAATGACAAGGATTCCAGACAGGAACAGCTAACACGTGGCCTCTGTGCTCCAGCACCGGCTGTGGGGAGCCCGCTGGCCCAGGCCCCTGGGCACACGGGGAGGGCCCACGTTCACGTCTTCTTGGCGATCTGATGCCACTCTGCGTGCAGCCCTCTGCTCTCCCCGCGTGTCACTCTTCCTGGGCGCGTTACCGCAGCGTCCTCTACATCCGATTTAAAGGGAATTACCTATGTGTGTCCCTTATCAGCTGATGTTACACTACACGGATTTGCATTGAAAGGCCACAAAGCAAGAGCGAGTCACGGCACCCAGCCAAACAGAAGAGTGATGTTCTGGTGAATTTAGGCTACATAATTTACTGCCATATAAAAGTGGGGAAGTGGAAGGTGAGCCCTTTGACCAATAAATCTCTCCTGCCCGTGAAACCCTTATCTGGTTGCCTCCAACATATTCTGCACGAGGAAGCCGTCACCATTGGCTCTGGTTCGTTATTTGTAAACCTTGATCTTCTGCACTCGGTGTCCTAAATATGGATAATTAGCATCAGTTTATCACGCCTCTGCATACTTCCTCTTCTCTCCAAACATGTGCGCTTCTATTGGCTGCTGTGCTCCCGCAGAAGATTATGGAGACAGATTGCAGAGAATGAGTGTGCTCCATGAGATTAGGAAGGAATAGAAATAGCAACTTGGCCAATAAATTCCTCGTGAGAGCCTTATCATGCAATTACACGTTGCCTCGCGCCACACTCTCCCAGCCTCTTAATCCAACGCCCCACCAAGAATAAAATTTCACTAATTTCTGAATTACTGCGTAGCCTCCCGACTCGTTCCCGAGGACGGGGTTCGGAGGAGAAACGCTGCCGAAAACTACACATCCAACTTTCCAATAAAATGTGAAAGTTGAAACGTCAGGAAGAGCGGCAGGGACTCGGGGTGGCTCAGCGGCTACAAAGGGCTGTGCCAGCCCTTGGCCCAGAGAGACCGTCCCTTCCCTCCTGGGTCACTTAGGGGGTTCAGGATGGGAGGGAGGGTAGGATTATCTGCTCTTAGACGATCCAGCATGTTTGAAAACAGGACAAAGCTTCGCTAGTTTTCTCATCATCGCTGACCCAGGTCATGGCCCCGTGAGTCCCCGGCGGTCACTCGGCCCCTCTGAGAACAGCTCACACGGCCTGTTTCACCATCGGCCCCCCTTCCGGGTCCTTGCTGACACATTGTAGCTTCTTACGCCCCTTGACTCGTTGGCATATATAAATGGGAGCGTTCATGCCCCTCCATGTCTCCGAAGAGCGCAACAAGGCCCGTCCTGGATGTTCACACATCCCCTGGGCTTCATCGTCCATTAGGTGCTTGGGGAGGCCTATCAGGCCCCCCAACCCACCAGGGACCATCTCTCGCCCAGAGCGCAGTCAGGCGGTGGGGTACACCCACACAAACAAGGCACGGCGGCAGGAGAAAACGCTGCGGTGCTGTGGCTCCCCTTCCGTGAAGGAGCGGAATCCAGATGGAATCCAAAACGGTGCCCGCGCCCTTGCAGACTGTGGGCGGAAGAATTCTTAGCTGAGGCACCCCCAGCAGGTGTGAGACTGCATGCACTGTGCTTCCGCAGGTGACTGCAAGGGCCTCGGTGGGATGGGGAGAAAGGACCCCGTGTTCCAGAAATCCCCCTTCCAGGCTTAGAGTCCAGAGGCAGGAGAGGACGGTGTTCAGGCAAGGAGTGTTTTGGGGAGCCGGCCCCGTCCTAATGCAGAGCTGTGCAGTAACCACACAGGGCCGAGGCCTGTCCGGCCAACTGACCGGAGGGACACTGCGGGTGCGGACGCTGAGGAGCGCGGGTTGGCCTCATGCTCGCTGCCCAGGCATTCCTTTCTCAGAGAGAGCTGGCCGGGTACCTCGTGGGGAGAGAGGGACCAGGCATCTGGGCCGGCCTGGGGAGGCCTCTTCTGAGGCGCTGGACTCTCAGTAGGCCCAGTTGCTCGGAGGACAGGGGTCCCCCCAGAGCCTCGAACACAGACACCGTGGCAGCTCCAGCTGCAGGCTGCCCGGCTCCAGGCCTGCCATCTGCCCTGAAATAAACAAAACCATCTTCCCTGCACCGATGTTGGGGCACTTCTGCCTCCCTGAACCCTCCTCCCTTGCAGAGCCCCTCAAGTCCCACCCCAGGGACTGGGGTCCTGCTGGGAGGATCAAGGGGCCTGGAGAAGCAGCAGGCCGGGGTGTTGATTTTGTTTCCTGTTGGGTAGGGCCCTATCCAGGGCCCTCGCTTCAGCCAAGAGCCCAAAGATGCCAGGCCAGGCCCAGGAGCACTCGGGGTTGGGGTATCAGAGCTGGGGAACCTCCAGGCCCCAGACTGAAATCAGAGGTGCAGTTATTAATAACCACCTGCGCTCCCCTGGGTCACGTTTCCTGAGTCGGTGAGCTAAGTTGGGGGGCGGGGATGGGAGGGAGGCCGTTTGCCATTAATCTGGGAACAAACGGCCAACCTGGGTGACTGGGATTTTCGCCTTTCTTTTCTCCCTGCTCTCAGTGTGGGGAAGCGGAGCCCGCGGGGCGATTGTGCGGCGTCTGCTGGAATTTGGCAGCGCGGAGGCTTGGAGAGCAGCCCCATGCTGGCTCCTATTCAGCCGGCCGGTTCTCCTCGAGCTTTGGAAGTTTCACTCAGCCGTGCACTCAATGGCTTCACAAAGCTGATTACAAGCTTCAGCGCATTCCTGAAGGAGCCAAAAGCGACGCAGGTGCAAACGAGCCGAGGGAGCCCCTTATCCCAGTGACAGAATGGGACAAGCTGGGAAAGGCTTGGACCACACAAATCCAAGCGCACCAGGCAGCAGAAAGCCTGCCTTGGGAACCAGGGGTCATTATCCGCCCTATTCAGCAGGGCCCGGGGACCCTGGGGGCCCGGGAGGCTGGACCGCGAGGGCGTGCTGGCGGCCGTGGGGCCCCCGCCGGGCCTGCGGCCAGGCAGAGAGACGCGGGACGGACGCCCGCGGGCTTGTGCATTTGCGCCAACGGCGCCAGCGAAGTCGGAGCGCGGACAGGCCTGGGGCAGCACCAGTAGGGACACAGGACGCAGCCTGGTGTGTGGACGGCTGCAACCTCTGTTCACCCCGTGTCCAGGCCGCCTGCCCTTCCCCTGTCCCAGCCCGGCGCCACGGGTCCCTGCGCCCCCCACCCCCAGGCCACTGTCTCTGGGCCCCAAGGGTCACTCTGCGCCCTCTCTCCCCTAGGCCGCCTTCCCCATCAGTCCTCGCGTCGGCCGGTCCCGCGTAGGGCAACCCCGACGCCGTCAGGTGGGAGGGACCGTATCGGAGCCCCGGTTGCCGGGCCGCCCCGTCGGAGCGAGCTCCTCGTGGCGAGGACCCCTGTGCTGCGAGTCTGACTCCGCGGGCGGGAGGAGGGTCGGCCTTCGGGGCGCGGAGGATGAGTGACGTCCCCGGCTGGGAGCAAGGACACAAAACCAGGGCCGTGGGCGGCAGAGAGCAAAGGGGCGCGCGGCGGGGAGCGCGCGGGAAAGGAGGGCCCGCGAGCGGGGCGGTGAACGCGGGCGGCGCTGGAGGCCCTGCGGAGCCGCGCGGCGTCCTGGGGAGCGCAGCCCTCTACTCCCTCCGTAGGGCGGGGCTCCCCGTCGTGCGCGCCCCCTCGCCCCGAGACCGCGTCCCTCCACCCGTCGGCAGCGCGCTGGACCCGGCTGCGCCCGGGGGTCCCTGCGGGCAGGGCGCGGGCGGGCCGGGCGCGCGCGCTGACGCTCTTTTGTCTGATAACTAATTTGAGTTAATGCGATCTTTATGTAAAGCTAACAGCGGATAATTGTCTATTTTCTCGCCAACAATCTCCATCACAATCACTTATCTGGAAACCTGCGGCTGGATTAATCGTTATATTCCCGAGATGAGCGTCGCTGCCCTGCGCAGCGAACGCGGGTGGGGACGGGGAAGCGCCTCCTCCGAGCCTGCGGGACCTCGAGTCGGCCATCGGGCTACTGCCCGGCGTCCGGGCTGCCCAGGCCTCCGTGCCCAAGGGTGCAGCCGCAGGACACCTGCCGCAGAACTCGCTCTGCTCGGGTGGGCGGTGCGGGGTTGCGGGGGTCAGAGGAAGGAGGGGGGCAGGCTAGACGGCCGCCCGCAGGGACTCCCCGCGTCCGGACGCGGCCTCGGGGTCCGCGCGGCCCGGGAGCGCTCAGCGCCAGAATCGCGCCTTTTGACCTGGCAGAGCCGGTGCTCCCCGTCCTCGCTGTTTTCAGCAGGAGAGGTTTTCCTTCCTGGGTCTGGGTTCCTCCAGCCTCGTCCCCTGCCCCACCCACTCGGTCCGAATTAAGTCCCTCCCCCAGGCCCCCTCCTCCAGGATGCCCATCTCTGCAAGGCACAGGCAGCGTCTAAGGTCCTTGAGATGGCGAGCCCCCGGAGAGGAGGTGCGGAGACCCGCCCCCGCGCCGCCGCCCCCGCGCTCCCCGGTGGGGGTGAACCTCGGCAGCAGAGGCATCTGAGGCCTGGGCGAGGGCTGGGGCGGGGGGTGCACTTGGGTGGGCAGGATTTTGTCTTTAAGCTGAAGGCAAAACGTCAGTTCGGATGAAACTCCGACGGGGAAGGAGGCGCTCCGCGCCTGGGTGCGCTCTGCGCGGTGACTTCTGGAGGAGGAGCGGGTGTGGCCCGTCGACGGGAAGCAAACCATTCGATTTCCCAACTCCGATGGGCTGGCCTAGGGACCTCCTCAACTCCTCAAAACGGTGCTTCCGGGAAAAAGCAAATTCCGTCTCAACTGGTGACAGTTTTGGGCCGCACGGCCTGGAACTGGTTCCCTTCGGACAGCGTTAACTCTTACTTAAAATTTTGGGAGTGAAAGAATACAGGGAAACCAAGTGCCATAAATAAAATCATTGGATTTTTTGATAAAGGAGGATCGCAAATTGCCTCCCAAATAAGGCATTGTAAGTTCCTGTTGCAATCCTTAAGCCTTCCCTTTCCCCTCCAGCGACTTGATGAGGTCTTTAAAAGCAAACAAGTAGATCCACTCTGGGGTCGGCGGCGGCCCCGCCGGGTTTCCCAGGCTG
The DNA here is from genome assembly GCF_001704415.2 of Capra hircus. Taxonomy (NCBI): domain Eukaryota; kingdom Metazoa; phylum Chordata; class Mammalia; order Artiodactyla; family Bovidae; genus Capra; species Capra hircus. The sequence continues at coordinate 266,608 of NC_030819.1, read as the reverse complement.
CTCTTTGTGCGGCGGGCGGCCCGGCCCACTTAGCCTCTCACCTGAGCCTTGTCATCCGGGCAGCTCCCAGTGATCGGGGAACAAAGCTGGTCCCCGCGGCAGCCCCGCTGGTCAGTCAGGCAGAACAGACCTATGCAAATGGGGCGCGGAGCCGCAGCGCCGGAACACTGGCCCCTTTGTCTGGAGCGTCTCAAAGCCGCAGCAGCTGCACAGACTTGCCGCCCCAGACCCTCCGTTGCCACACTAATGTCATCATCGCAAAACATCAGATTTTGAAAACTATACAATCCGAATTCATTAGCAGCCTCCTCGGCAAAGGTTTCTCGTCTCCGTGTGACAAGTTGCAAACTCCAGACCCCCTTCTGCCTCGCGGAGGGGGGGCGCGGGTGGAGGGGGGCGGGAGTTTGGCAAGTGACAAGGGCTGATGACCCATCACTTCCTCCCTCTGCTGAAGTGGAGACCTTGAAACCCGTCCTGGGGGCTCTGAGCTCCCTCCTGGGATGCGGGCGACTGGGAGATGCCCACCTTTCCAGACTGTCCTTAAGCGTCGCTTCTAAGTTTAAAATTCCTAGGAGCAGCCAAGAGAGCCGGTGGAGACAATTTAACAGAACCCAGGCTTCTGCTTCCCTGACAACACCCGTGCCAGGTTCTGAAGTTACCTTCTTCAGACTGAACTCAAAACCATACCTATCAGGGCCATGGTGTGGCCTGAAGCCGCAAGACGGCTACAGGGGGTTTGGAGGCACTCTTAGCGCCACTACCAACAGCTGGCCACTCTGGGGCCCCCAGGACCCGAGTCCTGGGGACCCGAGTATCTGTCCTCCCTCGACCAACGACGCTCCTCCTCCTCCATCACCTCCTGCCCCCTGGCCCCCATCTTCCAGGGAGACCTCGTTTTTTCCTAGAACCGTGATGGCAGAGGGAGGCTGTGGGCCTCGGAGGCGTCTGTGCCTGCTTAAGGCGCGGCTCAGGGAGCAGTGTTAACCTGCCCCTCTGTGCCCACTGCCCTCTCCCTCCTCCGTGGGCTGGAAATAGTCCCCAGGAAAAGGCAGTCGACATGTGGAAAGCAACCAGGTCAATTCGTAGCCAACAGCTGAGGACTGCGTGCACTCCGGCCCAGCACTTCCCATCTCCTGACCAGCTGGGAGGCCTGGAAGGGGAGTTACCCAAACGGAGGACAGGAAAGCAAGGGGGGAAGGCCCCTAGAGGCTGAGCTTGTTTGGTTGGGGGGGAGGGGAGGCCGAAATCGCCACCCCTGAAACAGTAGGGGGCTCCTCCCAAGTGTGGACACTTTGTGAGGAACTGGACTAGGGCCCTTCTTCCCAGAAAACTGATTGGGCCTGGGCCCAGCGGGTGTACTTGGAAGTCTCTTGATGCCTGGGACCCCTCACTTCCCCCACTGGCCTTGGAGCCCCTCCTGCACCCTCCAGGGGCCCCGTGCAGCTGGGTGGGCTGGAGGTTGGGGGTCTCCCCACCTGGAGGTCCTGACTGCGGGCACGAGGCTCCCAGGATGCTGCCAGCTCCAGGGAGGCCGAATCTTTGGCCGGTGGCCTCACCAGGGTCTCTCCAGGGTGTAGACAGCACCTGGTTCATTGGGAGCACCCAAATACAGCACTGAAACCCTGAAGGGGCCCTCCTAGGTGGAGCCCTTATATACCCCAGTCAAGTGTGAGTGACCAGGGTGGGCCTTTTCCTGGCTCACACCCACACATTGTGCACACCCTTACACACTCACACACATGCTGTCCACAACCTGACACATTCACTCACACACGCTGTGCACATCTGTACACACTCACCTATGTGTTGTGCACATCCTTACACACCCACACATTGTGCACACCCTTACACACTCACACACATGTTGTCCACAATGTGACACATTCACTCACACATGCTGTGCACATCTGTATATACTCACCTATGTGTTGTGCACATCCTTACACACCCAAACACATTGTGCACATCCTTACACACCCACACTCACTGTGCACATCCTTACACCCCCAGTGTGCACATCCTTACACACACTCACTGTGCACTTCCTTACATGCTTGCTCACACACACTGTGCAATCCTTATACACACTGTGCACACCCTTACACACACGCTGTGCACATCCTCACATGCTCACTCACACACATTGTGCACATCCTTACACTCACTGTGCACATCCTTACACACACTTGCACATCTTTACATGCTCACTGTGAGTGAGCTTACATGCTCACACACATTGTGCACACCCTTACACACGCTCACTGTGCACATCCTTACACACTGTGCACATCCTTATATGCTCAGTCACACTCCCTGTGCACATCTTTACACACTCACCCATATATGCTGTGCACTCACCACCCTCTCAAGCACCAGAACCTCCCTCACACACAGCACATGCTACCCAGACCACACACGCATTGTTTCACCTGTGAGTCGCTCACACACACACACACACACACACACACACGCTGATTCTGGGGTGGCTGGGAAAATCAAGCAGCTCTGCCCTGTGCTCAGGGCAGGAGTGAGTGAGCCCTTGTGGACACACAGGCGCAGTGCTGAGGGGCGGGCAGCCCTTCCCCTTCCCTTCTGGGCTCTCAGACCCCCGTCCTGAGCCAGCACCCCATGTCCGCCTTCGCTTTCCCCCAGGATGGTTCCCTGGGCTTCCTCTTAGTCATGCGGCTTCTGAGCGCTTCACACGTGGCCGGTTCAAGTGGAGAAGTGCTGAGCGCACGCTGCGCACGGAGCTTTAAGATGTAGCCTGGAAGCCAGCGTGCAGAACACCTCACTATCCATTGTAAAATACTGATTTCATGTTGAAATGTTTATATTTGTATACAAGGGTAAACTAAGTTCTTGAGATTAGTTTCACTTGCTTCTTTTCACCCATTAAAAATGTAGCTATTAATTCAGCTGCCGCTGGCGGCTTGCATCGTATTTATTTCTGCAGGGCGTCTCTGGCTTTCCTCGGCGTCCTTCAGGACACGGAAGAGGACAGGCAGAGATGGAGGAAGACGCTGGCCCCGCGGTTCAGGGGGAGGCCAGGCAAAGCCGCCGCTGGGGAGCTGCCTCTGCAACACAGCGCCTCCTCCCAGCATCGTCTCTCCCACAAGAACTGGCGACGGGGACGAGGTGGCATCGCACTTTGTACTTTGTTGCCTGACTCATTTTCTTTCCATTTCAATTGTGATCTCGTCTAATCATTGTGATCTCAGTCAGCAATCTTAAATGAACTCTCGAGCAACTTTGGGAGGCTTGTGCTAGGAGCAGTTACCTGGTGATGTCCTCACAGGCAGAAGCAGACCCTTTCCTGGTATTTTCAGCCTCAGATGCAGCATTTTTGGCACTCTTCTGTTTACTTGTTGCCCTGCCAGGTATCACCCCCACCACCCACCACCACTGCACCCCAAAGCGAAACTAACAGCGCAGAAAGCCTGAGCCAGGATTCCACCCAGTGAAGATGCTTTCTATTAAGCAGGAATAGAAGGTGGTCCCCCCCCCCAGGTTTTTTTTTTTTTTTATGATTGCCCCATAGGTTTAAAAATCTGTGAAGTCACACCTTGATTAAGGAGAATACAAGAAATCATTTACAAGCTTTTTTAAATTTTAAATAAGATTTTTGAAAATAGTTTAACACCTTAGAGACAAGAGTTCTAGAAATAAATAAAACTTAAAAATTATATTTGCTCTTTTGATGATAGCGAGAGAAAAGAGAACCCCCTGAGAACATTGTTTATAGTAAATTCAGCGTGACTGCATCTTGAAACGTCTGCATGCCTATATATTTGCTAAACACACATTATGTTTTTTACATATTTATCTTGAGGGCTATATAAGTAATGAAAAAACAATTCAGCAAAAATGTCAGATGGCTCTACATTGCCAATACCTGACTGTATCTCGGAGATAATTTTAGACAAAATTAAAAATATGTTTCTATCATAAAAGGAACCCTTCTGTTACTCATTATTCGTACATTTATTTACAGGTCATTTTTGGCTAAATTAAATTTAATTAAGGGGAAAAGAAAATAGTTAAGAATATACCAAATGATCAAGGCTTTGTGGGTAAGCGCATTAAAACGGTTTATTATCTGTATTAATTTCTCGGAAAATGCCATTCTTGTTATCCAAGGCTTGTGCATCATCAATAAGAAAATGATAGAAATTTAAATTATTTCATTGGACTGCCTGTTTTTTTAAAAAAAGTTTCCAAGGAAATAACTGAAAATTTATCATGTATGGTGCTGAAGAGCCATCAACATCCCATTAGAAACTTAAGTAATCTCACTTGGGGTGTGTAGGATGGTGTATTTATTAATAGGTGAGGTTGCTTATCTTATTTCCAAGATGACTCACATCTGCTCTCGTTAAACTTACCGAGATAACTGTAAGGAGCAAACCGCCAGATTTCAGAATTTAGCCACGTCCTGTCAGCCCCCCTCTTCTGGTACTTTTTTGGAATCATCTCAGAGTAAGAGAACAGAAAATGGTAAACAGGCAGAGACGCTCAGGCCGCGGCACCCAGGCTGAGCACGGGGAGTCTGTGTGGGCGAAGGTCCCAGGAGTCCGTTTGTTTAATCTTTGTGTCGCGTGGCTTCGTTTTCTTCATGTTAAAAAACTAGAGACAACACTCTCGCCCACACTCCTATTTTCCCTTTTTTCCTCCCTAAAGACTACAATGATTATACATTTTCAAATATTCGCAGACAAGATATTCTGGATAAATGATCTAAGATTAAAAAAATCAGGTCAGTGTTCATACAGGGCCAGCGCGATATGTCCCTTGTGTTGAAATGATCCGGTGTCAGCTAGTGATTGAAAAAGCACTATGGACCAAAAAAAAAAATTATTTATTACAACATGTCTCAAAGCAGATAAGCAAGCCACAGCGCCTGCTCGTAAATGAGGGCCCTTATCTAGATTTTAATATGGCCGTAAGCAAATTGTGAAGGTTTTTGCAAGTTAGGCAGCTTCTAGGGGAAAGCAGGCATTTCAAAAGTTTCTAGACTTCTAAGCCAGGCATGATGCTTTTCACACCTGTCTGTTGATGGTAGGGTCTGCTCTTTTCCTCAAGAAGCAGTCTGTAGAAAGGCCGAAATGGTAGCAGATTCGGGGCACGTTGTCTGGATGGCTTACCTCCCTCTAGGATGGAGAGTGTCCTGGATCCTGGAGGATCCTCGTGGGAGCCCCGTCCTGCCTCTTCACTGCTTAGCTCCACGCATTGTTTCTTTCTTCCTGACAACTGCTGTTGATACTGGGTCCTGAGGCCAGGGCTAGGTTTAGGGTTAGGGGCCCTGAGGCCAGGACCGAAAGGAGTTTCTTGGAATCTTCATACAGAAGCCACTTCTGCTGACATCAGTGCGTGATGTCTGCTGTCCAGTCACCTAGTCGTGTCTGACTCTGCGTGGCCCCGTGGGCTGTAGCACGCCAGGCTCCCCTGTCCTCCATTACCTTCCGGAGTTTGCTCAAATTCGTGTCCAGTGAGTCGGGGATGCTATCTAACCATCTTATCCTCTGCCGCCCACTTCTGCCCTCAGTCTTTCCCAGCATCAGGGGCTTTTCCAGTGAGTCAGTCCTTCGCATCAGGTGGCCACAGTATTGGAGCTTCAGCTTCAGCTTCAGCATCAGTCCTTCCAATGAATATTCAGGGTTGCTTTCGTTTAGGATGGACCGCTTTGACCTCCTTGCAGTCCAAGGGACTCTCAAGGGTCTTCTCCAACCCCACAGTTCACAAGCGTCAGTTCTCTGGCGCTCAGCCTTCTTTATGGCCCAGCTCTCACTTCTGTACATGACTACTGGAGAAACCATGCCTTTGCCTACACAGACCTTTGTTGGCAAAGTGATGTCTCTGATTTTTAATATGCTGTCCTCCTCAGTCAGCCTTCGAGCCACTTCTGGGAAGTGGAAGTCGCATTTATCTGTCCTCATTCTTTTATCAAAGGTCAGTGGCTTGTCCTTTCACTACCATTATAATCTATTAACACAGAATAAATCTAATAACCTATTAACACAAAAGATACTCAATATGATAAAAAATGTGATTTAATTAACAGATTGGCTGTTATTTTAAAAATTCCGAAAATAGACACAGACCAGCCTAACAGCTCGATGAAGCCATCCCATTTAAACCTGACCGTGTTTAGAACACCGTTCTGAGTGTCCGTAACTGTGATGGTCTTTATCTTCAGGTTTAAATTGCACTCGTAATGCAAACACGCTGACTCGGGCATACAATAAACCATCATGCGATAAAACCAAGGAGAAAGTCCAGCAGCCTAAACCCCAAAATTCCCGACTGCGTCATAAAAGGAAACTGAGAGCTTTGCCCAAGAGCAGCGAGGTCCGTCAGATCTAGAAAAACAGCTACCAAAATGGGGACAGAGACGCAAAGTAAATCAGAGTCTGGTCCGGAATACAGACATTCTCAAAACTTAAGATAGTTAATGTCACAGGAAAACAGGGACTCAAGACCACCCAGGTCTGCTCTTGGGTCTGAGGTGGCTGTTAGGACACCCACCCCAGCAGCGTGCGCGGTCCAGAGGTGTCAGGAGGTTCCTGGGGCACTGTCTTCGGGGAGAAGCTGTGGGGAGGGCCGTGGAAAGCTCCCAGAGGAGGAGGACTTGCTCAGGAGCTGAGTGCAAGGCACCATCCAGGGCAGGAGCGGGAGGAAGGGGTTGCAAGTGGCCTTGGGTAGAGCTTCCCTGACTTTGGTTGGAGGAAAGACTCGGCAGGTGAAGAGGGGTGAGGAAGCCAGTCCTGCTGAGCCCGGTGGCCTTGGAGGCAGGGAACAGAGACCGGAGTCTCTGATTCTCTGCACGAGGCGGACCCAGCAGCTGGCTCTGAGCAGGAGGAGACGCGAGGAGTGTGTGTGTCTGTGTGTGGTTGTGGGTGGTTAGGGTTGCAGACAGCTTTGCTTGCTCCCAAGTCCGTGAGAATCAAATTGTCCTTGACAAGGATCTGAGATGAAGACAGCTATGAGGGGCAGGGAGGGAATGGACCAGGCAGTCGCGTGTCTGGGGGCAGCACTGGAAGTGGACCGCAGTCAGGACTTAGAGGGGCTCCAGGAGGCAAGGTCCCTTGTGTGACTCACAGCCAGGCTCTCAGGGCACCAGGGGGCATCAGCCTGAGGTCAGCGGCCCGCAGAGGATGCCTGGGAGGAGGGGGCAGCAAGGGGGCGGCTGAACAGGCGCGTCAGAGCCTGCACACCGAGGGCGAGCGGTCTGCACATGGGCAAGGTCTCCTGGGCGAAGGTAGCTTCCCAGGAGCTTTTGGAGTAGAAAAACTGATAAAATATAAAATGTTTCTCCCATTATGATGAGCTTTTAATTACAAGTTGAAAATAAAGATGCAAACACATTCTTGATGCTTAAATATTTATAGATGTCGTTTCTTGTCAATTTTTCAAAGAATTAAAGAAACAAAGATGAAACTGCAGAGCTGGAATCTCAGTGCTTGCCTTACTCTGGTCTGGAAAATTATTTCCACTTTAAATATTGTTTAAGTGGCCCTTGAGATATCCAGGACTTAGAGGTTAGCACACACTTTGAGAACATTATGTCAGGTCCTTAGTGTGTACAGGCTTCCCTCGTAACTCAGCTGGTAAAGAATCCACCTGCCACGTAGGAGACCCTGGTTCGATTCCTAGGTTGGGAAGATCCCCTGGAGAAGGGAAAGGCTTCCCACTCCAGTATTCTTGGGCTTCCCTTATGGCTCACCTGGTAAAGAATCCGGCTGCAATGCGGGAGACCTGGGTTCCATTCCTGGGTTGGGAAGATCCCCTGGAGACGGGAAAGGCTTCCCACTCCAGTCTTTTGGCCTGGAGAATCCCATGGACTCTATAGTCCCAGGGGTCGCAAAAAGTCGGACATGACTGAGCGATGTTCACTTCACTTAGTTTGTGCAGAGACCGTGTGTCCATACAGGGTGATATTTTCTTCCCTTCAGATTTAACTGGTAGGAGGACAGAATGTGAAATGGGCTGGTTGGTCACACGCACGCACACCCCCACGCGCACGCCCAGCCAGGGTTGCAGGAGGGCGGGCAGCCGAATCCCACCCTTCTGGGCCAGCACCCCAGCTTCTCCAGGGTCACCTCCCGCTCTCTCCAAAGTGCCCGCACAGGGCTGTCTGGGTCCTGGTTGTGCCCATCTTCCTGATGAGCAAACTGTGAGTGGAGTGGAGTGGGTAGGGGTGGAGGCAGGCGGGCCCCGGACCCACCGTTCCCCCCCTGCCTGCCCCACAGCCCTTTGGGGAAAAACTTGACGAGGAGAAAGAGATGCCTGTCATCCATGGATCGCGATTAGTGAGAAAGAACCAAACAGAACAGGGATGACCTTCACATTTTGGGGGGATGAGAAGTCGTGTGAGCGTCTCCCAAGTCAGTAGAGAGGATCTGAATATGCAGCCAGCCGTCCACGCCTATGGATTTAAAACCGGCAGATTCTCTGGCACCACCAACTCAATGGACAGAAGTTCAAGCAGACCCTAGGGGGGTGAAGGATAGGAAAGCCTGGCGCGCGGCAGTCCGTGGGGCTGCAGAGTCGACACGACTGAGTGACTGAACAACAAATTCTATGGTCGTGGAAAGACGGGCCCCTGAGAGGAAGGGGCCGTGTGCAGGCTGGCCACTGGCTGCCCCTGCTTCCAGGACCAAGAGGCGGTCAGTGACTCAGAGAGCCTCATAGGAGGGAGGGGAAAGGAAGGGAGACAGCAGGGGGTCGGGGCACCCCTGAAACAAGGGGCCCTTCTGAAACAGGGTCCCTGACTGGTCCCACAGCCTCGAGAGCTGGGCTCTGGGAAGGCCCACTAGCCCAACAGCCTGGCTGGGGGTGAAGCGCATCCCGACCCCGGGACCCATAACAAGATCACAGCAAGGGCGGCCGGCTGAGACGCGCTCAGACTGGGGTGCGGCTCTAATCTGCTCTGCCTCGTGCTGCAAGAAGGACCTGGAGGGGAGAGGCTGGGCAATCGGGACAAGGCTGGGAAGGACGCCCCTGTGAGTGGAGGTGGGGGAGAGCCGGCAACAGAGCCAGAGTCCGGGGAGGGGCAGAGGGCTGCCTGGAGCTCCAGAGGGGCCGGCCGCCCACTATGACTTCCCGCTACTGGCTGCAGAGCTCAGGGGACCGCCTGCTGTGGACCCACGGGTGCCCCTCGGGGGAACAGCCCCCACGTGTCAGTATGTGGGTGCTCCTTGGGGAACAGCCCCCATGTGGGCGCTCCTTGGGGAACAGGGGGGGGGGGGGCAGTCCCCTGTGTGGGTATGTGGGTGCTCCTTGGGGAACAGTCCCCATGGGGTGGGGCGATGGGGCGCTCTTGGGAACAGCCCCCATGTGTGGGTATGTGGGTGCTCCTTGGGGAACAGCCCCCTTGTGGGCGCTCCTTGGCGAACAGTCCCCTGTGTGGGTATGTGGGTGCTCCTTGGGGAACAGTCCCCCCATGTGGGCGCTCCTTGGGGAACAGGCCCCCATGTGGGTATGTGGGTGCTCCTTGGGGTACAGCCCTCCATGTGGGTATGTGGGTGCTCCTTGGGGAACAGTCCCCGCCCCACTTGTGGGGCGCTCCTTGGGGAACAGCCGCCCCGGCCCCCGTGTGGGTATGTGGGTGCTCCTTGGGGTACAGCCCTCCATGTGGGTATGTGGGTGCTCCTTGGGGAACAGCCCCCTTGTGGGCGCTCCTTGGGGAACAGCCCCCCGTGTGGGTATGTGGGTGCTCCTTGGGGTACAGCCCTCCATGTGGGTATGTGGGCGCTCCTTGGGGAACTGTCCCCCCATGTGGGCGCTCCTTGGCGAACAGTCCCCCGAGTGGGTATGTGGGTGCTCCTTGGGGTACAGCCCCCATTTGGACAAGTCCTGCATGGGGTCCGTCCCCTCGTCCCTCACTCACGTGAGCCCAGCAGGCAGGCCCCTCCTGGGCGCCGTCCAGGCTGCCAGCCACTCTTCAGCCGGAGAAGAGCCAGGGCGGTGGGTGCTGGGGCCGGCGGGTGCAGGACCTGGGCTTGTGACCCGGGGGCTGTTCCCTCCCTCAGGCCTGAGGGGACAAAGGAGGCCACGTCCCCGAGCCGGCCCGGGGAAGGAGGTGGTGCAGAGCAGCCTACAGAGTGGATGCCCCTCCAGCCCTACAGCCCCCAGGAGCCGGGGCGGGCGGGCTGCACCTGGGGCCTCCAGGGCCCCCCTGGAGCCTCCCCAGAGCTTCAGCCACAGGCCACATCTGTCCACACGTCCCTGGGCCGAGGTTCCCGGGAGGACAGGCAGAACCAGGCCGAGTCACGGCTGTGTGGGGTGGGGGAGGACACACTCCAGCCACCTCTGATCCGCGTGTGGGAAGGACAAGGAGGCTCTGTGCATAAAGACGCCGCAGCCCAGGGGCCCAGCTCGCACTTGGTGTGAGTTTCCAAGTCCTCCTCTCAGTCACTCTTCTCCACCTTCCCGCCGAGCCGGCCAGCCCCAGCGGCCCCACCTCCCCTTGGACGTCTTCCTCCTGCTCCGGCCCAGGGCCTGCCTCTGTGCAGCTGCTCCTCAGGCCGCAGGAGAGGGCCGGGGCGGAGACAATTTCAGATCTGATTGCGCCGATGGGCTCAGCGGCCTGATTGCCAATCAGCCCAGAGGAGATGCGATTCAGAGCCGGCCCCACCTTGCAATCATCCTGACCTGCGGCAGAGCACGGATGCCGCTCAGGTCCCGGGCCTGCGCTGCCCCTGGGGCGACACGGGGCTCAGAGTGCTTCACGCTCCGCCCGGGAGCCCTGCTGGGCTGGCGAGCCCCAATCAGGGCTGTCAGGCCATCCAGGGCCGCCCTGTGGTCCCCAGATTGCTCTTGAGGCCGGACGACCTCGGGGTGCTTAATGGGCTCAGGAGCCGGGGGAGCCCCCCCAAACCCCACGAGCTCAGGGACCTCAGCTGCAAGACCAGAGAGGCTGGGGAGGGGGCCCTGCTCCCGCCCGAGGACAGATGGCCCCCATCACCCCTGCCCGCTGCACTCTCGGGGTGAAGTCCCAAGGCCTGAGTCTGCATTGAAGAGTCGCGGATGAGCAATGAAGCCCTGAGGCTTCCTACAGCGAGCACAGCCGCGCCGGGGGCGGGGGCGGAGTAAATGCTTGGAGCGCGGGCGGAGTAAATGCTTGGAGACACGCTTCAGAACAGGCCACACTTCAGAACAGGCAGTTTGGGCCTGGAGACTTAGGGCTGTGGGGGGCCTTGGGCAGCAAGGTCAGCCCCTCAGCCGCTAGGAAGCGGCTCCTCACCCCCGTCCCATCCTCCCGCCAGGGCGCTGGGTGCCGGGGCCCAGAGCCCGGGACCCTCTGCAGGGCTGTCTCTCCCCTCCAGCCCCCAGAGGGGCGTGGGGGCCTCAGCTAGAACTGGTAGCAGGGCGCTGCAGTCGCGGGTCGCTGCTCCGTCCCCCATCCCCTTTGGGCCTTGTGTCCCCAGCGCTGGGACAGGGAGCCGACGTGGACACGGCTGAGGGTCGCGGGGGCGGACAGGCGAGGAGGCTGCCGCGGCCACGCAGGTGAGGGTCGCCCCCCTCGGCGCTCCCTGGGACAGGGCAGAGGCTCTGAGCCCCGGGTGGGGGCCCTCGCGGGGTCCGCTCCCCACTGTCCCGAAGGCCCTGCTTCCACTGGACTCAGCGCAGACCAGAGGGAAGTTAACGAACTTCCCTCTTTAAGGGCAGAGGCCGTTCTGGGACTGGCTGGCGCGGCTTGTGAAAGCTGTATTATTTTTACCCTCCCTGAAATATATTCTTTAGAAAAAAGACACTGTTTTAGGACTGGCTGAAGAGAGTAATGCACACATGTCTGTGAACAATCTAAGGCTCCCCCCGGCCCCGCCTCGATGGCTGGATTCCCGGAGAAGCGCCGGTGGTGTGTGAGCACGGTTGCTCCAGACACTGATGAACATGGGCGGGATGAGGAGCCCGCGGCGGAGCAGGCAGCACAGGTGGGCTCCGCGCTGCAGACGGGCGGCCGGTGCGAGCTTCTAGAAGGGAGGGCGCTCCTGTGACCGTCACTCGAAGGCCAAGGCTCCGGCCTCGCGGTTCACATGGACGCGCCAGCACCTCGTCTGTAGGTGGGAGATCTGAGGCTGAGAGCTGTCATGCCCGTTTCAAAGTCCTGAGCTGGCGCTTTCCCGGTGGTCCAGTGGTTACGAAGCCGCCTTGCGATGCAGGGGACGCGGGTTTGACCTCCAGCTCGGGAGGATCTCACGTGCCACAGGGCAGCCAAGCCCACGTGCCACCACGACTGAGCTTGCCCACCTGGAGCACCAGAGCCACAGGTACTGAAGCGTGCGCGGTGCAGCGGGGCGAGCCGCCGCAGCGAGAAGCCGGAACACCACGGTTCAGAAGCCCCTGCTCACGGCAGCTGGAGAAAGCCCGGGCCCAGCGGCGAAGACCCAGCACAGCCAATAAATAAATTTCAAAAGAGATTGATTGAAAAAAAAAAAAAAAAAGCCAAGTCTGGAGCCCAAACCCCTGAGTGTGGGTGCAAAGAGCTTTCCTGGCCGTGGAGATGTGCTATTTTTGTTCGATGGGAGCTCACAGACGCAGCTCTGGACGGTCCAACCTCACCAGCTTTGGGAAGTGGGTGGGCGAGCAGGGTGTCCACAGAACGAGCGTGTGTGATGTCAGCGCAGCCAGGGATGAGGAGACTGTGCTGGCCTGTCGTGTTCCTGGGGGGAGAGCGGCATTTGCGTCTCCTCCTTCTCTGTTTGTTTGCAAACAGAGCTATCATTCTGTTCTCGGAGAAGTCGTGTTGAAGACAATTACTTAGGGATGTTCCAGAAATTCCCAAATACAGAGATTAATTATAGTCATTTTCAGATTTCATGAAAACAGTTGTTTAAGAGAAAACGGCCATAAAACTGTTTGTGATTGTGCTGAGTTTATCAAGGTTCGTGGAAATCCAGCAGAATTACTGTTGGGTTCGATTATTTGAATTAAGAAGCTCCAAACACTCTGCAGCTATTTTGGGAAGCAGCCGGAAGACATCAACAACTGCTTTTTCAGTGCAGATTTCGACACAAGCCCTGTTCTAGGGGCGTGAGTGTGTGTGCGGCGAAATCAGGAGTCTTTTTCCCCTTAAACATGTTTGATCACGGAAGGGAACATCGCCTGGGAGGAGGGAGAGATAGAGAGAAAGCTGTTTGGAGACTGTGGGTCCCGTGAATGACACTTCCGGACTTGGGTCTGCAAAATCCTGTCATTTCTGGGGATGGGGTGGGGCTTGGGCCACTGGAGGCCCTGGGGAGCCCAGACAGGCGCCACCCTGATGCACCAGGCCCTCCCGGCAGAACAGAGTGTGCACCACGCTGAGACTGAGGACACAGGCGGGATTTTAAGACGCCGCAGAGGATGGAGTCCTTTCCTTCCGGAATCGCGTCTCCACCCACCCCAGCCGTGGGGCAGCCCTCTGCCCGCTTCATGGGGCTCTGTGGGCCCAGACGTCTGCCCCTCAGAGTCTCTATTTTATCTGCTGCGCCAAATACGAGAGCGCATAGTGTAAAGAATAATTTACTTCTTTCAATCCGGTCAGGGACTTCAAAACAAGCATCTTTTTCAAGGCATATGCCAGTACCCACTGTTTGTGTGTGTGTGAGTGTGTGTGTATGTGTGTGTGTGTGAGTCGCTCAGTTGTGTCCAACTCTGTGCAACCCCATGGACTGTAGCCCGCCAGGCTCCCCTGTCCAATGAGCCCTCCAGGCAAGAGTGCTGGAGTGGGTGGCCATTCTCTTCTGCAGGGGATCCTCGTGACCCAGGGGTCAGACCCACGTCTCCTGCGCTGCAGGCAGATCCTTCCCCATCTGAGCCGCCAGGGAAGCCCATTCACAGCTCACGCAGCTGCGAAGCAGGTTTCAGTGAACCTGACTTTGAGAACCAAAATGGAGTTCTAACAACAGTCCTCAGTCCGCCATTAGAGTAAAGGCATTTCTTCTTCATACTTTTGTACTGAACGCTGCGTGTCTTCCTAAGAGTTGCCGGCGCCGAAGCAGAGGACTTCTGTCCTGGGCGCCGAAGCGGAGGACTTCTGTCCTGGGGCAGACAAGGGCCCCGATGACTTCAGCTGCTGCACCTCCTGTTTCCGAGGATAAGGAAACCCTCGTTTCTTTGACTTTCCTTCACGGATCGAATCTCCCTAATTATCTTGGTTTCCCATGTATTTCACTGCTGGATGCAGCACACGTCTCTCCAGGCACATATTTCAAACCGAGTATCCTGAAGAGTCAGGGTGTCCCTCTTGCAGGTCACGAGCCGACGGCTCACGGTCCTGTCCTTGCTGACCTCTGCGCTGGTTACCGATGGCTGTGAGAGAAATCACCCACGCTGAGCAGCAAACGCGAGTCATCTCAGGTCCTCTGACTCAGCCCCTCCGGAGGCCCCACACGGTGTTCTCCCGAATCACTGCCGCAACGACAGTGGGGAAGGCTTGGCTGGGAGGTTCTTCGTGGGAAGAAAGGCCGGAGACCCTGGAGGAGGCGATGCTTAATGTTCAGCAAGCTGAGCCCAGTCCATTCTCAAGGGAGACTGTAGACAGATTCAGAGCCACAGGTTTCTACAGAGACATTAGTACAACCAGAAGACCTTGGCAATACCCCCAGAAGGCAGCTCTGGGACTCCGAGCCTTCAGAAGGTCTGAGGCCCACCTACCCGTGTGGCTGGGCTCGGTGCAGAATGGGAATCGAGGGAACGTCACCCGGGGAGAAGCGGCTCGAGCTGGCCCTGGAGCCCAAGCTGCTGAGGATGAAGAGTGGTCCTCAAGGGGGCAAACAGGGCGGGGAGAAGCGCCCCTGTGCAAAGCCCTGGGCGAGTGGAGGCGGGGCATGGTGGGCACGGGTGGGCTGGGACGAAAGCGAGGCGCCTCAACCTTATCCCGAGAGGGGAGGGAGGCCAGCACCTCCAGGAGGCTGAGTGTGGGTGGCGTCCACGACAGCCTGCGGCAGGCGCTCAGTCACATCTGCCTCTTGGCCACCCCACGGACTGTAGCCAGGCTCCTCAGCCCTTGGGGACTCTCCAGACAGGAGTACTAGAGTGGGCATCGTTTCCTTCTCCAGGGGATCTTCCCGCCCCAGGACCGAGCCTGCGTCTCTGCGTCTCTGCACTGGCAGGAGGGCTCTGCATCACTAGCACCACTGGGGAAGCCCCAGGCGAAAAGGGTCGGAGGCTAAGACTAGGCAGCATCGAAGAATGGGGAGAAGTCCGTCAGTGGCTCTCTCTGGATAAGGGTGTAGGTAATTTCCCCTTCTTTGAACTTTTACTTTATTTTTAAAAAATCAGATTTAATTTTTTAATAGAAAGAAAGAATCAATGTTTCAGTTCAGTTCAGTTCAGTCGCTCAGTCATATCCGACTCTTTGCGACCCCATGGACTGCAGCACACCAGGCCTCCCTGTCCATTACCAACTCCCAGAGTCTACCTAAACTCATGTCCACTGAGTTGGTGATGCCATCCAACCATCTCATCCTCTGTCATCCCCTTCTCCTCCTGCCTTCAGTCTTTCCCAGCATCAGGGTCTTTTCCAGTGAGTCAGCTTTTCGCATCATGTGGCCAAAGTACTGGAGTTTCAGCTTCAGCATCAGTCCTTCCAATGAACACCCAGGACTGATCTCCTTTAGGATGGACTGATTGGATCTCCCTGCAGGTCAAGGGACTCTCAAGAGTCTTCTCCAACACCACAGTTCAAAAGCATCAATTCTTCAGCACTCAGCCTTCTTCACAGTCCAACTCTCACATCCATACATGAGCAAGGAAAAACCATAGCCTTGACTAGACGGACCTTTGCTGGCAAAGTAATGTCTCTGCTTTTTAAAATGCTGTCTAGGTTGGTCATAATTTTCCTTCCAAGGAGTAAGCATCTTTCAATTTCATGGCTAGTCACCATCTGCAGTGATTTTGGAGCCCCAAAATAAAGTCAGCCACTGTTTCCACTGTTTCCCCATCTATTTGCCATGAACTGATGGGACCAGATGCCATGATCTTCGTTTTCTGAATGTTCAGCTTTAAGCCAACTTTTTCACTCTCCTCTTTCACTTTCATCAAGAGGCTTTTTAGCTCCTCTTCACTTTCTGCCATAAGGGTGGTGTCATCTGCATATCTGAGGTTATTGATATTCCTCCCGGCAATCTTGATTCCAGCTTGTGCTTCTTCCAGCCCAGTGTTTCTCATGATGTACTCTGCATAGAAGTTAAATAAGCAGGGTGACAATATACAGCCTTGACATACTCCTTTTCCTATTTGGAACCAGTCTGTTGTTCCATGTCCAGTTCTAAGTGTTGCTTCCTGACCTGCATACAGATTTCTCAAGAGGCAGGTCAGGTGGTCTGGTATTCCCATCTCTCTCAGAATTTTCCACAGTTTATTGTGATCCACACAGTCAAAGGCTTTGGCATAGTCAATAAAGCAGAAATAGATGTTTTTTCTGGAACTCTCTCTTTTTTTTTATGATCCAGCGGATGTTGGCAATTTGATCTCTGGTTCCTCTGCCTTTTCTAAAACGATGTCCTTTTCATCATAGGGGACTAGAATGCAAAAGTAGGAAATCGAGAAACACCTGGAGTAACAGGCAAATTTGGGCTTGGAGCACAGAGTGGAGCAGGGCAAAGGCTAACAGAGCTCTGCCGGGAGAACACCCTGGCCATGGCAGGCCTCTCTCCGCTGGGCAATTCCCTGGGGGCATTAACTGCCAATGGCCGTCTAAGGGGTCATCTAGGGGTCAGAGGCCCTTCTGACCAGGGGCTGCCTTGGTCCCCGTGCACCTCTTGGGGAGAGGGACATGACCAACACCATGGACCGACTTGAGCTTGACGTTCATGGAACGTTCCACATGGTCGGCCTGGGTTACGGGGCTCTCCAAGGCGCTGGGTGGGGCTCCCCGTCCCTTTCGCTCTGCCTGCCTTCCAGTTGCTGACCGGTCAAGGCCCTGACGGCGCTGGGGCTGCGTTCCCCTGAGCCAGGACTCAGGTTCTTCCTGAAGCTCGATGGAGAAGCTCTTCACTCCCCGTGCCCAGCGCCCTGGGCTACCCTGGCCCTGGAGGGCCCCTCACACGCCCACTGCCTGCCCTGCCCCCCACTTCTCCCCTCCTTTCCCCCACTCCCCTCCCCTCCCCTCCCCTCCCCTTTGTCCCCCTCTCCCCTCCTCTCCCCCACTCCCCTCTCCTCCCTCCCATCCCCTTCTTCCCCCACTCCCCTCCCCCACTCCCTCCCCCTCCCCCACTCCCCCACTCCCCCTCCCTCCCCTTCTTCCCCCTCTCCCCCCCCACTCCCCTCCCCCTCCCCCACTCCCCTCCCCTCTCCCACCCCCTCCTCTCCCCTTCTTCCCCCACTCCCCTCCCCCACTCCCCTCCCCCTCCCCCACTCCCCTCCCCTCCTCTCCCCTTCTTCCCTTCTTCCCCCTCCCCCTCCCACTCCCCTCCCTTCTCCTCTCCCCCCTCCTCTCCCCTGTGCCCCTCCCTCCGGCTCTCTGTCCCTCCCTCTGTCCCTTCTCCTTCTCTCCAGGTCAGCTGCTTGGCTGCAGACCTGCCTGATACACGTTCTTTTTGCTCAGTTATTCTCTGAGGTTTTCTTTTAAATAAAAGAACGTGCTATACGAATCCTAAAAACACACTTCACAAATGAAGGCCAAAGGCTCTAAATAGTTAGGAAGGTGGCCGTGCCTTCCTTTTATCTGGAGGGGGTGGGGTCAAGCCACAGGGGTGAGTGAGCCCAGCTCTGGTGACAGCGGTCACCTGCAGGGAAGTGTGGCAGGGTCAGCCTGGGGGCATCTGCAGGGGGCGACCTGCAGATGAGAGGCCCGAGAAAGGAGAGTAACACTCAGAGCCAGGTGAAGACAGCCCGTGCGACCCCGACGGCCCACAGAGGACACAGGAAACCCCCCTGAACACCTGCCTGGTAACAGAAATGGTCTGTTTCGGTTAAATCGCTCAGTTATGAACTAAAACGCTCGCCCGCAGTTCAGGCTGAGAGAAAAGCTCCTTCAGCCGCTGCCCCGTCGCTGCTTCTGTCCTTTGTCAGAGGGAACGAAGGTAACTGAGTTCCCGGAACCTGGGGCGGAGGAACTTCCCAGGACACCTGTGATGGAGGGGGGTCCGTGCCGGCGGGGCTGCCAGCTGCAGACGAGCCCCCAGTGCAGAAACAAGGGGGCAGTAATGATAGCAACCCCACACTGCCCTTGACTTCCTACTCACGCATCTTCAAAGCCTGTCACGGCAGTTCAGCGAATATTGGGGAAAAACTAGCGCCTGAGTCACTCTAACAAGCCGGGTTTAACTGCCGCCTCCGTCGTCTGTCGGGGACGGACAGCAGCCTCACTGGGGTCTTTTGAAATCAGAATG
Organism: Capra hircus; assembly: GCF_001704415.2. Lineage (NCBI taxonomy): Eukaryota > Metazoa > Chordata > Mammalia > Artiodactyla > Bovidae > Capra > Capra hircus. The sequence goes on along the minus strand of NC_030819.1, from coordinate 248,291 downwards.
ACGTCACAGTCCCGGCTCTTCTGTTGGTGAGCGCGGTGCTGCCCGAGGGCTGGTACCCAGCCAAGGCTCGATATGTGAGCACCAAATGTATCTGTGCGTTCCCACGTCACCCAGTGCACATACCCCCGCTGGTGATGGACCGATGTTTCTTGTGTTGTAAATGAGGCTCAACCCCTGCGTGGACAGGGGATGAATGGATGAAACGTCAGACATATTGCTGTTTCCATTTGTGAAACACAGAGAACCAGGCTCAGGGAGGGAGCCCGAGAGCTGAGGTATTAAGCAGACCGGTCCTTACAAGCACCTGCTTACTGCACCATGAGCGTCCCCCCCACCCAGCTCCTCCGCCCACATCCCTCTGCACAAACTCACGGGGGTGGGAGCGAAACTGCGGCTCTAAGAGGCCAGCCTGGGGCCCCACTGCAAGCAAGGCTGGTCCCTTTGCCTTTGTCTTAAAACCAAGCCTGGGTGGCCATCGTGACCCAGGAGGAGGACATTTTCTGGCAGTTAGCAAGTGACCAGAAGGAGTTCAAAACCTGGAGCAAAATCAAAGGCCCTTCAGGGAAAAAGGCGAACGCAGATGGCCAGTTGGTCATTAATCACCGGAGTTGTCCGACCGGGGTGGGGCCGCGTTATTGCCATTATAAAACTATACAAAGGTAAAAGAAGAAGGTAATTACCCTGCTTTC